>NC_090939.1:290598521-290917896 GCF_040938575.1 Ambystoma mexicanum | reverse complement strand
CTTTAAAGGGCAAGAGTGTTTGTAAGCGACTACATAAAGTGCAGTAATCCACCGCGGATGCTTAACAACACAACTATGACTCCTCCTGCCATACACTCAGCATCAAACATGGCATCACCATAGCTAGCATAAATGTTCCTTTCAAAGTGTGGGCATGGGTAGTGCTTGTACAAATGCAGGCCATGTCTAAAGTGACGTGCCCTTTCCACCCTCTGCAGGTGATTCCCAAATTACCATCTGACAAGATTAAGACTCCAGCCACCAACAAGAAATGTCAGGCCACTTATGAAAAATTACGCAATGGGTGGGTCAATAATCTGTGCCTAAATTGTGCCAATATTTAATAATGCTATTTGTTACAGTCGCTGTATACCAATGACCCTTCCGCTGGCAAACATCCCTAGCATTCCCTTTGTCATCTGTTAGTTAGGAACTTGAGATTCAACACCAAGTTATCTTTCCCCAGCCAGATTAAGGTGGTCAATCGAAGTTCTCACCTTCTGAAAAAACACACACACCACTATTGGAACTTATACACAAAGTGGCCCCATGAGGCGAGGCTTTGCCAGTCTGTGTACTCGCACCCATTTTGTCTCATATTTCTGTCTGCAAGCCTAATGTAGGCCCCCCGTTCCCGTAAAATTAGGTGAGGCCTTCCCAGTCCGTGTACTTGCACCCAAGTTGTCTCATATGCCTGTCTGCATGCCTGATGTAGCCCCCATAGCATGAGGTGAGGCTTTGCCAATTTGTGTACTTGCACCTATTTTGTCTCATATGCCTGTCTGCATGCCTGGTGTTGACCGTACCATGAGGTGAGGCTTTGCCAGTCTGTGTACTCGCACCTATTTTGTCTCATATTCCCGTCTGCATGCCTGATGTAGCCCCCTGTTCCCGTACCATGAGGTGAGGCTTTGCCAGTCTGTAGAAGAGAGATATAAGGGCGACCCTCTTTTTTGTAAGGGGGCTTGACTCAAGAGGGTAAGAGATACTATAAGTGAGGAAGAGAGTCAAAGCTACCCTAACCAAAGGCGTGACATAGGGTCACCAGGTTTTTGCAGAGGAGCTAGGTAACTGCTAGCACAATAGACAAAAAAAAACCACGAATGCGGGAATGGCAACAGATGGGTTTTTTTATTTTACACTAACAAAGAACAAAACAAATATACAAACTGCGCCTTGGCGCTGGATATATGCATTATTTGAGCATATTTTTGTCTGCGTTTTTGTGAGTTAGTAGGCAGAGTGACAAACAGTATAGATTTCAAGTATTGTTTTAAATGACAATACATTCAACATTGTTTAACATTGTCGTCACAAAAACGCAGACAAAAATATGCTCAAATAATGCATATATCCAGCGCCAAGGCGCAGTTTGTATATTTGTTTTGTTCTTTGTTAGTGTAAAATAAAAAAACCCATCTGTTGCCATTCCCGCATCCGTGGGTTTTTTGTCTATTGTGCTAGCAGTTACCTAGCTCCTCTGCAAAAACCTGGTGACCCTATGTCACGCCTTGGGTTAGGGTAGCTTTGACTCTCTCCCTCACTTTTTGCCAGTCTGTATACACACACAAATTCTGTCAGTAACCATATACGCATTCATGAACTCCACTAATGTACCATGCACTTTCTGTAACCAGTGCCTAGATGCCTCAGGGCTTTGTGCACTGAAATAAATGCAAAAATAAGCACATAATAAATCAATAGTGAAAGCTCTAGTCTGTATTAGTTCATCAGAGTTATTACTACAGTCTACAGCAGGTGTCTGTAACCAGTGGCTCTCCAGAGGTCTTGCACTATGACTTCCATGATCCCTCTCCATTGAGTATGCTAGCTAGAGCCTGTGGGGGTTCTAATACAAAACATCTGGAGAGCCAAAGATTGCCAACCCCTGGTCTACGGTGAAAAGGACCAGATACAACTGCAGTTGTTTCATAACCAGGATGCATGAATGACCTCAAGTTCCAAGAGACCATATATATGTATGTATTCATGTATTTATAGGTTTCATGTAGCAAAAACCTAGTTGAGAACCAATGGATCAATGCACAACACAAGACTACATAATGCACCTATACAAACATGAATTCGCTTGCTTCCTCTCCAGAAAGGGTTAAATAGAAACTCCTGTTTTACACTTATGTCACATACTATGGGGATAGCCTATATAGCGACCAGAATCTAGCAGTGCACCACTGCCCTACCAGTGCCCTCGGAACAAGCAATGCTGGCAGACTCTGCCATTGTATTGTATTGTATTTGGTTATTTATATAGCGCTCTTTCCCCACTTGTGTGCTTCAATGCACTTTTTCCTTGGTTGAACACCCTTGGTGACCGTAGTCAATGTGATTGGAAAAATTCTAGGGGGTTTAGCTTGGGGGATGCATGTGTGCACCTTGCTATTCTAGGACTTGCGTGGCTGGCAAAGCTCGATTTAAGCAGCCCAAGAGAGTTCAGACACGTGGGTGGGTGCTGTTGAGGGTTAGGGTTAGGGTTGAGGGTTAGGGTTGAGGGTTAGAGATAGATTGCTATTGTTGGGTTAACAAACTGAGGTTTGGTGGAAGATGGCTGGACACCCGGAGATCCCAACATGGTTCAGCCTTGCAGAAGAACTAAGACAAGAAGAAGAACCCTCCAGTGTAGGACATCTTTTAAGACCACACCACACTCTTCCTAGAAGGCAGCCATCAACCCTATGGTAAGAGAACCTTGGACTCCGCTAACCCCATGGGCTATGGAGTGAGATTCTCCAGTTAAGCAATGGTCTGATTCCCTCACCCGCCACTGCTTCACTTATACATCACCAGTACAGCACTCTAGTTGATAAGAAATTGCATCTTGTACTATAACTTATGAAATCCCCAACTGCACCAAATGTTTCAGGACACACCTTTGCCTACTTTGAAGGTCTGTGTGCTTCTACTCAGGGAATCCAGTTTTTAAATAGGTTGATCTCAAACGTATCTCATTGGACTAGCAGGACACATTTCCCGCCACTTTTCGCGGTGTGTGGCATAGCCACATAAACTCGATTCAGGCCTTTCAAAGAAAACAGTCTCTACTGCACTTACACTAGAAAACATGCATGACGTTTCATGTTACCTGTGAGTCCTAGCATGCATGCACATGAAGCCAAAAAGGGGGCAGAATACAGTGGGCAAAACAGAGACACAAAATGTATATTTAAAAAACAGGCGACTTACACAGGTAATGTTAGCCTAAGGGGGTAAGTGTTTCACACTATAGAACTGATTAGTATTATAAAGTAAAAATGCAGATGACATTACGGATATAAAAATGAAAGACTCAAAATCACGTGTTATCTGATATAAAGGCGTTGGTGCTTGGGAGGTAGTTACAAACGCAGAGTTACGGAAAGAAAGGTCGTAGAATGGACATACTGACATACCCGTGAAAATGCATCCTTAGCTCATTCTCAGCAATAAAGAACTTCCAGAATGATACAATTGCGGAGGCATGGGACTGTGCGCCATTTAGCGTGTGTTGCGACTTGCATGGTGGAAGGAATGTTTGTATGTACCTTGCATTGGCGTACTCTGGTGCAAAAGTGCACACAAATCCCGAGCGTGCTCCTCAGAGCACCCACTGCCTTGGCTTTGCTCTGATGAAGCAGGAACGCCACCTTGCCCAGAGCCTGGCAGCACTTAGAGCATTTACAAGTAAAGTGTGTGTGTAGTGAGAGAAGCTCTCGGGCACTGCGTGCGCCACTCATCAGTCCTGTTGGTCATCGTGTTGTTTCCAAGTCATGGATCGCAGAACGGCCACTACCTCAAAGAGATTGAACGTTTCTCTTAGTCATGCATCTCAGAACGGCGAGTACCTCAAAGAGATTGAACGTTTCTCTTAGTCATGCATCTCAGAAAGGCCACTGCCTCAATGAGACTGAACGTTTCTCTTAGTCATGCATCTCAGAACGGCCACAGCCTCAAAGAGACTGAACGTTTCTCTTAGTCATGCATCTCAGAACGGCCACTGCCTCAATGAGACTGAACGTTTCTCTTAGTCATGCATCTCAGAACGGCCACTGCCTAATGAGACTGAACGTTTCTCTTAGTCATGCATCTCAGAACGGCCACTGCCTCAATGAGACTGAACGTTTCTCTTAGTCATGCATCTCAGAACGGCCACTGCCTCAAAGAGACTGAACGTTTCTCTTAGTCATGCATCTCAGAACGGCCACTGCCTAATGAGACTGAACGTTTCTCTTAGTCATGCATCTCAGAACGGCCACTGCCTCAATGAGACTGAATGTTTCTCTTAGTCATGCATCTCTGCTTCAATGAGACTGAACGTTTCTCTTAGTCATGCATCTCAGAACGGCCACTGCCTCAAAGAGACTGAACGTTTCTCTTAGTCATGCATCTCAGAACTGCCACTGCCTAATGAGACTGAACGTTTCTCTTAGTCATGCATCTCAGAACGGCCACTGCCTCATAGAGACTGAATGTTTCTCTTAGACATGCATCTCAGAACGGCCACTGCCTCAAAGAGACTGAACGTTTCTCTTAGTCATGCATCTTAGAAGGGCCAATGCCTCAATGAGACTGAATGTTTCTCTTAGTCATGCATCTCAGGACGGCCACTGCCTCAATGAGACTGAACGGTTCACTTAGTCATGCATCTCAGGACGGCCACTGCCTAATGAGACTGAACCTTTCTCTTAGTCATGCATCTCAGAACGGCCATTGCCTCAATGAGACTGAACGTTTCTCTTAGTCATGCATCTCAGAAAGGCCACTGCCTAATGAGACTGAACGTTTCACTTAGTCATGCATCTCAGAACGGCCATTGCCTCAATGAGACTGAACGTTTCTCTTAGTCATGCATCTCAGAAAGGCCACTGCCTCAAACAGACTGAACGTTTCTCTTAGTCGTGCATCTCAGAACGGCCATTGCCTCAATGAGACTGAACGTTTCTCTTAGTCATGCATCTCAGAACGGCCACTGCCTAATGAGACTGAACGTTTCTCTTAGTCATGCATCTCAGAACGGCCACTGCCTCAAAGAGACTGAACGTTTCTCTTAGTCATGCATTTCAGAACGGCCACTGCCTCAATGAGACTGAACGTTTCTCTTAGTAATGCATCTCAGAACGGCCACTGCCTCAATGAGACTGAACGTTTCTCTTAGTCATGCATCTCAGAACGGCCACTGCCTCAAAGAGACTGAACGTTTCTCTTAGTCATGCATCTCAGAACGGCCACTGCCTAATGAGACTGAACGTTTCTCTTAGTCATGCATCTCAGAATGGCCACTGCCTCAATGAGACTGAACGGTTCCCTTAGTCATGCATCTCAGAACGGCCACTGCCTCAAAGAGACTGAACGTTTCTCTTAGTCATGCATTTCAGAACGGCCACTGCCTCAATGAGACTGAACGTTTCTCTTAGTCATGCATCTCAGAACGGCCACTGCCTCAATGAGACTGAACGTTTCTCTTAGTCATGCATCTCAGAACGGCCACTGCCTCAAAGAGACTGAACGTTTCTCTTAGTCATGCATCTCAGAACGGCCACTGCCTCAATGAGACTGAACGTTTCTCTTAGTCATGCATCCCAGAACGGCCACTGCCTCAATGAGACTGAAAGTTTCTCTTAGTCATGCATCTCAGAACGGCCACTGCCTCAAAGAGACTGAACGTTTCTCTTAGTCATGCATCTCAGAACGGCCACTGCCTCAAAGAAACTGAATTCATGCATCTCAGAACGGCCACTGCCTCAAAGAGACTGAACGTTTCTCTTAGTCATGCATCTCAGAACGGCCACTGCCTCAAAGAGACTGAACGTTTCTCTTAGTCATGCATCTCAGAACGGCCACTGCCTCAAAGAAACTGAATTCATGCATCTCAGAACGGCCACTGCCTCAAAGAGACTGAACGTTTCTCTTAGTCATGCATCTCAGAACGGCCACTGCCTCAATGAGACTGAACGTTTCTCTTAGCCATGCATCTCAGAACGGCCACTGCCTAATGAGACTGAACATTTCTCTTAGTCATGCATCTCAGAACGGCCACTGCCTCAATGAGACTGAACGGTTCTCTTAGTCATGCATCTCAGAATGGCCACTGCCTAATGAGACTGAACGTTTCTCTTAGTCATGCATCTCAGAACGGCCACTGCCTCAATGAGACTGAACGGTTCTCTTAGTCATGCATCTCAGAACGGCCACTACCTAATGAGACTGAACGTTTCTCTTAGTCATGCATCTCAGAACGGCCACTGCCTCAATGAGACTGAACGTTTCACTTAGCCATGCATCTCAGATCGGCCACTGCCTAATGAGACTGAACGTTTCCCTCAGCCATGCATCTCAGAACGGCCACTGCCTCAATGAGACTGAACGGTTCTCTCAGTCATGCATCTCAGAATGGCCACTGCCTAATGAGACTGAACGTTTCTCTTAGTCATGCATCTCAGAACGGCCACTGCCTCAATGAGACTGAACGTTTCACTTAGCCATGCATCTCAGATCGGCCACTGCCTAATGAGACTGAACGTTTCCCTCAGTCATGCATCTCAGAACGGCCACTGCCTCAATGAGACTGAACGGTTCTCTCAGTCATGCATCTCAGAATGGCCACTGCCTAATGAGACTGAACGTTTCTCTCAGTCATGCATCTCAGAACGGCCACTGCCTCAATGAGACTTAACGGTTCTCTTAGTCATGCATCTCAGAACGGCTACTGCCTCAATGAGACTGAACGTTTCTCTTAGTCATGCATCTCAGAACGGCCACTGCCTCAATGAGACTAAACGTTTCTCTTAGTCATGCATCTCAGAACGGCCACTGCCTCAATGAGACTGAACGTTTCTCTTAGTCATGCATCTCAGAACGGCCACTGCCTCAATGAGACTGAACGGTTCTCTTAGTCATGCATCTCAGAACGGCCACTGCCTAATGAGACTGAACGTTTCTCTTAGTCATGCATCTCAGAACGGCCACTGCCTCAATGAGACTGAACGGTTCTCTTAGTCATGCATCTCAGAACGGCCACTGCCTAATGAGACTGAACGTTTCTCTTAGTCATGCATCTCAGAACGGCCACTGCCTCAATGAGACTGAACGTTTCACTTAGCCATGCATCTCAGATCGGCCACTGCTTAATGAGACTGAACGTTTCCCTCAGCCATGCATCTCAGAACGGCCACTGCCTCAATGAGACTGAACGGTTCTCTCAGCCATGCATCTCAGAATGGCCACCTCCTAATGAGACTGAACGTTTCTCTTAGTCATGCATCTCAGAACGGCCACTGCCTCAATGAGACTGAACGTTTCACTTAGCCATGCATCTCAGATCGGCTACTGCCTAATGAGACTGAACGTTTCCCTCAGTCATGCATCTCAGAACGGCCACTGCCTCAATGAGACTGAACGGTTCTCTCAGTCATGCATCTCAGAATGGCCACTGCCTAATGAGACTGAACGTTTCTCTTAGTCATGCATCTCAGAACGGCCACTGCCTCAATGAGACTTAACGGTTCTCTTAGTCATGCATCTCAGAACGGCTACTGCCTCAATGAGACTGAACGTTTCTCTTAGTCATGCATCTCAGAACGGCCAGTGCCTCAATGAGACTGAACGTTTCTCTTAGTCATGCATCTCAGAACGGCCACTGCCTCAATGAGACTGAACATGTCTCTTAATCACGCATCTCAGAACGGCCACTGCCTAATGAGACTGAACGTTTCTCTTAATCACGCATCTCAGAACAGCCACTGCCTCAATGAGACTGAACGTTTCTCTTAATCACGCATCTCAGAACGGCCACTGCCTAATGAGACTGAACTTTTCTCTTGTTCGAAGCAACATCGTTCAGTTACAAAATGTAATTCATTGCATGCCATGTTGGAAAAGGGAGAACGTGGCACACACTATCACTAAATAATATTTGAACAGTGGTCATGCCAGCGGAATGTAACTATGTTCAATCAAAAGGACATAATACGACAGAAAAATGGAACAGAAGGACCCCCGATCCACACCACAGATCAACCCTACATGACACAAAAGAGCATTATAAAAAGCTGTATTTATTTAAATGTTGTCAATATTAAAATACATATTAAACCATCTTGGGCTCGTTATTTAATGTACACCTATATGTAAAAGGTAAAGTGCATAATGTAAAGTGCTTATTTGGAAAAATAGCAAAAAAAAGAAGAAGAAAGACCATCTAGTTGGTCCTAAACACTGATTCACAAGTGCAATGTCAAGGACCCTGAGTGAGTGAAGGAGATCACTCGAGGGGGGAACCGTCAGTCACCTGAGCAGTATTAGATGGTGAAACAAATTATGAAACAATGAAGCAATCACGCAATAATCAAAAAACCCACTAGAGCTAACCATGGGATGCCGTGCGTCAACTACTAAGGTGTCGAGGCAGAAGATTACACACAATAAAGTAGGCCTGGCAATAATGGCAATTAGTAGTTTCGATGTTCAACTTTAATACAGTTGATGCCCATCGTCTTCAGGACGTAGCATTCCCGCAAACATCATGGTTCCTTGATATTTCATCTGTCTTTGTTGGACACATAATGTTAAAACTAACAATACAGGTTTATATGTTAAAAACAATAGTCACACCGTAATCTCAACCCTATAAGCTGGTCCCAGTGTCCTGTATGTAAATCCAGGAATATGTAAATGGGCTGTGCTGGAAATAGATCTCAATAGATTAGATCTGTAGGCAGTTGCTGGCAGATCCCAAAGAATTGGACATTTCCGTCGTTACAATGTACCTAGAGTGAGCAATGTTGGAGTTGTCACACCGCCCTCAAGACGCCATTACAAGTCAAACTATCCCAAATGGACCTGCTGGCAGGCCACACTTGCTTAGCATATGCAAAGAAGGACCTTTTCCATTTGGCATAGAGAGTATTCGAAAGGGGGATATGGCTCTGGTCAGAGGTGTGATGACCATCTGTTGATTTGTGCTAACAATGGCCCTTTGAGCATGCAGTGATAATAATAATAAGCAGGGTCCCCATCTTGCTTTCTTTCCCACTGCTATATTTAGCCGATGACTTTAAGCTGTGGCTCGAGGATAGAAACAATAATAAGGTCCATGAGCTTCTTAGTGCTTTCTCGAATATGAGCACACTATCACTAAGGCATCTTAAAAAGGGCCAGCAGAACTACATATGTAGCATCAGCTATCATCTGTAGTGAGCCGGTGAGAGAGAACTGGGCACGGGCAGCGCAGGAATTGGGCTACAACTATAAAGAGCGGTGCTGCTGCAAACCTTGTCTTGCCAGAGTGCTGCATTGTGCCCAGATCCAGAGGCTTGCCCACAACACACTCACAGATATTCTCTGAAGTCGTGTTATCACACATGGACAAGCGCTTCAACTTGCTTGTGCATGCGATAACTCAGCTTTGGTAATACACAAAAAGGAGTCCCCTGGATGAACCACTTTAATGTCATGATTCAATATGGCCTAGCCTGCTGAGGCATTGGCTTATCTGAATAAGTTTTTAACTAGATCTATAAGATGGCACACACATAAATAAAACATGAATTATGTATTTGGTAGGCCCGAAGGTCCTACAATGAAGCACATATACAAAACAAATCTCAAAACACTTCATCTGTGTAAACATTTTTTGCAAATAAAACACATACTTTTTTGTGTACGTTTGATATTATTGGAGACCTAACCACAAAAACCTAGCATTGCATATTAACAAATTAATAATACAAACAAACACATATGTACCGATTTGTAAACAAAATCCCAATAAACCAACAGAACAAATCTTGTTTGTTGTGAATCAGTCACAGGAGAATTATGAAAACACGGGAATAGCCAGAGCTCAGTTTAATTCATCAATCTATAGTCCTTATCCTAAACTTCTGGCCCTCAAAGCTACCGCATAACAACCCTGTATGACAGTACCTCATGTATAATACACAAAAAAGAAAGAACACATTTTTTAGAACAAGATACACAACTCAGCTTTGGAACAGGATGCTCCCAGTGACGTCTGTCCTGGAGCCAAGTGATTACATACACAAGCAACCCAGGTTTCAGCAAGCAGACACTTCCAGACTCGACCCGGAAGCTAAATACGGAAAGAGTCAAAGCCTCACATACTTGTTGCAGCTGTCAAAACTGGTACATAGGCCCTGCAACATAAACACATTGTTTCCTTGACCAATCCAACCTGCAGAGCCTAACTTCCATTATTCGCTCAATCATACTGAGTCACTAGAAGACATGTTTCAAATGTAACACTTGTGGACATTCTTATGTCCCATAATGTTTGTTTTAATGCAAATCGCTAGCATTGGGTTCTATGAAGAGATGCTGTATTTCATGACCTGGCCTGGGGTCATGCCCCTTGGCCCTGCCCCTCATTCCTACCCCCTCTTGCCAACGTCCCAACCCCCTCCCCACTGCCCCCCCATGGATGCGAGGGTTCCCCCAGACAATGTTTTCCATTTCCAGCACTTGGCAAGGGGATAGGATGAGCGAGATCATGGAACCAAAACTGACACTAGTGTGTTCAGACATCTATGTGCAAGTCTTCACAGTGTAAGCCTAGGCCGGTAGCCAGGGAGGGCTGTAACAGGAAGTGGAGGGGAATATCATGCAGGAGTAACAGGGGGCGGGTGGGGGCAGGGAGTGCATGATAGTAAGGAGCACAGGTCTCAGTCCGGGGGAAGCAGTCATGAAGGACTACATTGAGGGGGGCGCCATGTAAAAGTTGTTGCGACGCATTCAACATCAATATTTGAAGCACCCTCTTCTGACTTATAATACGCATTGCGGTCTCTTATGAATGCTTCCAAAACGCTTATTTTAATCAGATGGGTCACACTGAATTGTCAATGGACAGACTTTACAATAATCAGCATTTGGGACTGTTTTTAAGCTAATGTTTTCTCAAAAATCGACAATTACAATTTGAAATATTTTGCTCATAAAACACTGGGATACGCATGGGGCCAGGAAATGGCTGATAACCTGGAATTAGAACATTTACTTACTTTAGAAAGCGAGGTTGTGGATTTCTGTTGCAGGAAGATTAAGTAGTAAAGATGCTATATCTAGTTTGCATGTTGCATGTTGTCTTGTTTCAAAGAACTGCATATGTTGTCAGAAATGAGATTGGCGCATAGGGCGAAGAACGTTTTCACCAAGTTTGGTTGACGGGAGTACCTGGGATAGGCTCTTCCTGTCCTGGCGCAGTGCTCTGCAACCGAGTCACGGCAACACGTCCTTCACCTTTACGGGAGACTCAAGGCTAGCCATAGGTCACAGCATGCAGGGATAGCAGCTCAAGCTGTGGGCCCATGATCCTGTCCAGGAAAGATCAAGGACACACATGGAAACTGCTGGAACCTGTCCCGTAGATGGTTCCATCTCACATCCTGCCTGCATTGCTCTCCGTTGTGGAAGCTTCAGGAACTATATTCCATAATAAGCGCCAAATGTGATAGTCACAAGGGAAAAGTGCCTGCACTTGGTACAATTTCCAGCCAGACAGCTACTTAATTTAGGAGCATATTCCATACATCTGTGTGCAAACTTCTGCCACAGGTTCCATTCAAGAGATGGGGAAATGAGGCCCTCATCCTTTCAAAACATGAAAAATAGGGTGATAACCCCAGAAGTGGGTCACGGGGGCTTTAAGAGCTAAATAAACCCACAGTACTGTTATTGCTAGCCATGGAAGGATATCCTCTTTGTCATTCCCAAAGCTGATTCCCGTTGGGTGGCATAAACCGGCCATTTAAGCCGGTCAGATAGCGCGGCGAGTTAAGCTCTCATTCTGACATCTGTGTGTAGCCTGCTGATGCAGGTTCGAATCCCGGCTGGGCCAACTCAGCTGTTCATCCTTCCGAGGTTGATAAATTGAGTACCACACATTGGGATAATATTACCAACTGCTATTTCAGTGCTTAGATACCTGTGGGTTTGTAGCGCTATACAAAACTACATATTGTTATTAATGTATTTTTTATTTCGTTTTTAGTACACAAAGTAGTTTTACACAATACACAAGCACAATCAATTACAAAGAGTACAAACACATTGAAGAAAAAAAAAAGAACAAAAGATAAAACTATTCTTTTCTAAACCAGTCCCTTCATCATTGAACTATTTCATCAATTAGCATTGCTACCTAAACATCCTGAAGTAAAAGTATACACACTAAAGATTAAAACATCAATTCATGTTGACACCAATTACCACTCAAGTACTTAATCGATCATGGTATCAATTCTAAATCTACTGTAATTCCTCTCATCACCTCCTCAATTTTGTCAAATATTGTCACCAAAAATGTGGCCAAAGCTACAGTGAGTGACCGATGGGAAGTCGTCATGAGTCTATGCCATAAGTCTGCTAAAATAATCGCAGAGAAGAGTTAATAAAGGGTTCAAAAGTGGAAAGCCTCCTGTTCAGCTGCGCCGAACAAGACACGGTGCTCTAGAGATTCAAATGCAGTACCACGCAATATACACAATCGTAATTCCATCGGGGTCCCCAATCTTGGGCCTAGCACGTCCTGCATAGGTAGGCAATTCAACCTAAACTTGAGGTACCAGTCTCTCAATTTGGACGAGGGAAATCTTTTCAAATTCAAATACGTCCGTCAGCGGTAGATACAATATTTCATGCCCCCATTCCGTTTCAATTGTCCTAAATCCTGAATATCTGCTGAACGATACCACCTTTTAAACTTATTTTTTAGTATTTCTTTGGCCTCAGAGGTCATTACAACTAGCACGCTCATAAACCACTCATATCTTTCCTTGAATCCATGTAAAAAGGGGTTACATTCACCTTCCATCGTAGCATTCAAGTAGAAGTCCATGTGTAGTTTCTCAGATTTTGGCATTTTGAAAAAAGGAGAAAGACTGCGCTTCCTGAATTGATCCCACCAAGACTCTAGACCCAGTTCCAGTCTTATTGTAGTCACTGGAACCGAATGGGGGAGACCCAGAACTTGTTTCAATAGCCTGCCTTCCAGAATGTCAAATAGGTTCCTATTCCTGACATTCATTAGTTCACCCCAATAAAGAATGGCAGTGGAGATCTTTGATCTGCAGAACTCAATTAACGGTTGCAGAGAGTAAGCTACCAGCACCGCTGTTACTGGACCGGCAAACTATGGGTTCTGCTTTCAAGTGCCTTTCCGCCCACCAGATCTGACCTGGCGGGCATACCGGCACCCACGAGCAGACCTTGACGGATGCTCCGGCACCACTCATGAATGCTGCCGGTGCATTCGGCCTCTCCATTCCCATTGAGTCCAACGGGTCTGAAATGGGAATGGGGAGTAATAATTACCAACACCCAGCAATGGGGATATACCGGCTCTGCCGGGGCTGTAATGCCCCGGTAAGTCCCCATTGCCGGGTGCTGGTAAATTCATGACTCCAGTATTTACTTGCACGGCTACTGCCAGGGTCATAATGACCCCCAATCTCCTTTTAACAACTTCTGCTAGTGAAAGATAGGCTCCCACTTTCTCTTCCATTTTCCTTTCCTGTATTTTTTGTTTTTGTTTGTAGGAAACGAAAAAAAAACAAATAACGGATACAATCAACCTTCTCAACATCTGATCCATTGATCTTCTGTGTGTAGCTTTCCTGCTTCTTCACTTAACTACATGTCATTGCATAGGAGTTAGCAGGATTCATTGTTAGCTGGTTCTGAGGCAGACATTGCATGATGCCAGACAGACACCTCTGGAGTCCGGCCGGGGTATAGTCCACAGGGAAAAGATCAACTGCATATGCACTACATCCAAGCCTTAGCTCCATCCACCGTGGAGCATACCCATCCCAGGCCCTGGATGCCTCCCACAGATCGGCCAAATACATGTTAAAAAGGGTTGGCGCACTGACGCACCCTTGTCGAACACCCTTCATGAGCCCAATTCCCCTGGAAAGTCCGCCTTCGAGTTTAAGCCTAACCTTTGTGATATTGTTTGCATAAAGCATCTGGATCATTTTTAATAGTCCCGGATCTGTGCCCCATCTCACTAACTTCTTCCACAGCAGGGCCAGATCCCCGCTGTCAGATGTTGCTGATAAGTCGATGGCAGCTACACATAGATTTTTTACTGAGCAGCCACCGAGTTCAGAAATAGAGGCGTGTAGAGTCATACCACTCTGCAGAGTACCTGCTCCCGCCCTAAACCCTGCTGGTAATGGGTGAAAGAGGTTCAAAGGCTCCGCCCAGATTCTCAGGGCTCTCAGTATGTTGTGGCGAAAACCTTAGAGGAAGTGTCCAACAAGGAAATGGGCCGACAGCTGGGCGGGGAGCACGTGTCGCCTGTTTTATAAAAGGGGATCCGAATGGAGTTCAGCCATGAAGTCGGGCACTTCCCACTTCTTGCCATTTGCTCAAATAAATTGCACAAAATGTCAGCCCAAAGCAGAGCATTATTTTTAAAGGTCGTATTTGTCACTCCATCCAGGCCTCTAGCTCTGGGGTTCTTGAGCTTGTTAATCACCATTTCTATGTCACCTCTATCGAAGAGGTAAGCCCACTCCGGGTCCTGCTCTACAAGTGACCCCCCAGCACCCCGGGCTTCACTACTTACCCCAAACTTAGTCTTGAGAAAGTCAACCCATACCTCTTCAGGCACGCTGCCAGCTTTCCTTCAACTTGGGCATGCTGCATAGCAGGAATAGTGGTTGCGGGAAAGGGCATTTATCATTTTCCCCAGGAGCTCCACACATGCACAAGGGCTCTTTGGCATTCTTCAGCCCTTAATGTAATACCAAGGTGAGTGGCCCACTCAATGCACTGCAGCTATGGAACTATACTGAATCGTGCAACGTGTGAATGGCCCTGCAATGCATGTATTCGCGGGCAAGTGCGCCATATTAAAAACAACCACAGCTCCGTGACCTCCATGCACCGTTCATGACACAAACACCATGAGTGCCAATCCACTTTGATCAGGACTTTAGAGAGGAAACAGGGGTGAAAAAAAGAGGAGTGCCACGTACTGTTTAGGGTCAGTTTAAATTGCATGTGAGGGGCAACAGAAAACACACCCTACTGCCTGTAAAACATGTAATGGGAGACCCGATTTGGGTTTGGATACCTCATGTCCCCCACTCTCCGAGTCTGGTGCTTCCCAGAACGTGTGCCCTTTCCCTTTCTGTACGAGTATTACAATGCCACCCTCTCTTTTACATTTGATGTGCACAGTTCTTGAGGAAACCAGAGACGACACTTAACAGAAGGAAAAGGGAGCTCGGGCCTTTAGCTGCTAAGCCTGAGAAAGGGCGACGGGGCTTCGTCTTCCTTTGTGAAGGCCGATGCTCCCAGGCATAGCTCACAGGTGTGAGGTGGCCACTCCCATCTAATGCACTGTCCGTCAAATCCATTGCAATATTCCACAGAGGAGAGACACCTACCATTGCATTGGAGTCCCTTACAGAAAATAAAGAATTATTAAGCATACAAAGAGTTCATCATACTTTGCTGCACACAGTAATCATGATAAAAGGACATACATCACCTTATAAAAAAAAACCCACAAAACCACGCACTTCATTTGTGTTTGTAGCCGAAGGGTTTCATCATTTAGTGCAGTCTTCCCATATTGGCTGGCTGAGTTCCCCGTCCAGTTATGCCCATGCCAGCAGCCACATGTTCACGGGCATGGGCATTGATACAGCGCCCCGCCCAAAACGCAGCTCTGCGACATACAAGCGCTACAGTACCAGCTCGGATGCAGCGGTGGACGTGTAATATCATGTGATGTCCTGCGCCTGCTATGAAGGGCTCTGTTTAACATGACACCCCCCACACAACCCGAAGCGCTGCGAGGCCATGGCAATACGTCTCCCATCATGTCATATAACGGGCATTTGAAGCGTGTCTACCGCACAAAATACACTTTTACATATTTACAAACGGTAAAAACAAATCAGAGAGTGGACCCATTCAAAATCATAAACATCATTGTGCTTAAAATATAAACCAAGATAAACGGATGTGTGCTTTCCAGATATATCCCCGCACTTTCTACCATTCTTTTGTCACTAATGTGCACACTTTTGCGGCCATCACTGCAGCACTAGCGGACAGGTCACGTGTTTGCCTCTGGCATGGGGGTGAAAAAGAACTGTGCAAATGTGTATCCCGCTGTGACCTGCTCTGCCTTTCATCCTTGTGAAGTCGTCAGATTGAGTACAGTTACACTGAGTGATTACAGCAGATGCTAGATTACTATGGCACTTCTAAGCGGGAGGAATTGGGCATGGATAAATATAAGACAGCTTGATGCTGTTATTTTAAATTAATACAATACTTGCAGGTGCCCGTGTCATATGCAGAGCACTGAGGACGCCAATGTCCTACTCACACTTGCAAAACCTCCGAAATGTGAAACCCATTAAGCAAAGGCCTAAACAAGTCTAGGAACTGGTGCTGGTGTGTTTTTTTATTGGCATCTTATTGTTTTGTAGCACTCCCACGTTTGTTAGCTGAATTTATAGAGTGCACGTTCACTCAAGGGCATCTTGCGAGTGTGTCTCCTTTTTGGAAAGACTTGCAGCAGCACCCAGCTACAGTGGCCCTGCAGGAAAAGCTGGGATGTGTAGAGAAGCAGGAGACTATGGCAGCAAGGCTGGTAAAAGCAGTGCCCCGTGCCACCCACATAGGGCCAATCAGCAACCCCTCCAAGGGGTCAGAGGAACTTTGGAGTAAAATGCCAAGCAACGGCCCGGATGCAGAGGGCCCTGGCCTGTGGTCGGCACGTAGGAAACAGGACAAGCACGCGGCATAGCGCCGCCATCTCCATTATATGAAGGCATAAGCTGGAGGTTGTGCCAAGAGGATGGGTGTCCCCTTTTTTGATAAAACTTGATTTACTGGATTTGTGATAAACCAGATTGATTTTAACGGTGCCATGTGTTTGTGTAAATGACAGCACAACAATTGGTCCTTTTTTAATTATAAATGTGTGTTAATAAAAATATGAAATGAATTGGCCATTATGATTCCTGACCTACCACACTCCTTTCTGCTTTTGTGAAGCCCTCAATTTGTAAAAAAAAAAAAAAAAAGGTTTATTGTTCCGTGAGATAAGCTGGAGGCGGAACATACTGAATTCTGGCATCTATACTCTGGAATTTACCAAGACTGCCTCTGGAAGCTGGACCAGCCGTGCCTGTTCAACTCCACACAGAGTCAGCTTTTCACGTTGTTCTAATACAAGCGTTTCAGTGTCTCTTGTTTTTAGCTACATAGAAAAGCCACGATCAAACACGAATCTCTTCTTTGCCAACCCGATGCTTCTCTGTTATTGTTTTCACAATGCGGGCACGTGGTAGATCGACTTTCAAGCTTGTGGTCTCTGGAACGGCCGACAGCCTCCATTCAATTCATATACTTCCCAATGCCCTTTAGGGAAGGCCTAAAAAACCACACATGCTCAAACCCCCGTGTGTAACCTCCTCCGTGTCCAAGAAAGGAGACATAAATTGTGAGACGGACTTGACAGCAACCGAGGGCCTAATTCTGGAACGTTTAGAGCGGAGCAAAGTGACTTTGGACTGCCAATAAACACGTTGCACTGGGCCCAATTCACAGAGCGGTGCAAAGTGTATTTTTGCAGAGCAAAGTCACTTTGCACTGCAAAAGTACTATTTGCACTGCACTAAATGGGCCTAATTCACATAAAAAGCCATACGCCTGTACTCTGGGAGGATAACTCAGGGGATACGTGCACACAGGTTCGATCCCCGGGTCCGTGCTCAGAAACCTGGGTATTATGCGTGTTATAAATAACCTATCATATACTTGTTTTTTGGGTGAATTAGGCCCACTTAGTAGGCTCTTTTGCAGTGCAAAGTCACTTTTCTCTGCTCTGTGAATTAGGCCCGGTGCAAGTGTATTTTTGCAGTGCAAAGTCACTTTGCACTGCACTAAATGTTCTCTGAATTATGTCTTAAGAGATAAAAGGTCACGTTAGCTGAAAAAAGCTGAGTAGTCGGTCTGGAAAGCTAACTCTAGCGGTGCAGATAGCCAACTTCTGACAATGCTTTCATTAGATTCATCAAGACCTGCAACAGCTGTCTAGGGTCTCGGCTTCAGGCGGCTAACCAGTTGTGTTGCTACTAAGAGCCGAGAGACCAGGTTCAGTAGCTGTATGTCAAGCAAAATCCCGTAATGCAGCCTAGCACAGATTCTCTGCCTACTTTCCGGCATGCAAGTCCTCAATGGGAAACTAAAAGTCTTAGGGCCTGATTCGTGGATATTTTTGCACAGTGCAAGGGGACTTTTCACTGGTGCAGAGTGAATTTGCACTACCAACAAATACACTTTGCACTGCTCCATGAATCAGGGTGTTGGTTGGCAGTGTAAAGTCACTTTGCACCAGAGAAAAGTCACTTTGTGCCATGCAAAATATTCCATTAATCAGGCCCATGGTCAGCTTTGTAGCAGAGCTCACTGCCCTGTATTAGCAAAATTAACACTTTCTGTGCCTCGAGGTGAACCTTTGCGATTAGAGTCAAAGTAGAATCCCAACAACTGATCAGTCACTGAAAGATAACCTTATAAAATGCTAATAAAATGCTGCCTTTGAGAGATCATGGGGAAAGGTGATCAATGAAAAGTGAGACATAACCCCGATCTCTTTCACACTTGCCAATTGCATGACTAGGATCAAAGGACACAGTTGCCACACATAAGCACAACATTTCTTCTGAGAATATTGAACAATCAGTGAAATGAAATTGATGTATCCAAATAAATAATAATGTGTTATCGCAGGAATTAAGAGTACACAGAAAAGAACGAGAAGCAAATTATCAGAACTCTAGAAAAGGTGCATTCTCCTGATGAAGGGTTTCCCTGAGGGCTTGACGAAGATTGAAAGCTCTAATCACATACTATGTGGATACTTGGTGTGTACTACTTCTCATTTGTAAGACACTGAAGAAAGACTCTGTTGACCTATGAGTCAATGTGTGTAAAGTTACATTATAGAGAGGGTATGACAGGGCTCCCATCGCTCTCACACTTACTGAATAATATGGCGTTCACGCCCCGGGAGAGGGGGGGAGATGGCCAGTAACAGCCCACCAGCCCAAACCATAATAGGCCCAAGTGAAGCAAGGGCCTCTGCGAGGGTTGTGGGCCATTACCGGCCATGTCTCGCCCCCACCGGGGCGTGAAACCCATCCACAACCCGGGGTTCATCCAGGGTGCAAATGGCTTTTTTTTTTCACCAGAGATTGTATGCCGTAAGCGACACCAATCGCTGAACAAAAAAAAAAGAAAGAAACCAAGTTGGGCACCGCCATATTCCCATTTCCATTTCTATGGCGGCAGCTGGAGCGAGAGGTGTGATGGGCCGAAGCATAAAGCTCCGGTCCTGCAGATAAGTTGGGAGGGAGGGACGGGTTGGAGAAGAGGTTTGAGTTTGGGTTGGGGACTGAAGGAGAAGGGAGGCAACATGGAGATGCTGCCTGTAGGGGAAGGGCCTCGGGTGACTTTAACAGCGGGCAGAGAATATATATTCTTGTCCACTGTTACAGCTACCTGATCGGCTCATAGCCCATCCCTGGGTGCAAATTCATCTTTCAACCCCATTACCAAGGGCAGATCATTTGGAGTCTACTCTGCAAAGGCTTGAGCCTCGCTTCCACGATCAATCTGTGATGTTAAGTCTGCTTCCTGTTCCAATTGCTGTCCCTTGGGGAATAGTGCTAAGAGAGCTATGCCGGCCTTCACAATCAACAAATACAACTTCACTGCCTGGCTTTTGGGAACACTTGCATATTTGTTTTGCATTGCGTGAGGCGGGTTTTTCCCTACCTGTAGTCACTCACACAGGTTGTTCATGGAACAGAGAGACCAGATACAGTGATGTGTCAAAGATCACAGTGTGTTCCATAGTAAGGTTGAGCTGAAACGGGAATCTCTTATACTACAGACTCCTCTAGTAGCGTGCATTGGCTCTTAGCTGCCTAAGTGCTGCGGAGAGACAATTTTCTCAGAGTGCTTTGTCCTTCACTCATTTACATTTTACTTAAAGTAGAAGAAAGATAGAGTTTGATGCCAGATTAGAACTTTCAGGCAACTGGGCTCTGCCCCTCGCTATCTTTGCCCAGTCAGCTGATAAGAATGGATAGTAAATTGATGCCAACTATTTAGTTCTATAGTCGGTGGCATTGCAAAAAATGTAGTCATCAAACATGACATACAAACTTAAAATATATAGGTGACCAAATGTGTAAACATCTACTTTCAAATATGAGGGTGAAACCATCGCAGGCCTTTAAACTCGTCCACCTTCTGTCAACATCCCCATTGAAGTATTCCAAAGTTCTTAAATTGGATTGTCATACGCTATCAAACACCAAACAAATTAATAATACATGTTTTGATTGATCACAACATTTGTTGTCGTGACAACATCTGCAAATGTTCAGGGAGTGCATTATTCCTCGCCAACCTCGGGTAACTTTGAAGCTGGGAAGGACGTTCCATCTCACCCTTGTGTAATCATGTCTTTGCTTGCATAAGGACACAAGTCTGCATATGGCATGCTGCCAAGTTCCAGATAGTGTTTTGTATGTTCAGTAGTCTTAACTAATCGTTATCAATTATTTGGGCTTAAAATGTAGTCCCAACGCCATAGGCTAATACTAGCATTCTCCTTACACCCCTTCCTCCGCGACAATGTCTAACTTACTCAACAGGTTGTTAGAATGTTTTGCATCGTCTGAGTTTAGTAATGCCTCCCGTATTACAGAATAAAGTGTCCATCTGCTGATGCACTTGACACTAAAACCTCAAGCAAACTAACGTTTTTTTTTTTTTTTTACATTTATTTATATGCAAGAATGCGTGCAGAAGTAGATTTTAAGTATTTATGGGCACTTAAAATTAAATGTAGGCCTGGGTGATGCAGCCAGTACGCAGGCCTGTCAACGTCAAGAGGACATGGTGTCGCAGGAAGGATGAAAGCAATGGGAAAATTGACATGGGACAGGGTTCTGCAACCTTCGCTTCGCCAGATGTTTTGGACAACAACTCCCATTATCTCTAGCCAGTCAATAGTGAGGGATCTTAGGAGTCAAATTCCCAAAAATCTGGACTGTGGCCCCAAGTTGCCTATACATGGTGTGGGGCAATTATTGGATGCTTGGCCTGCGCTACTAGATTGTTATCTTGTCCAGTGAGATTCTTCTGTGGGTACAAACTAGTGATGAGACCTTTGGGCATCCACTGCGACCGCTTGGATCCCCATCCCCAGTCTCCGGTTTTTCTTATGGTGAAGAAAGGAATCCAGTTCGAGATGGACCGCTGAAACGCAGTGTGCTGGGCAAGGAGTAGTGTGGCACCGAAGTGGGAAATGGGCCGGAACGATATGGGGTGGAGCTCTGGCAATGTTTGGCTTGACCAGTGGTCGAAGTGGGCAGGAGCAGTTGGGAGCGGTGCTCCTCTACTTTTTAATTACACTTTACTGTCCCTATACTTTTATTTAAAAAATAAACTGTTCCAGAATGGTTTTGTTTTACAATAAAAGTGTAGGAAGCAGTTGCAACTTGCAATGCACTGAACGTTCCCTTAAACAGCAGGTGCATTTTTTTGGGGGGGTGTATTGCGCGTGGGAGGAGGCGTGGCAATGGGGTTTGTGGGGAGCAGGGCATACCAGCAAGGAACATAGTTCCTCTCCTGTTCATGCCCTTGACCACTGGTCTTGCCAGCGCTCTGCTGTATCCCTGCCCCCAGAAGCTAACACAGAAAACTCCCACATTTGTCCTACGCTTCAGAAGACTCAGCACTGGAAAACGAATGCAGAAACAGCTAAAGCCTCACATACTGTTTAGTAGCTGTCTAAATTGTAATGTTTTGCAATTTGCACACATTTTTTTGTTAGGGTGTGTATTGTGACCAATGAAAAGACGATAGTTCAGCTTACATTACTCACTGAAAAGGGCTTCTTGCTGAATCACTTTCGGACATGTTTATATTCAGTGCATTATGTTCCCATAGTGCTCTTTGCTTGTATGCAAATGAGAAAGGCTTGGGTTCTATGATGAGATACTGTGCTGAGTGACCTGGCCAGGGGCTACACCCCTTGCCCCACCCACACCTCCTCTCCTACCCCCAAGGAGGAGGGGGTTGCCCCAGTAGGTTTTTCCCCTCCATTTCCGGCACCGGTGGAAGCTATGGTGTGCTGCGGCTAGATGAGAGAGCCTGTCATTGGGACAGCTCTGATCGGCACGCCACACTACTGAGTTTTGCACATGCACACGGACTGCATCACGTACATTTGCATTTTCAGTCACACGGAGAAAGAAAGTCCTCGTCCAGAATTGCACGTTTATTTTTTTTATACAAAAGGATAGCAACGTAGTGCCCAAATTGGATGGTCTTTAATTCCGTGCTTTACATAAACTAGCCAGTGGCAGAAGGCCTATGTTTCTGAGCGTGCGCTCCGGGATGTGCCGGCTATGCCTTGGTGCGCTCGTGAGATGGCAGCACATGTTAAGTTATTTATAACGCGCTTAACACCCAGAGGTTTCTAAGCGCAGACACAGGGAATCGAACCTGTAGTGCTCCGTATCGTCGCGCTTCCAAGGCGAGCACGTTGACTACTGAGCTATCCTCCGGAGACAACGGACCATGAAGCTGGCGGCTCTCTCCCAGTGTCTCCAAGTCCCTGATCGCCCCCAGACCTTACACTTGGTATTCACGGTAGCACTTGGCAGGCACAAGAAGCCAGTGTGGGGGAGCTGCTGCCGCTTCCTCCACGCTCTGCCTGGTTTCCATGGAGCAGGCGGCGAAGTTCTTACCCCGAAACAGGCAGGCGCCTCTTCTGCAAATGCACTCATTTGTACAAATGGCGAGTTACTCCCAGAGGTAAGGCGTGCGCACGTCATCGCGTGATTTGCACCGGCAGCTTCGTTATAAATAAACTGGGTTTAAAGATTCGCAGAAAGCATCCGGATCACGTGCGGTGTGTGTGAAGTCGTCACTGCAGCGCGAGGGTCGCGCAGGACTGCACTTGGGAGACACCTGGATTTGGAGCCAGGCGTCTCTCCCGTTAAATCCGAGCTGCTCACAGCTGACCCGCAATGCGATAGCCGTAGCAGTTCATGGCACGAGCTGCTCTTCCAAGAAGTAACTTCAATATATATGCCTTACTTCAGTGGTAGAAAAGGAAAAAAAATAGGGGCAGAGTTTGGGGAGTTGATATGATAGGTTATCTATAAGGCGCTTCAAACCCAGAGGTTTCTAAGCGTGGACGCGGGGATCGAATTTGTGGTGCTACATGTCATCTTGCTACCAAAGCAAGCACGTTTCCCCTGAGCTATCCTCCGGAGACAATAGTTGAACACTACTCAAAGGAAGAGTTCAAAATAATAGTTTTAAACTGGGGCAATGTATTCCATGCTGCTTCTTTCCAAACTCCACACTGTACATCAATTCCACTTGAAACCCCTTCCACTCCCCAGTGCCCACCTGGTGCGCAGTGTGCTGCTGAGCAGCCTGCACGCAGGCGCCCCATTATTCGTCCTTTCCACTCCCCGCACCAAAAGCTGCCCCTGCTACTCCGGTGCAATTTCTGTAGTTGGAGTAAACGTGGTCCAGCACTTAGAAGCTGGAGGAGTCCAGCATGATTAAGCGCTATATAAATCATTAATAATAATTATAACAGGGTCTCATTATAAAATAGCAGTTGTGCACCCAACATACTGTTGGTAATTGCAGTGATTTTTAGTACATTAAGGGCTCCATAGACATGCTCTACAGCAGACAGTTACCGGGGTTGCTCAGCAGGTTGAGAGACTGTTGCTGAGATGTTATATATTAAATACTGCTTGTTAACGGTGTGACTTTTTGCAATTCCTAATAAAAATCAAATGTTATAAAATGTGTTTGGCCAGAGCAGGGATTGGGCTGCTCGCTTGCTTATATTGAGTGCAGAGGTGAGGGTATTTCTGCCCATGTAGTGAAAATCAAAAGTTGGCACCAATGAATGAACCCACAGTTAAATTTCCTAATAACTGCCGTCAGCACAGCAGAAGCATTTATTTGTGATTCATCAGTTTGACAAGCATATAACATCCTCATAAATATAACCTTCCATAAAACACAAAGGAAGGGGCACCCAAATTATAGGGTATTTGGGTGGTAGTCAAAAATAAAAATAATAAACACATTTCAAAGAAAAGTAGTAAAAGCAAGGTTAAGCAGCATTTTTGAGTTTGAAAATAACTTTTTTCTACGAAAGTGTAAAATGCATATTTGGAAAACAATAGTGTGCCCAGTAGGCAGAAAGCCTGCTTTTAACATTGGTGGCCCCCACCCCACTGATAGTCATGGCCCATTCATTCCTGTGGTGTCCCTTTCAGGCCAGAAGAAAATAAACAGGTAAAGCAAATAGGAACTGCAAACGCGCAATTGACAGCTGGGGAAAGGAGGACAGAGAA
The DNA here is from genome assembly GCF_040938575.1 of Ambystoma mexicanum. NCBI lineage: Eukaryota > Metazoa > Chordata > Amphibia > Caudata > Ambystomatidae > Ambystoma > Ambystoma mexicanum. Next base: position 290,893,441 of record NC_090939.1, on the reverse strand, counting down.
GATTAGATCAGAGTCCCCAGGTTCTCTCCACGAAGCTGGGGGCTCAGTAAAGCCTCGTCAGGGTTGAGGCAGGCTGGGTCCGAGACCCAGCGAGACATCTTGTGATGCCTGATCTGGGACCCGGCAAGAGTCGTTCCAGTGACCAGCTCAGCGTCACTTTACTTTAGAATGGAAACCATGTAAGATGAGGGACTCTGGACTTGAGCTGTGAAGCAGCCACGAGCTTGTGCTATGCAAAACATAAAGTAAACTGGGCCAAATGATTGCTCAGCAAGTTAAGCGCTCTCCACACACGTTCTGCCTGCAGCACACAACTTTCCTATGATATGATCAGTTATTTATTACGCGCTTAATACCCAGAGGTTTCTAAGCACAGACCCGGGGATCGAACATGTGTTGTTCTGTGTCGTCTTGCTTCCAAGGCGAGCACGTTGCTCCTGAGCTATCGTTGCGAGACCGATGGGCTGATTCAGCCCTTCATATTTCCAAGATACAGACATTGAGGACCTTATTTATAAAAATGTTTTAACATGGGAAAGTCCCATTGAAAACATTTTTGAAAATCAGGCCCAAAGTATCCATGGATTAGTCAACGATAATAACTAATCTATATTCCGAAGAAATTCGGTGGGGGTTGTGTGTTGGGCGGGTCTGAGAGAATATGATATTTACATAAGCTGGGAGGTGATACATAATATGTGCGTTCATTACACGACTTTGTGGTTATACAATAACTTTTCATAAGAGAGGTGCCTCGAGGTAGGTAGGTTTTATGCGGCACTAACCTCCTCAAATGGTTTCTAAGCATATCTCAAGTGCTAGATTCGAATTTGTGCAATTTAGTCTCCGTCCAATAAAGGGATTTGTCAAGGGTCACAAAGTGTGTGGTGGCCGAGATCAGGCTCGAACTCCAGTGCAGTCCTGTAAAGAACTAGACCGCGCCCCCTGCTTTGACTGACAGCCACGCGCTGTGCCAAGAGCAGGTGTGTCGCGCATTCCCTGGACTGCTTTTAAACTTGTCAGCGGCTTCCGTGGTCGCGCAGGTGCGTGAGAGCCTTCAGCTCCTCCCTGCAGAGCGCACAGCCACTAATCGAGCATCGGTTCAGGTGGGGCCTGGAGTGTGCACCCACCGATGCTGCGTCTGAGATAACGCTCTCGCGTCCCATGGTGAACGAAAAAAACACTCCATTAGGGGGCATTACAGCTCACGGGGCAACATTGAGGCCCGGTAAAATATATATGAATTTCAGAAGTGTCGAAGAGAGGGCGAAAGTAGAGAGTCACAGTGGCATGGCTGGTGGGGCAACAGAGTCTTGTGTGTGTTACTAGCCCTTAAGCAATGTGTGCTGGGGCCGTGCCTTGACCAGCTCAGAACTTTGTCATTACCCTCCCATACCATAAATACAACTCTAAATATGCCATTCTATGCCACCCAGTAGCGTTCATTCTCAAAACAGTGCATGTTTTCAAGTTTCTGAATTGGGGGTGCAAGACCCTATTTTATGCGCGATACTCCCTTAAGTTATTTCCAGCAGCGCCCTCTAGAAACTCTCCTGACTGTAAAAGTGCGTGGAAGGTGGTACCGAACGAATGCCCACCTCGGGCTGGCGTTGGCCTCGGTGCCAGGGGAAAATGTTTCGTGTGCGCTCGGGGTGTCGGCCAAGGGTCAGCCCGCTGTTAAGTTCTCAGACGGCCAGGAGACAGATTTCACACGCCACCTGCCGAGACCAAGCTGCAGTGCCCCAAAGTGAGCGCAGCAAGGCTGAGCCCGGTGCTGGCAGGGCCCTCCCGCGGGACTTCACCGACACACAAGGCGGCGTGCACACATGGCAATATAGGGGAGTATAAATAACGGGCACTTACCGATCCGCAGCACTTGCTGGGCAGCCTGAGGGATGGCGCTCACGACGCAGGAAAGAAACAGCAGAAGCCCCCCACGGCTGCCCATGGCGAAGACCGCGGGGCTGAGGTTGGGCGTGATCGCCATCCTCCCCTTAACACATGCTGCTTCGGGGCCACTTCCTCGCCTGCACGCGCTGCTGGTGCTACGGGTCCCGGCTACACGCCCGCCTCATCCTCTGGGCCAAGTGCTCATGGCGCCAAGATGTAGCCTCTCTCTTCCGGCGGAGCCCCCTTTAGCCCATCACTGCACGCGCTGCACGCCCAGTCTCCCTCTTTCCAGGGGTCTGCTTGGTTCGGAGCCGGGGGGCAGGCGGGTGCCAAAGTTGCGGGTGGAATCGGCAGCGGGTCTCTCCTGCTCTTCCTAGCCCAGCGGGGGCGCGCAGTGGAGAGACATGATGACTGCAGTGTCCCAGCCCTCCCTGATGATCTCCAGCAGATTAACCCCGGATCCCAGCGGCGTGCGCCTCCCCGCAACTAGTTTACGGCGCAACACGCGGGGCTGATTGAATCTTTCCTGCAGCCTGATGATACAGGCGCATCTAATCTCGACTGCGGTCGCAGCATCAGCAGGCACGTGGCACGCCGCTCACTGTCCGCACTCTGTGTGTGTGTGCGCGCCTCTTGCGAGCTTCCAAACGGCCACAAAGATTCCCACAGCCCCCCATTCAATGCGATGGCAATCCCAATGTACAAGGGGAATGGATTTAGACGACATTTTCGTTCACATGCTTATTTTCCTTTGAATTTGGGGAAGGAAAATTGAGCCCCTGCTGTGCTCCCCTTGAAGCCAGATTTGGAAAAGTACACTTTAAAAATATACATTTTTCAGTGCTTTAGGAATTTTTTTCAACGAACAGATGCATTTGTGATATCTATGGTTTCCATGAATGCTTTTAAACGCACTATGGAGCCAAGCACAGGCTGCAGCGGCATTCTATCCCCCATCAGCCCCCCACCGCCCCCCCCCGTGCTTTCTGCATCCCAGCAGGTGCGATGCTGCAGCTCAGTTTAATAAATCACACCACATCCCCTTCCCCGTCGGCAGCTGTGCAAACCACTGCACCCACTGTGTCTTACAAAGAAACAACTCTGCTCCCACTGATAAAAAGCATTGACAAAGCAATTCGTTTTGTTTTGTAAACATGTGTTTGTGAGGCATTGCCATAATAGGACCAGGTACTTACACCATGTTCCAGGTATTGCCAAGCTGCATCCGTCATATGTGTGGTGTTTGCAATGCTATGCTCTGGTGCTCACTTCATTTGGCATGCGTTGGTATCACATACCAAGTATTGCCACCAACACCGGCAGGTATTTCATCAAAACTTCATGTATTTGCAACATTGCCATCCTTTAAGTCACGACATCACATGACAAATATCACATATGCTGGGTTTGCCTTCTTGTTCTACTCTTTTACAACATATACAAGACTGCCATCAGCCACTCAGACCATGTTCCTGGTATTGATTTTCTTTGATATCATTGGCCAGAAATTACCACAAAAGTCCAAGGAACGTTCGCTATTGCCCTGTATCCACACCACACGGACATGTACTTAAACCATTGGCAGGTAAATGATATGATATGATATTTTATTTGAATGGCGCTTGTACACAAGTGTTTCAGAGCGCGACAAGGCAAGGGAGGGGAACAGGGGAGAGCAAAAAACGATCTTACTAGACCCAGTGACATTGAGAATGTGCAAGTGCATGGGAAAGGGAAAGGGGAAAAGTGCATGGAAGGGGGAGGTTGGAACGTGCAGAGCAGAAGTGAACAGATAAATAATAAATAAATACAAATAAATACATAATGGAGGCAGTAAACAGTGGTAGTGCAGCCGGCAAGTGCTGTGTTACCGGCAGCAGAACTGGGTAAGTTTTATAGGTGCAGAAAAAGAAGAAGAAAACGGGTGGGGGGACTGAATGGGTACAGATACAGTCCCCAAGTGCAAGGGGTGGCCAGGAGGCAGTGCAGGAGAGTGGCAGGGTGAGTAGGCACCTGGGCCCAGGGGGATAGAGCGTAGCCAGGTGCACAGTGCCAAGAAAGAGCAGATCAGCAGGGGAGAGGGGGAGCAAAGGCAGAAGCAAAGAGGAAGGTCTTGAGGTGCTTTCGGAATCGGAGGTGGTTCTCCTCAATTTTTAGAGTGGCAGAGAGGCTGTTCCAGAGGGAGGTCCCAGCAGAAGACTGAGCTCTACCACCAGCTTGTTTCTTTGAAAAACGACTGACCTTGAGGGAGTTAGAGGAAGAGGAGCAAAGAGCTCGAGAAGGGAGGTTTTTGCGGAGGGATAGCTGAAGGTATTTTGGACCCTGGCCCCAGAAAGCCTTGTGGACAATGCAAAGGGTTTTACATGTAATCCTTGCATCCACTGGGAGCCAATGGAGAGATTTCAGAGCTGGAGAGATACGATCCCAAGGCTTGAGGCCAAGGGCAAGTCTTGCAGTCCTGTTCTGGATTAGTTGCAGAGGGCGGAGAGTAGATGCAGGTAGATTAAGAAAGAGGCTGTTACAATAGCCCAAACTAGAGAGAACCAGAGCTTGGGAGACAGTGAGCATCTGGTGGAAGGAGAGGAAAGGCAGAGTACCTCTAAGGAGGTGCAGTAGGAAGTTTGACTTTTTAGTGACCTCAGACATGTGGGCGGAGAAAGAAAGTGTGGAGTCAAAGATGACCCAGAGGTTCTTAGCCTCGCAGGTGGGGGTAGGAGGAGGGCCAAGAGAGGTCGGGCAGAGAGTGAGGGGATAGGATGGTGAAGGTGTGCCAATGAGGAGGATCTCAGTCTTGCTGGCATTCAGACAAAGATCATTGGTGGCACACCAATCTTGAATGACAGTTAGGCAATCAGAGATGAGAGAGGGAGAGGAGGTGGAAGAGGGCAGCCTGAAAATGAGTTGAGTGTCGCCAGCGTAGCACTGGAAATTTGAGCAAAAAAATTACAATGCAGTGGGTGAGAATTGCCAGGCATTGGTTGAAAAGCCAGGGCGAGAGGTTAGACCCCTGGGGAACACCACAGGTAGAGAGGAAGATATATGATAAGAAGGACCCCAGTTGGACTTGGGAGGGTCGATCAGAGAGGAAAGATGTCAGCCAGGCCAGACCCGGATCAAGTGGCCATGTAGGTACACTGTATGATTCATTTCTTGATTTATGGAATGTGTCTTAGCGTTGAAGAGTCGTTTTATGGAGTACCATCCCCTGATCTAACACTTCCTATCACAATAATCCACCCCCCCCCAGCATTCTGGGACAAGAAATAGGCTACATACAATCCAAATATTCACTTTTATTAAAACAGTAATTCGAAACCACAGCTGGTCCTCTTCATGCTGTTGAATTCACCCAAAATAATATACAATCACAAGCAGCATGTCTACCAAAAGAGAAAACTAAATTGCCTGCTTTTTCTTATTAATTGTTAATGCACACAAATATCAATTCATATAAATCTAATTTATATAATGTATTCTAGACAACGATATGAAATAAACATTGACACTAGCACCACTGGCTCCCATATCATCAAAAACAAACTCTATACAATTCACGTTATTGTATCTAGTGCCATCAAGAAGCGTTGGGACTAAAGAAAACATACAGAGAATACTCTTCTCGGGCCATTGACACATATTTGCATCAGAGAAACTCTTCATCATTTGCATTGGATTGAAATATAACTTTGCCAAAATTCATTAACCAACACAATACTAGTGAACCAAATGCGAAGTTAAAGATTACAGATGAATTTACTATTCTGATAAACAAGATGAAAGAAACAACGAGACAACGTAGAGTGGTCAAAAGTCTGCATGAGTGATGGAATCTGTCTGGCACTAAAAAGGGGCTCTTTGATAAAAACATACAAAAGACAAAAAAAAGAATTGAGGATGAAAATTGCCAATATGCTAAAATTCCAAACTAATCCAATTAGGGATTCTGAAATTAGCAAATCAATAAAACAAGCAAACAAATCATACAAGAGATAGCCAAAGGACTACCGCATAACTTGCAAAAGAATCAGATGGCATCGGTTAGCAAACCATACACTCACTGGAAACACAAATGGTATTTGATCAGTTATTAGAGATGCTACAAGTAACGTAGAGTAACAGTCCTGCAGTGGACTGTGTTGGAGTCTCTCTACTGTTTCCTGCTTCCTTTGTGGGTGGACCCACTGACTGCTGCTTCAAAAACCTCTCCGTGCCACGGAGAGGCCACGAAGTAACATAGAGTAACAGTCCTGCAGTCCTGCTGGGCTGCTGAGGACTGAGGACTGTGGTTTGCTCCACTTTAACTTCACTGCACTTAGTTAAAGCAGAAATGTCGGAGGAAGGCCGCCTGCTGCCAAGTGCCGGTCGGTTTGAGGAGGAGGAAAGAGCTGCAAGACCCTCTCTCCCGCAAGCTCCACCTATAGAGCCTCCCCTCACCTCCCCACGGCCAAGCGAGACAACATCCACTACATCCATGACTCCCGACTTTGGAAGCGGCAACACAGCCGGGGGGCCTCTGTCTAGTGAGCAAAGTGAGCAAAGTGATCCACAAGCAGAAATCCAACATAAGGATATAGCAACATACCCTGTCTTGCCATCTCCGCCTGCACTTGGTGTAGTGCAAGCAAACGTGGGGCTCTCCCCCCAGCCGCCACCCAAATGTAGGACGCTCTATTCGTCCTCCCCCACAACAGCTACCCAGCTCCATGCCCAGCCCCAAGTCGACCGGGACTTGGGAAATGAGGCTCTCTTACCAGCTGGGGAGGTCCCGGCGGCAGCGGCCCCGGCTGCAGAGAACCTTGGCGTTGATGGCGGTTCTCGCCTCCGCCTCCGGTCCGGCTCGCCTGTCTTAGGGGAGAGCGTGGGTGGTGCTGCGCTGGTGGAATTGATAGGAGCAGCTTCCTCGCTTGGCAAGGGGGCGGGCTGGGGGGGGCAGATCGCTGGGTGGAGGTGGGGGAGGGGAAGCCCTCTCCCCCGTCTGCTGGGTCATCTTGCCCCCGGGCTGGCGCCGCTCTGAACAAGAAAATCGAAGGAAAAAAAGAATTAATTCCCAGCGCTGCTATACCTATAAAAAGAGTATCTACAACTCTAGCGAGAAGACAGGCAAAGCTGCCGTCGAGGAAATTACGCCACAAAGCCCAGCAGGTGCGCCAGACTGTGGACAAATCTGCACACCAATCGCTCATCTCACCATGTACCCAGGGTGAGGTAAAAGAAAAATCTCTGACCCGAAAACCTTTATGCGATGCTAAAACAAAAGCCTCTAATCCCCCGAAGAGAGTTTATAGAAAGATTAAAGGATACCATCCGCTGCTGACGGCAGACCTGAAAAACTTCTTTTTGAAGCAGAAATTAACGGGTAATGAGCTAACGGGCACTTCATCCCATGACCTTTCGGATGCTGAGCTTTTGGAGGGTGCAACCAGTGCCATGGAAGACGTTGATTTACATTCCATACAGGCACAACCCACAACAGGTCTGGAAGTCACCCCCTACAGTGCCGGCTGAAATAGTATTTGATCCACCCGCTCCTAGTCAGCAAATCTTGAGACCATTGAACTTAAATAAAAAGACAATTGACATGCGAAACAGCACACCAGGCTGTTCGCCTCTGTACAAAACACTGGACCAAAGAGAACTAATGTTAAAAACCCACACCGGGTCCAGGCTGAGAAAACGGCACATAGCACACTAGATCAGGGTATTGGCTCTTCGAACTCTTCCAAGTCCAGCTCGCTAAAAGACGCGAGTCCTCCAGTCCAGGAGATGGTGAAAGATTTACCTATCAACTCATTGATGGGCAACGAGACACGACGGTGTCCATATCCAACAGGAGGAGCAGTCACTCTACCTTACCACTTCGTACTTTGTCAAATTTTAAAGGCTATGAGCCGACATTAAACTCCCCTCATCGAGGTGAGAGAGGTCATGAGGGCCACTTGGACCAGAGATCAAACACTACTCCCAAGAAACTGGACATGATGTCTATCATGTCCACTATCACCATCGCTCCCGCCCCCTTCTTAAAACTATATGAAGGAATAAAGGACACCCTGAGAGACCATACATCCCTCATAGCCATGATGCACACCAAACTAATATTCTTGGAAGGATTCGTGACAGCGTTAGAGAAACCGCCTCACCTGACTCAAAAGATCAAGCCAGTTTTTCTGGATATGGGATGCCAAACGACAAGCGCATACAACCCGGACCAGCTTGTCATTAACAGTTCAGCCCCTACTAAATCATCAGCACCCTCCCAAATTGATCTTACAAAAGACATGCTCGAATTCTCAATGCACACATCTGGCCTCGTAAATTTATTACAAGCTCATGAACTGAAAAAAACAAAACCTTCATGCATGAAACGGCCTAACGCTGTCGGTTCCCAACCAAGAGGACCTAGCAACGGATATGTAGTCCTGAAATTAGCAGACCAACTGCAGCATTCCCCTCCTTGTCAACAAATCAGGACCATGTCAAATGTGAATAGTTGTGAAGATTATTGGATTTTTGAGAAAAGAAACTCCAAGTTCACCGGGCCAAACGCCAATACTGTAACTCGTCCAAAAGAGGATCCAACTACTAAAGGTCAGGACCACGAAGAAGCGGATTCATCGACCACCCATGACGATCGTCTGGCCAACAGGGTGAAAGAAAAACCCCAGGTCATCGAACATTGCCTCCCACTCGGAGCCTTCCGCGATAATGACGATCCAAGTCCCGATCTCCGTAGACTCACTAGTGAATCATCAGAGACACTCACGGACCTGATCAACCTCTCACAACTTCCAACTATGGAGGCAGACGATGAAGTCTCGGCCTCCCTTGATCTAACTTCAGGCAAAGGGTCCTACCAAGACAATTCAAAAACAGTGGCAAGGAGGGTGGAAATCCCAGGTACGTCACTTTCACCAGAATTCCTAACACTATCTGAAAAAAGGAAGAGCGCCATAGTAAAGCAGAGGCCTGTCACTCCCAGTCCCCAACAAGGCCAGTCAGAATCCATGGATAAGAAAACCTATAGGCCTAAAACCCCCCGTATGGGACCAAAGGGGGCCGCTAAAGGAGCCGACAAAGCTCGACACTCCATCTCCGCCTGAGCGCAATAAAGTCATCTCCACTATTAAACAAGACAACGCCAATGCTCAGAGACATCATTCTTTTAAAACAGGGTCGAGAAGTCCTACTCCTCCCAGACGATGGTACGGAGGCACTCACCATACCCAAAAGGCCAGCCATCAGAGAATCGATCAGAGAGGGAATAGGTCATTTAAGTTCGAATCCATACTGGATAAAAGTAAGAACTGGATCCTGAATCGTAGAACAATTGTACAGATCTTTCACAGTATCACAAACCTGCGCCAACTAATGTCTGAAGACATTAAAATTGTGTAATTTGGTATAAAACATAGAACTGGCTGTGTTTTTCTCCACATACCATCTCAATTGGTTCGATCAATGCTGCTTAATGAGACAGAAAATCTTCGAAGTTTGGGATACGATTTAACCCTGGCTGAACAAACAAGATCTCCAGCCCCCAAAAGGGAATGCTTAAAAAACGGAGAGCCTGATCACCCTCAAAACACTTTTGAGGAGCTTGGGTATTCCATGCTGAGAAAAAACGAGCACCTGATGGTGCTGGTACCACCGACCTATCTCGACCCACTGAATATAGGAAGAAAGCCATCTGGCCCACGATCAGCCATCACGATCACTGTGACTCAAGAGAACATTACCCAAGATGGCAAAACATCAGGGCGTCAGGATGAAAAGGAAACCAACGAACCGTTAGCCGAAGACTGGTCATGGATTCAATATGCCCTCTGCAAAAGGCTAGCATAGCCATCCAGAACGTGGCAATTGCCCGGCAACGATATCCACACTAAATTATTGCAGAACTTGGAACCTCTTTGATGTGCTCAACAAACTAAAGAGAAACCACTAAGGTTGGCATGCTGGAACAGCAGAGTTTTTCACCACCTTACGTCCCCAAATGATGTAAACCTGGGCGATTACGATATACTCTGCCTACAAGAGACTTGGCTCATTAACCAACCTCATATAGATGGTTATCATGTAATTGCAGCCGATGCAGCAAAGGGTGAAAAGAGTCGCCCCTACTCAAGATTTTTGTTAGCCACCAGAACAGGAGTGGGCCTGCTCATCACTAAAATTATCCACTCAGACCTCTTTTGCTTGGCAGCCATCGTTGAATGGTCAATGAACTGTGAATTTAAAAAAGACCAGAAGAGCCGGAAACTTGCTATTAGCGACATGTTATTGGAACCCGTCAGCGATTTCAGATGTGAAATTTATCGATCTGGTCACTTCAATACTTGACAACGCTACGGCAGAAAATGAGATTGACGCCATCATAATCTGTGGAGATTTAAATATAGCACTTGAACCTAGAACTCAGGGCGCAAAGCTCCAAAAAAGTTATCAACACTGCCGCTTTAATAGGCCAAAAATGGTCAAGCTTTATGAAGGTTAGAGGACTTTTGCAAGTAAAAAAAAGTAGGGTCTCGAATATTCAAACATCCCTACATGGGAAAGAGACTCTCAATTTTCTGATCTGGACCACATTTTTGTCACGCTTGATCTTTTTCAACTAATCTCCTGTATTCGTGTTAGAAGGACCTTTAACAGCGGCCATAACATCGTAGAATTAACGCTCCCCCATGTAAATACTGCCTGGCGCTCTACCATGATGGTGGGTGTAGACATAAACAACGTTGGCAATAGACTGCAAATGAAACCCGAAGATATAATAGCTCTCACAAAATCTTATTACGAAGTGCGAAATCCAGACAAAGAACCTCAGAACTCTATTGACTACTGGCCGCTGCTCCTCCCATTCAACCGCAGCTCTTCAAACAACAGTTACACCTCTATGCAACGCCATACATTTGACCCTATTGTACATGAAAAAAAGGTCATTGAGGCGTATCAAACGGCAGGCTGCAAAATCTACCAACCCCGACCTCAAAGCCAAAGAGGCAAATTACATCAAAGAGTATAAATCTTGGGTAAAACAACATAAAAACACGCTATTGCAGCAAGACGCTGAACAAATGTTAAGAACTCTTAACGGTAAAAAGACCCAATATTTTTGGTCATTGATTAAAGGCGCCCTGAAGACAAATATTGATGTAACATCAAACAGTGTGAACGAGGGGGCTTGGATATCTCACTTCCCTTCCCTCTTCACTGATTTAAACCATGGAAAATTAAACAAAATGGGTCTTTCATGGGACTGTGACTATGAAGCTTCTGATATAATGGAAAAAATAGAAAAGCTCAACAGATCAAGGGCACCTGGCCCGGACGGATTGACAAACGGCATTCTAAAAGAATACCCACAGGAATGGTCGGCTTTGATCCAAGCCATTTTCTGCGACATCTCAAAAGGAAGACTAATTCCAGCCTCTTGGACGCTAGTGGTAATAGTCCCAATCTTCAAAAAAGGGGACAAGCCTGATCCGAAGAACTTCAGACCAATAGCATTGCTGGACGTAATAGGTAAAATCTTTGGAACCTTCCTGTTGGAAAACCTTTCGGCTTGGACTGTAAACATTAAAGCGATTGACCCATTTCAGACTGGAATCGTTAAAACTGTGGGCACCTCTGCAAACATTATGCTCCTAAGCATACTGAAAGATAAGATTCACTCCAGCAAAAACCAGCTCTTCATAGCCTTCGTGGACCTCATCCAAGCGTTCGACAGAGTCGATCGTCAACTTCTTTGGACAAAGTTGGAAGTCTTAGGATGCCCAGAAGAAATAATAGGCCCCCTAAAAGCGCTTCACACGGATACCAAACCCAAGTGCGGCTGAATCAAGCAGGGCTTTTGTCATCTCAAATCCCAACACATCAAGGAGTGAAGCAGGGATGCCCCTTGGCTCCGGCCATATATAATTTTTTTTACCTCAGATATCCATCATCTTGAGCCAAATTGAGATCCTTTCCACCCACAATTGGAGGGAAGAAAGTGACTTGCTTGGTTTACACGGATGATCTCATATTAATAGATCAAACAAGAATTGGCTTGCAAAGGCAGCTGGACAGCCTGCACAGATATACCGCCTTGAATCATCTTGAAAGAAACCAAGCAAAGACCAAGAGTATGCGGTTGAAATGAGGGACCCAGAAGACTGAGCCCTTTACGTGGTACGTGGATTCAAACCTGATTGAAAAAGTGGAGACATTTAAATACCTGGGAACCATCACTAACAACAGCCCGGTAGAGACCACGTTTCTGGAAGATCTGCAAACTAAAGCCAAACAACTGGCCAGCCAAGTAAAAATCATGGACGCTTAATTTGGTCGATTTTCCCTGGTGGCTGCTGTAACGTACTAGAAGGGGAAGATCATTCCATCTCTAACCTACAGCACCAATGGTATCCTGGGTATCCCTGCAGAGATCCGGGGGTGCCTAGAATCAATCATCTGGAAAAAAAACACTAAATCTTCCAGACTCAGTTCAGATCGACGTTCTGCGCAGAGAACTATCAATATCATCAATTCAAGTAGCAGTGGACTGGAAAAGGCTTTCTCTGTATCGAAAAAATAATGTAACCTAATGGTCCGAAGGTGCTGGGACTAATCAACAGAGAAATCATGAACTGTGGGATGTATCAACCCACTCATCCAAGCCCTGCAACATCACTGTGCATTGCTGGCAGCAGAAACATCATGATGGCCACTGTAAAGCATGCTGCTTGCTAGAAACCACCAGAAATTGTGCAGTGAAGACCTGGAAAATAGACCACCATCCACTTTTTGCCTATTTTAGTGAGCACAGGAGATCACTGTCAAAAACCACCATTAGGCTACCCACAAAGTAGCCTGAAACCACTTGGAAATAGCAATGCTGATTGAAAAAGAAACACAGAGCTGTTTGAAAATCTGTTTTCTTGATTGCCAAAAATTGCTTAAATCATGGCTCACAAATCACCTAAAAGATCCAACCTCTTTGTTGGGTGTTCCACATCATTTACTGCAAGAATCCACATCAATACAATGTCAGCTAGAATCATATGTTCTCAGAACAAAATCCTATGTTAAAGATACTTGATGGAAAGACAGCTGTCAAAATGGGTGTAGTACCGTTACTCGCCTCTGTCAGGTGCTGTCGATTTATAATTCTGACAGGAGAACTGGTGTTTCAGAACTTAAATATGCCAAAGAAGGGAATTCCATCAAAATGCCATATAGAGTGCCACACAGTGATTTCCTGTGGAAAAAGGCTTGATTTAAATATATGTTGCTTATTTTAAGTTTATAAATGTTATTTTTTTTCACAAGGAACTATGTTACAATTGATCAGAAAGTACCCTGATGCAGTTAAAACTCCAAGAGGCTTGCTTCCCCTGAGAACCCTTTGCACCTTGTCATTCCCACCAGAAGGAGGATGTTGCATTGGCATGCTAATCAAAAAGGTAGGAGATTTTCTCTACAGCCGGAGAAAGGAACAATAGATTCCTTGGACTGAATGGGAATGCTAATTTGGGGTGTAACTGACCACACACTGTTGGCAGGAAACAAGACATGTGACCCTCTGAGTCAGCCAAGCTCTAAGAGGCGGACCAGACTGAGATGTGAATTGAATTAAAAGCAAATATATGTTTTATAAAAATGCTTATAACAAATTGTACCAAGCTGACAAAAATGGGAAACTTTGAGGCTCTTAAAATGAAAAATTCCCTCATGATTTAAGACTAAGCCGGATGCTGTGTGATGTTCTGAGACCAAACCCCGGAATTTATTCATATTATAGCTGCTGTGGTGTTGCTATGAACATAGGAAATGACAGTAATATGCCCAGAGAGGGTGTGCAGGCATGTCTAAAATTTGGTGCAGAAAGAATATTGTGAAACCCACCAAAAACGCAAAAAGTAGTCATTTCTGAACCCAAGCTCTGAGGAAGAGGAGAGTTAAACCGAAATGTATCTTAATTAATCTGGCAGGTAATTTATGTAATATTAACAAGTGGTGTATATTGTAAATATGTGTTTTATGGAAAATAGGATATCCTGTACAGACACAAAGGCGAGGTTTTTTCCCTAAACCATAAAGATGACATGCCGATCCTTTCTTCAATAAGGGACAGGGAATCCTCTAACCTATCAAATCCTTAGAGGGTTGGGCATGTAGAATCAGCCTCCCCACCCACTTTGAAAATACATAAATAGAGACTGCTTAGGACAGATAGGACACACACACTTTTCCACTACTCAACTATTCTTGGCGAAGCACCCTGCTGGAAGTCTCCAGACTCCAGATAGATCCAGAGACCAGACTCTAGAACCAAACTCTAGAAATTGGAAGCAGAGAGGCCTAACTCACAAGCTGAACCCTTCTCAGCAGGCCTGCAGAATCTAGTAACCTGATTCTAACCCCTAAACATCCACGGGGCATCTCAAAATCCAACAGCCTGGCTGAGCTGTTTGCTGTTCTAGCCAAGAACCCTGTGCTAGAGCCAAGGTCCAGACCCAGAAAGCAGAGGTTTATCCAGAACCCGTCAGATCCAGTCCAAGAGGCCACCCAGACCGCTGTGCAGTGCTGACAGTGGAACCCGAGTGCCTGAGACCTGTCCGGTGGCGAGTGAAGTCCAAACCCTTGACCAGATCTGTGACGGGCCCATTCCATTCCAAATCCTAGGAATGAGTATTTAGTTTAGAACTGTCCATAGTCATCCATTAGTTTAAAGTAATCATATTCCATTTCACCCATCCAGAACTGCATTATAGAACCTTTTGTCCATCCTGAATTCTTCTTGTTATATTGTCTGTGATAATTGTAGCAATAATCATCTTTGCGCTGATATTGTCTGAAGAGGGACAATTGTCTTGACGGACAGAGATCAGAGCAGTGGCGCCGCTGTTCTGGTGGCTGCCCGTTGAGTGTCTTGCTTCTTCATAGCTCCTTAGTTTAAGTCCATATCGGTACCGAATCTTTAAAGCGCTTCTGTCATTTTGAAATCTTGATTTTATTTCTGAAAAATCTACCTTCACAAAAACATCCGTACCCTTTGAACCGCACGCCCTACAACTGAAATTTAACTGTCAAGATCCTAAGCTTTCCAACAAACCTACAACGACATTCCAATTCAGTATAGTTGTTCCGTAATCGCGTTTCACGCATGCGGAAAAATTGCAGCGAATTGCCATTTAGCTCCATTTCAACACATGCCAAAATCGCTGTTTCTTGTTTTCAATTGCTGAATTCCGTTTCAATCTGATAATCATTCATGAATCATTGCTAGTGTTGACCTGAACCAATCCAAAGTAACTCTCACTAGTGCTGAATATCCTTTAGTGAATTAAAATCATTTTAGCATATTTTCCCTTTCATGACAATCACATTCAAACGTATTTTTGTCTGTTTTAAAATCATTCCTGTGTCTCTCTAAACTTGCTGGGGAAACTGGGATTGAACTGCATTATTGATTGTATTTCTGAAACCTGTGTGCCCTCATTTCCATCTCTTCATATTGCATAGGGGGGGGAGTGAGTAGTCACAAGGGAAAAAGTGGTCATATTATCTTTTGATTGAAATCATATCAAGTTTATTTCTGTGTTGTATTCTTTCTCATCTTACATTTCCTTGAACCATATAAAGTATTCTCTGCTACCTTATTCTTTCTATTCCTACTCCTAACTGATTAAACAGAGTGTTCATATTGTAATATTACGCATTGCTGATTACCGTTCATATTCATAAGTGTGCTATTCAATATTATTTTATTCATAAAAGTGTGATATATATATATTGTTCAATTCTTCAAATAAAGCTTTTAATTTGAAAAACAAACCTACTTCTTGGCTCAGTGAGGTTGGGGAGATTCAAAGAGAGGGGCGTTATATAAGGGTTCATCATCCAGATTTAAAGAACTTTGACATAAAAATATATAAATAAGGGCTTCCATTGGGCATCCCATACTAAGCATTGACTTAGTGGAGTGCTGGATTGAAGTCACTTACAGAACAACCCGTTGGCACGATTGTCTCATTGGGTTACCCATCTTAAGACAACTCTGGCAGACTTGTGCTGCTTGGAAGTAGATCTCATTACAAACCCAATGCGTGTGAAGGAAAAACTGTTCCGTGCGGACTGGATTCGAACTTTGGAGAAGGCAAACATATCTAAACTGGTTAAAGAGACACCGCACCATGCTTTGAAGCTAAATGAATTGCTGCCTTACCTCCTTAAATTCTCAGACGGCCGTTTTAGGGACACGTTCATGAGAGCCTGTCTTACTTTAATCCAAACCAATGAAATCCAGACCATCAGAGGCTTGAATTAAATTCCCAGACCACCGTTTTAGGGACACGTTCATGAGAGCCTGTCTTAATTTAATCCAAACCAACGAAATCCAGACCATCAAAGGCTTGAACCAATCACTTGGCTGCCGATTCTGTAAGATCGAGACTGAGAAAGAATCAATCCATCACGTGATGATTAATTGTTCTGGTTTGATTGTAGAGCGTCAGCAGTCTCTTTTTCATTCTCTGCAAACACTGGATGACGATCAACGATGGTTCGCATTGATGAGTGGCACTTCTACATCATGGGTGATTGCAGAAGTCCGTTTTATTCAGAAAGTATATCCATCAACGATTGCTACCCTCCCAAGCAATACATAAATCAAAAAGCAAGAGACATTTTTTGGTTGGAAACCGTTTGAATATGACCAAACTGGCATATGGAACACAAAAGTGGATCTGGAGTTTTTCTCGTTTATGTATTTGTCTATTTGTAAAAATTGCAATGCAATTAAATTCAAATAATAAAAAAAAGATGCTACAAATCGCATATTACTCCAACAAAATGTAGCAGAAAATGTATGGGCTTATGAGACTACCCTCAATAGCCAGACCCCTCCAAATGCGACAACTGAATTTCCACCATGTATACGGGAATGTACGGCCTCAGTCACAGATATAACACCAATAATTAGTAAACTAAATGCCTCTCGGGCAACAGGCCCAGATGGTACATATAACAGGCTAATCAAAAAAGCAGCACCTCGTTGGGCCTTGGCACTACACCCCGTTTTTGTAGAGATAGGAACCACCAGGAAGGTGCCTAAGTCATGGAGTGCTAGTCATATCCTGCCAATACAGAAAATAGGAAGCTGGACTAGACTGGCAAACCACAGAATGCTAGCAATGCTAGACATCCCCAGAAAACTGTTCGCAAAAGTTATCCTAAGAGAACTAACAACTTGGATCTCCAATACGATTCTTCCTCCTAACCAGATCAGATTTAGGCAAAACTCAAGTACTACTCACAATCCACTGACACTAGTGTCTGCGGTAGAATATGTGAATAAGATAAAAAAAAGTCTGTAGTACACAGTGCCTATATAGACTTTAGCGCAGCATTCAACACCATAATGTGAAACAGGCGGTGGGCTAAACTAGCAGCATCGGGAATACCACAAGACCTGTTAAACATGATGATACTGTTATATCGTGATACCAGAATACGCATACGTCTGAATGTCAAAGGCAAACTTTCTGATTTGATGTCAACCAGTAGAGTTAAACAGGGAAGCATTTTGGGCGCTACCCTTTTTAACCTTTATCTTGCGGACCTCCAAGCAGCAAACACAAAATGGCCTACAAAAATTGTTAGACTGTCTAAATAATTATGCCATAACTAATGGCCTGAGGGTGAACATTAGCAAATCAAAAATTCTGGTGTTCAAAGGGAAAACATCTAACCTCAACTGCAATTATAGATAGAAGTATGAGTCGCAATCACTTGAACGTGTTAAACAATATCAATATAACAGAGTGATAATTGATGAGACACTTAGATGGAAAGGTCATTGGACTGAAACGCAAAATAAATGCATGAAAATAGCATACGCATTAAGTGCATTTATTGGGCGGCAAGGTAGAATGTCAATCCATGCAATCATATTGTTATACACGGTTAAGATAATACCAGTCATCATGTATGGAGTGGGAGTGTGGGGTCATGGTCTAACTCTGGAAATTAACAACCTTGAAGTGAAAATGCTAAGAATACTGTTTAGAATGCCCAAGAAACTATCTGTGGAATACCTCAGATTTTAATTCAACATGAAAAGCATAACAGCTGTGTACATATCTAGAGTAATCCTGTGGTATGAAAAGCTCTTGAAAGTAGAGAACACTACTATCATAGTGAGTTATTTAAGAGCTTATGCATAGATTGAATCATACACTCAACGTGGTATACTATCTGAAATTAAACTCATCCACGATAGATGGCTTCTAGGATTTAGAAATGAAATTCGGCAGAATCATCAGTGGCAATGCAAAAAGTGGGTCAAATTGAAATTGGACGCATATAGCCGCAAAGCTGATCTAGTTAAACTAGTGACAAAATTAAACAGCAGTCGCTTCATAGCTTACATAATGGAATTTGATACCTGCCCTAAATACATAATGGCCTGTCCAAGTAGCTGGACAGTCAGACATACTTGCTGATTAAATTCAAAATATGTCCAGTACTCGAAATCACTGGTACACAATCTAATATCAGGCGTGCAAGATCACTGGTGTCACTTATGTGTGGTGAATAACATTGAGTCTGCAAAACATACTCTAGCTGATCGTGAAAGGCTGATTAATCTACGGACACAATGGATTAAATCCTACAACAATAAGAGGGACAGTAATGTAATAACAGACATGGCGCAGAAATTCATGAACGGTAATGATACTCATTTTATGTATTTCTTTGTGACATTCTTTATGGAATGTGTAGCGATTTTAAATGAACTATCCTGTGATGTGATATAGTGTATATTTAAGGAAATGGTTTTTATTCTAAGATATATGCCACAGAGGGACATGTACGAACAGTATATACTGAATACACGCTGTAAATGAAGGTTTGAAGTTGGCGTGCATGTAATATGATATTTGCAAGACCTTGCGATGTAAGAAAGATTGTATATTTTTAATGAGTTTTATAAGAATGTTGAATATACAAAGCCGAATTGGCTAAAAGTATATTAATTAACAAATACAAATGCAAATATAACTTTCTCATTCGCTATGTAATTCTATTTGGAATTAATACAACTGTTGATTTCTAATGTACGCATGTATGGAAAATACAATGGGCCTCATTATGACCCTGGCGGAACGGGTTAAACGGCGCCGTAAAGGGCTGCGGCGCCGTTCAACCCGTTCAGCCTGGGAAAACCAGGCGTGCATACCGGGTGCCGCGAGGGGAAGAGGGAGCAAACAATGGGCCATCTCGTAATGGCCCGTTGTTTACTCCCTCTCCCATTCCCATTCAGCCCTAAGGGGGCACTTGAAATGGGAATGGGGATGAACCGTGTCCGTGTCCTCGAGTGAGGAATTGCCGGGCCATCTGAACTCGGAATGGTCCGATAAGTCCTCATTCTGAGGACACGGACACGGATGCGGTTTTGCCGGCAGCCATGCCGCCAATAGCGGCATGGCTACCGGCATACCTCGTAATGAGGCCCAATGTGTTTTATGTTAAGTAGTCTATAGGCTTGAGTTTAGGATAGAAGTTTACATTTTTTTTTAGAGAAAACCATGTTGGTTCATTTAAAATGTTGCAGAATCATGTAAATATAATTGTGTGCTGAAACAGAATTAACCCTCCAATCCTAATGGACATTAGAAGTCTGCTTTGTCCCTTCTTTTCTTTGCAGTGTTTTTGGAAAGATGGCAATGGTAATTTAAATTGACATCATTTTCATGGGGACAAAAATGCATAAACTAATCTCCTCTCATACCACTTTAGCAAAACACAAGAGGTGATGGCTGGAAAGTTTAGAATCTATCTTAACCACTAGCATTGCTCTGGGCAACCCCCCAGACCATCGTTCTTCACCTGCCAAGCCATTACAGAAGGGGAAAGACCATATGCAGATCAGGATTGGTCCCACCCCAAAAGGGGCAGTGAAGCCCGAACTGCTAAGTCACATCCCTTCTGCACGAGACCACAAGCATTCCAAAACATGTTTCAGACTTGTTGGGCATCATCAGTGAGGAGTAGCTTGGGTCTCTAGGCCCGGCACACTCGGGACCCACGTCTGGGCATACCCGTCCCACTCGGGGTGACTTTGGCAAAACAGAAAGGTGATGGCTGGATGGTTTTGAATTAATCATAACCACGGGCAAAGCTCTGGGCAACCATCCAGACCATCGTTTTACAGCCTGCCAAGCCATTACAGAAGGGGAAAGACCATATGCAGATCAGGATTGGTCCCACCCCAAAAGGGGCAGTGAAGCCCGAACTGCTAAGTCACACCCCTTCTGCACGAGACCACAAGCATTCCAAAACATGTTTCAGACTTGTTGGGCCTCATCAGTGAGGAGTATCCTGGGTCTCTTGGCCGGCAGGCATGGAACCCACATCTGGGCATACCCGTTCCACTTAGGTGACTTTAGCAAAACACAAGAGGAGATGGCTGGAAGGTTAAGAATACATCTTAATCACTGCTCTTATCCCATTGCAATGCTGTGTCTTTACTTTGGATTTCTGGGTTTATATAAACTATGACTTTGCACCTCACGAAGTACCTGCTAAGTGCCTCTTTGCCTGCCGTGCTGTCTGTTGGACTC
The DNA here is from genome assembly GCF_040938575.1 of Ambystoma mexicanum. Classification (NCBI taxonomy): domain Eukaryota; kingdom Metazoa; phylum Chordata; class Amphibia; order Caudata; family Ambystomatidae; genus Ambystoma; species Ambystoma mexicanum. The sequence continues at coordinate 290,872,946 of NC_090939.1, read as the reverse complement.
CTGTGAACAAGTAAAACGCTGGACCTGTGCTACCTTAAACAACAATACATGGTATTTACAGGTGTCCTAATTACCTCAAGGATAATAGAAAGCTCTCCTGATATTGATTTGAGACTTATATCTTGTTTCTCTCTTTATTTAGAGTAAAAGAAGCCTGTTAACGCCACTACTTTGTAATCCCCGCCCCCTTTTTTGGCGTGAGGAGTTACAATCAGGCACACACGTGTACCAGCGCATGCGGACCTCGTGAAGTACCTGCTAAGTGCCTCTTTGCCGAGTTTGGCGAGTTGAGACGGCATTCTAGCAGGTACGATTTACATTATGTTTTGGTTCTACGTTTTACTTTTCAGTGCTAGATTGTAATCTCACTTGCCATTTTGTGAGGCGTCTATTCATAGAATGCAACACTCTATCCCCACTTTAAAAATGGGCATGCCACTAGAACCAATGTTGCCTAAACAAGAGTCAAGTCAACGTTGGCAATCAGTCAACGTACAAAAAAGATCACTAAATCTGACATGCCCCTACTAGTCGGGCGGAATGTAAATCTGTAAAACTGGCATTCATGGACGATGCACATGCTGACATTCGCAAATACTGCAAAGACTTCCGACCAGGGAAAATTGCAGTGACAAAGCAAGTGGCAGATCCCACACGTGAGGTAACGCTGGCATCTCTGCCAGCGGTGAACAAATGTATAAAAACGCTGTACAGTGTGGACAGAGCGACATCCACGGTGGATAACACGGAACTATGTGGATCATCATCATCGATCGTCCCAGTTGTCCTTTCTTCAGATCCTTCCATATCGGACAGTGCGTTATTAAACAATGTGCCGGCCACTGCTGATATGGTTGCTTTAAACAACATGCTACTGCCTATGCTTGATGATGAAGTATTAATTGATTTAGAATCACCTAACTCTTGATTTTCAGAAAATCTAATGTCCGGCAAATTGTCGAGGTCACCTGCTTTATTTGATGACATTAGTCACTCTAATATAAGTTCTGTGGCTTCATACATTGCTCCTACCGCACGCAAAATCGTGGGTGTGCCAATGACGCCGAGTAATGTGATAAAATTACACCCTATATCTAAGTTACTAGAAGTCACCTTTACCACTATGAATATGGCTTTACAAACAATGACCAAGTTATTTGAAACCCTAGATGGTAAAATGAATAATCAATATAGTCAAATGGAAAATATATTACTATGGCAGGCAGACACAACCACGTTATTAAAAAACAAAATAGAAGTGGGAGGTAGACAATTAGAACAGCACTCTGCTTGTTGCTCTAACTTTACTCAAACATTGGTGGATAATCCCATGTTTGTAGTCCCAATGATTGCTAAAATTGTGCTTGACACTACTGAGTGTCTTAATATCACCAATTCTGTAATCACACTCACTGAAGAACCCACTCTAGCACAAGCTAAGCCCACAAAATGTTTTAAGATTGCATACACGATTGTTTAGGATGCAAATAAAAAACAAAAATGAATGCAAGATCAAATCAAATTACCAAAAAATCAAAATCCCGTAACTAAATCAATCAATACAAAAAACAATTTTTAAAAAAAAATCTTACTCTGCCCAAAAAAAAGAGAAAAGTTCCATTATAGCATCCAAGGCTATTACAAAAAAATATCAACAACAAGAGCTAGTGAAGGCACAAAGTGAGGCTGATCTCAATGAAGTGACTATAGCTGCTGTGCTAGACAAAAAGGACTCACAACCAGAAGCAGATGTTGACCACAGAAAGGAAATTCATAAGGCAGTGGATGCCTACCTGGCGGGTCGATTGCCCGCAGCGATATCTAATAATGCGATGAGCGCGGGAAATGTGGTAACAGCCTCTCCTAAGTCTCACACCAGCACAAGCAAAGTGTAATTGTCTGATTCACATTGTTTCCCTAATCAACAACAAAGCTGCTGCCTATTGCAAAAGGTAGCGTCGAAGAATGCATCAAGTGCAATGCCTTACCTAACAACAAAAAAATCAGACAAATAACGTTGTGACTGGGAACCATGCTAGTATGTCAGACCTATCCACGCACAGAAAAAGTAATCTTCCACCAGCAGACATGGCTCCTCAAATAATGCAGCTGATACAAACAGCCTTAGCAAACATGATCAGTGCTAAACCTGCTGGCGGTGATGTGGCGAGTAGCAAACCACGTAGTTTAGAGACAAATGATAAGCTCAAAAAACTGCCAGCTAAACGGCCAGCCTTGTACTCTCTCACATTGGCATGTCGCCTTTACCCCATAAAACGGTACGACTTAAATCGTAGATCTGTACTAGGCATCTTCTCTGATGTCCCACAACTTGAGGATATTATGACGAGAGACATTGCTCTTGTCGAATTCGTAAAAGATACGGATCTGTCTTCTGTAATAATATGGATGAATTCTCGAGTAATACAAAACACAATTTGGCTAGCAAAAGAATCCTATGAGGAGCCTAAGTTACATGAAGATACGCCCTCTAGTGGCAGTAAGTGATGCACCAAATGCACAGATGACGCACACAAATAGCAACTTGTGACTCGAAATGAATGTTCCTGTAGAAGGGACGGTGGTCACAAATAACTAATTCTCCCAATAAAAAGCCATGAAACCTCTCTGATGAGTTGGAACACAAGAGGTTTCAAACATTTACTCAACATCAATAATAGTGAATTATCAGGATATGATATAATCATGTTACAGGAAGCATGGCTCATAACTCCTCCTTTATGGGATGGCTATGATATTTTCTTAAATCCAGCTAACAAAGCCACTAACGGGTGACCCACATCAGCTTTACTTATTGCTGTCAAAATACAACCAGACATAAAATCAGAGGCTTGGGCGATGCCAAATGCTTTCATGCAAATGCTAAAAGTCACTATACAGACATGCGTATATGCCTTGATAAATCTGTACTGGAATCCAGCGGGTATATCAGACACTCACTTCATTGAGGATTTAAGTAAGTTAATGGTTTTGATTACCCAAGTTGCATCTGTTTCTCACATAATAATTGTGGTAGATCTCAATCTGAATTGTATATCAAAGGTGTCGGCAAAATCTAAAAACAGAGCATCACATTGGAAACAGTTTATAAAAACACACAATTTGCTAATGCTTAATGGAGCATTTAAGTCTGATATCCCGCCACATCCAACTTGGTGAAGAGGTCTTTCTAGTGCAGTAATTGAGTATGTATTTGTGAGTAATTTGTTGTTTCACTCAATTTTGGACTTTTGTGTGTTGAAGTCGGATGCAAGTGATCATGATTTGTTATTGACTAAATGTCCCAAAAACAATCCTCATGTGAGGGAACAAAATTGCCCACAATTTTCTGGTCTTATCACCAATTCTGGTGGAAGTAGACTCTGATGGACGGAGGAATCTTTACTGCAATTAGTGATATGATGCAAGTATTGCAGTATAATCCTTCTAAATCTTCTGGTCAGAAATGAACATTACACATGTTCGACGCTGAGCTGAAAACAAGGAAAACCATATTCAGAGTTCAAAAACTACCTATGGTAATCAGAAGCGCATTGCTAATTTGTATTAAAACTCAGTATAAAAATTGGCTAGGTGCCAGAAAAGCAGTGCCATACCAGAAGGATGGTGAAAATATGCTAAGCATACTGCAAACTAAAAACATAACCAAAACATGGGCCATCCTAAATCAAATGACTCAAGGTAATCAGTCAATAATTCAAGCAAATTGTGTCACAGAAGTAAAATGGACAACACATTTCACAGATTAATATGCCACACCACAGATTGTCTGAGTCTGGATTCATTAGTTGTTCTGAAAAAATGTCATCTGACATTTGACCTGCAAGAGATAATACTTCTTATAAGATCAGCTAGTCACCCGAGAGCTTGTGGACCAGATGGTCTATCAAATCATATGTTTAAACAACACCCTGTTCTCTGGGCAAAGATTCTTTAAAACATTTTCATCATAATAAACCACTCACAAACAATTCCTCCGATTTGGAAACATTCATTAATTGCTCCCATATATAAAAAGGGAGACTGGCAATTACCAAGCAGCTATAGGCCAATCCCATTATTAGATGCACCCCGGAAAATATTTTCTCGGATCATGTTAAAACAGATTAATCAATGGACCATGAACATGCAATTAAGAGATCCTTTTCAAGCTGGTTTTGTGGCTGGACAGGGAGTGATACCAAACATCATCGTACTTAACATGTTAAAATCTAAATATGCTTCCTGGAACCAACCTTTATATATGGCATTTGTTGATTTTAGGGTTGCGTTTGACTCGATTGACTGGGTACTACTCTATAAGAAACTAAGGGCCTCATTACGACCTTAGAGGCAGCCATGGTGCTGTTAGCACCTTGGCTGCCCCCAAAATCGTCTCCGGGTCCGGGTTCCCTGAATGGGGAAATACCTGGGGATACCGACATTAGAGGGCCTGGTATTTCCTCCTTTAGGGAACCCTGGCCCGATCCTTCCCCATTCCCATTCGAGCCCCCATATGGCTCAATGGGAATGGGGAGGGAGATAACAACAGGCCCGTTAATTACGGGCCCGTTGTTAGCTCCCTGGTCCCCTTGTGGGACCCACTGTGGACGTCTGGAAAAACCAGACGTCCAGAGTGGGACCAGCGAGGGGACCTCGTAATAGTGCTGAGTGGGTTTAACGGCGCCGGCACCATTACCGGCGCTGTTAAACCCATTCCGCACTAGTCGTAATGAGGCCCTAAATAATTATGAATGCCCTCCATCTCTATTAGAATTTATTATGCATCTCCATAAGAATACTACAATGAAAGTTAGGCTAACTCTTGATGGGTCCCTCTGAGCTAGTATCTTGACACAGAGGGGACTCAAGCAGGGATGCATTTTTGCTTCCACGTTGTTTAACATGTTTATCCTGGACATGGGAAGTGCATTTTCAGAGGCAATGTGTGATGCCCCAAAATTGGGTCTTCAGTAAATAAGCTATGTGCTAAATGCAGATGATTTGGTCCTATTGTCTCAAACCCCAGTTGGTTTAGAGAACCTACTGAATCAATTGAATAGGTATGTTCAAATGAATAATCTTGTAATAAACACAGACAAAACACAAATCCTAGTAAGTAAAAACAATATAAGATCCAGGGACAGCACTTATCAGTGGAAGCTGTAAAATGCGATCCTTGAAAGAGTCCCTTTTTATAAGTATCTAGGTGTCAGCATAACAGATACACAGAGAGATGATGAGCATAATCTAGATTTAAAATGCAAATTACAGTCTCTGATATCTCAAGCAAAAGAGCTGTCGCTTAAATACGCAAAGTACACCTATAAACATATTGTCATAATCTATCAACAAAAAGTAATATCGGTGTTAATATATGGCTCAGAAGATTTTCGCCTAAAAAATCAAAAATATTGGAATATGTTGGAATCCAGATTCTGGAAGCAGATATTTCATCTTCCGAAAAGCACTCCTCTGCCATTAATTCAGTTTGAACTCGGTCTAGTTTCTTTATATTTGCAAGTGTTGTGGAAAATGTGCTCGACGCTTAGAAAGTATCTGTTGGGATTGTGGTCATCAAATATATTTGGAGTAGTGGCCCAACATTTACTATCAGCAAAAGAAGCCTTACCAACAGCGTGGTATCAAAGTACTCTGAGCATTTTAGCAGATGCCACAGTCTTCCTTGAAACACTACTACAATATCCTACCCCAGCTAAAACGAAATTGTCACAACACGATCGGATCATTACCCAAGACAGCTGCACTGCGTATAAGGATTTTGACATTAAACTATTTGGACACAATCAAATTGGGATGTGGCTGATTATCTACACAAATGTCCGTCGCCTTACATACGCAAACAATATCTGTGTTTTAGGCTAAATCTATGGCATAGTCAAGATGTGCTAGCTAGATGAAAACAAATCCCAAAAGTACAAAATTACTGTCGATGTTGTGGCAATGTTTCACACAAAGAAACTCTCCAACATTGCTTAATATCTTGTCCTAAATGATCTAATAAGTGTCAACAGTATTTTGGGAAACTGAATGCCTCACTCAACCCAATGGATCAGTTTCAAGCTTGGCAATGGCTATTTACTATACTAAATTAGCAGTTAGAATTGCAATTGTCCAATGTCTTGATTCGATCTTCAATGCCTGATGAGATAGGAACTCTGATAAGCATACGGATATAGGGTGAAACATAAATAAGGCAATACAGGAATAATTTGAGAGTGCACAAACAACCTGTAGGCTTATGATAAATGGAACAAATGTTGCTGTCCGTCTAATTAATGTAATGTCTGAATGTCATCTGTTGTGGTTTTTAATTTCAATGGCCTTTCTCTTTTTTTAATTTTTTTTAATTGATTGTACTTTGCAATATATAAATAATGGAAAATGAATTGACATGGAAGTATTTGAAAGGTTCATTATTTGAACCAACCAAATAAAAAAAAATAAAAAAATACAGAAAATAAGAAATATGACTTCCACAGGTCAAGAAATGTAATATCCTTCTGAAAAACCTTGAATGGTGTGTACACCATTTCACAGTTCGAGTCTTAAATACACCTGGAAAAACTCAGGGATTAACTTATTTGGCTACTTTCAAAGGACAAGGTGAATTTTGTGCTCCAAATGCTATATTGTATTTTAAATCAATTCCCCAATTGCTTCCCAGTCCCGTTCAGTGGCTGTAGCTAGTAAAGGATTTGCCTCAAGGACTTTAAATTGTTCTCGGGGGTTCTTGATTAATTCTTGGGACATATCTCTGAATGCACAGGGAATCTTACACTTAGTTTTGATTGGTACATTAAAGGCTCTACATTAAAGGCACAGGACAGGTAGAACATATGCCACTCCAGGAAACTTCACCAAGTTAGCTAGGCCCTCCAATATGTCAGCTGCTTCCAAAATTCTTCTCTGGGAATCTAATTCTTTTTTGGGCCAATTTTTTGGTATCATGCTTTCTCTGCACCAAGGGCCTTCTTAAGGGGATCCTTCAACTATCTTCAATGGATAACCCCACATCAGCACTTCCCCTGTCAGGCAGCCACCCGAACCCCAATCTGCAGACCTGCCAGGAATCACATAACTTTCTCCATTTTGTGTGTTTGGACTTAAATAGCTGATAGGTAGCACTCATGCAGCGTCATTTGGCATAACAATCTCCCACTGGACAAAGTTTTTCAGTAATTCCCTTCAGATGCAGACACTCCTAGTGATACAGAAATTTTAAAAATAGGGTGAGCGCACCAGGAACATGTAGCTACCCTGTTGGACTTGTCCTAATACGGGTGTGTTGTCAAAGCCGCCGGTTACAGGAATCCGTTAAGGCAGTGCCCATGTGCCCCAAGCAAGGGACAAGTAAGTGAATGTTGGATTCTTGTGAAATTGGTGCTTTCTACACAGTTGGTAGGTTTTGTCACAGTTGGTAGGTTACCAGGAAACATATGTGTAAAGATACTGGTGGGGGGTGCCTGTACCTCCTCTCTCTATATGGTAGAGGAGAGGCACAGAGGACCCCAGCCAAGATTCTCTATTGTGGTAGCAATGGACGAGCAATCAAGGCCTAGCTTCTCAGGAGGTGATGCGGGCTGGTTCTTAAGTACAGTGTAATCCCCGAACCTCCACAAAGGAATGTCCACACACTGTATTACTGAAAACACAGTCTTTATATAATTAATATTCAAAGGTATGGACATGAAAACAATAACGCACTTTGTACTCGGAAATCAACAATGATAAATATATACAATTCTAAAGTGGTACCACCAATGTTATCAAATCTTATTAAAGTGCATCAACTGTACGGCTAAAATGTCACACAGATCAATAACGAGGAAACCAGCAATAGAGATAGGAAAAAAAGCAAGAGGGTTGAAACAATGGGCAGAATACTGGCCCCTACCAATAGACACAGTTCTGTGTGGAGATCCCCCCCACCTGGGCAACCTGTAAAATAAAGATATATAGCACAAGACCAGTCCATATATTGTTCAATAGTCTTATTTCCTCCTATAATGTTTTACCCCCCCCCAATGTACCTGGTGGAGTAGAGTTCTTCAAAGATGCGTTGAAGGATCCTTCTTGAGTGACTCCCTTTAAAGCAGGAGCCACAGATCGTCGAGAGGCGTCGAAGATGGTGAACTTGGCGTCAACAGCGTCGATGAGAAGTTCAAGGGTGCCGAGACCACGACGTCGATCCAGGCGGTGCTCGTCAGCTACGTCCTGTGAGGATGAGGTGTGCGGGGCACCTCGGCGTTGGATTGTTCAGGACCGCAAAGAGTTTCAGAAGAACTGTGGCCCAACAAGGGCGTCGAGTCGTTGAAGTCTTTGTGGCCTTTAGGTGGTGGGAAACCCACCGGCGGATTCGCCTCAGCGCGTTGGTCGTCCTCGACTTTCTCCGGCGGGACAAAGCGGTCGACGTTGTGGACAAGGGAGTCCTTTTATTCAAATGTTCTTAGGCAAAGGAGTGGGCGGCTCCGGTCATCAGCGGCACAGCGTCAAGTGGTCCCCACGGCTGGGCAACACAACTTCGACGGGCCGCCAGCGGTTACACAAACCTGCGAACCCTGGTTGATGGCAGTAGACTTCAACAGCGGCGAAGTCCGGGTGCTTTACTTCATTCTCCTCGGCAGTCCAGTCTCGGGTCTGCAGCCATTCGAGGGTCTGTTTTCCAGTGAGATTCGACGAAGGTTAGCGGTGCTCGATGGTCTCTCGGAGCACGGGAAGAGGGTGCCTTACCAGGTCCTCTCTCGGATCAGTCTTCGACGAATTCGGCAGCTTTCAGATCAAGTCGAAGCAAATGCAACAGCAAGTCTTCTTGTTCCAGCTGGGCGTCGAGGATCAGCAGTTCCAGTTACTCTTCAAGTGTAGACACAGCTTCTGAATAATTTCCAGTGGTGAGAGGTCCCCAGATATACTATCCTGTCTCTCATCCACACTGCTGGGTCACACGCAGCAGCCAATAATACAGAAGGGCATTCATGCAGTCAATCTGCCAATCAGGCACACAGTGCATTCAGGCCATCCTCCTCCCTGTCAGACACTCACAACAAGGAATGTGGATTGGGACAAGTTCACAGCCATTCTACACTACACACTGCATTCAGGCCAGTTTCGGGCAGGGCTGTCTCAGTCTTTGTCTCTCATACCAGAAACCACAGGGTGTAACCACAACATACAATCACTGGGAAGGCTCCAGCCAGTCTGGACTGGACTTCACAACAACACCATAAATGGAAATTCCACCCAGCAGCCAGTCAGGGGGAAGGGACAGAGTCAGGGCTTCCCAGGACTTTGGGAAAACAAGGTAACAGGCAATAGAAAGCAAGAGGCCACAGGGGCCATCTTGTTTTCCATCAGGAATCAACTGATTCCAATGGCAGGGCCTGGGTACCCCAAAATGGAGGATACTCAGAGCACCTGTCAAATTCAGCATGGAGGTGCCACCAGCCCATACCCTGCTCTGAGGCCAACCCACAGGTGCCCAAAAACATACACTAGGGGCACAGGGTTGTATCCCCCACCATGGGTGCCGTAAGGGTATCTCAAGGGTCTGTTCACCAAGCCAAAAGAGAGAGAGCTGCACCGCCAGGAGTCCCACATGAACTCCTGTGCGGAAAACATGACAGAACACATGATAAAAAGGCAGTAAAGGACAAGGATACGGAGGCCCTGTCCCTCCGATGCATTTCCAGCATCACAATATACAACAAATACACTTCGCCTTCAGAAAGCACTATTCAGTGCACTTAACCACCACTGGCAAATCACCCCAGTCAACACAAACCAAGAATAATCATGACTTGCCTTGATAAAGTCCCCTGAGTGGTCAAAACACGTGTCAGCAACCACAGTGATAATAAAGACCTAATGACACGAATCCATAACTAGTGGACTACGTTTCTGAACATACTGTTACACCAAACAACACAAGAAACATCTTCAAAACTTACCAGCTGTGTACAAAGTGCCAATTTCACAGGCATCCAATATTCACTTAGTCCTTGTGATACACCCCAGTAGTTGGATAGGTCCAAATTATTTTGCCATGTGACAAGGGGAAGTTCTGGTCAGATTTGGCCCCACATCAATTTTTCACTCCAAACATCTGCTTCAGACATATCACATTATTGAAATGAAGATTTTCACAACTGCACAAAATTCTGGATCCATATGTAAGACATGGCCTTTAGCATGAATTAAGAAAAATGTATTGAAATATGTAATTATTGATATATATATGAATACATATTTTTAAACTTATGTTATGGGCAATGTTCTTCCAACTTTAAATCTGTTCCGCTTTTTTAAAACCAATAATGTTTCTGGTCAAAATAAGTAATTAGGTGTTTTGTGAAGTTTAAAATTAACAATTTCTTTTCTCATGGGTGATCCATTTAGTTTAATTATTCACTTGCAAGGCTGGGTTAGACTCCAAGCCATGAAACATACACACAGAGATTGTATTTTATTATCACTAGAAGTCAAAAGGTCGAAATCTGTCTGCAACTTACTCCTTGATCCTTTGTAGTCTGAACCCCAGAGCTCATCTATGAAAACTTGATGGGGGCATATGCAGAAGCAAATTTCCCAGAATGCATTTGAGTGTATAAACCTCTATTTTTCTTTTAAAGCTAAGATATATAAGATATAGACATAGGGCCTCATTACGAGTTCGGAGGTAGCCATGGTGCTGCTAGCACCATGGCTGCCTCCAAACCGGGCTCCATTACCGGGTTCCTGCAATGCGGACTTATCGGGTCATTCCGACATAGGAGGACCCAGTAAGTCCTCCTTGCGGGAACCATTCCCATTTGAGCCCCCATAGGGCTCAATGGGAATGGGCACGGAGGTAACAATGGGCACATTGCAAGTGTCCCGTTGTTACCTCCCTCTTCCCCTCGCGGGACCTGGAAAAGACGTCTGGTTTTACAGGACCTCTATCCGGGTCCCGCAAAGGGAACCTCGTAATCAGCCCTGACGGAATGAAGTGGCCCGGTCCCGTACCAGCCCCCTTCATTCCGTCAGCACCAGGGTCGTAATGAGGCCCTCTTAAAGTCTTTCTGTGTGTTCATCTCAGCTAAAATGTATTGTATTGATTAACAGGAGGCCTTTCCCTGGCAGATGGCTGACCTCTGGTCATGAGAACTACTCTTTGCCTTGGCAACCAGGCTCCAAAGGTTGGGATGTCACTGCTAGATCTGAACAAATGTTGCCCTCTTGAATGGACATGTGTACCGAAAACAATGCAAAAGAAATGCTTTTCTCCCACTTCCAACTGTTATGTAAGTCAACTTAACACATACATTATCTACTGCCCTCAATGGAAAGTTCTATTTTCCTTGCATATTTTTTGGGAACATAAACTTTAATGTACCCATGTTTGTCAAGCAGTTTGTGATTTGTCATATTATAGAGAGAACACAGAGCATGCTTCACAGGTTCTGCACCCGTTGTAGAACAGAGCTGGGAAAGGCACATTATACAGGTAAACAGTAATGCTGTGCTTTATTTAGCAAACATGTTCCATTTACATACCCTTAACAACATTACCATCAAGGAATATCATTACACACCTAGGTATTCAGAACAGTGTAAGGTATGGCCTTCAAAACTCCAGATACCTTTTGCCAGGGATTGCCACCTCTCCTATCGCAGCACTCTACCTGTAACCCATTGGACCTGCTCCCATTTGTGAATCCCACTATTGCTTCCCAGCTAGGGTTATGCATTAAAGATTGCATACATACAAACATACCTACATGACCACTCACACCACTGTATATCAAGATGATGAAATATTGTTATGGCGAATACTAAAGAGTTGAAAGTAACGAGTAAAGAGGGTCTAATCTTCGGTGAGGAAAGCTGGAAAGATCCACCCAGGAACATTGTTAAAGTAGAAGTGTGTTATGCTAGAGAGCATTGATGCAGGCGAGGGAAGCCTGAGAGAAGTACTGAACTGTGCCGAATAAGACAACTAATTAACTGTCTTTTGTAAACTGTTTGGAACAAACAGAACTTTTGGCTATCCTGAGTGACTTAAGCTTGGGGAAGGGAGGTGAAAAGAAACTCTATGACCATCCTGATATTCATTTGAGACACTTACATATTTTATCCAATAACCTACACATTGTTAAGTTAAAACGTGAGGGCAAGCATGTTTGACACAGGCAGATTCTTTACCTTTGACAGACAGACATTTGGACTGTTCTTTCTTCTTTATTTTAATGGTCGAGGCGACTCCCATTTAGAAATAGGGCAAGTCAGGCATTTTTCAAACCCCATTTTTTATAAAGAACGGTTTTCAAAACGTGTATCCTTGTGTCTGTGTCTACCTCTGATCACCATTCCTTTCTCACAATGTCTTGTTGAAGGATGCTCTCTTGATGCAGTTATGTGTCATTTGTGCTACATGGTTTTCATTCCCTGCTATAATTATATTGTTCTTTTATAAAGTGATTAATACCAGAGACTGGTTTCTAAGCACAGGATCGGGATTCAAACCTGCATTGTCTTGCTTCCAAGACAAACACGTTGCATGTGCATTGTCACTTAGAGATAAACTGTGCACATGACTCACAGGCAAGTTGTGCCAGGCATGGCCTGTAATAGGACATGAAATGTGCATTTTGTCTGTGTTGGGCGTGTGGTGTGCTGTGCTGTCAAGTAATACCCGGCTGGGATATTTGTTTCTCTCGTGCATGTATGTGGTTTGTGCATTCCTGCCAAAATTGGAGTCAGGTGGTTTGCAGTGCACGCACCATCAGGCAGTTTTGCTTTATACATTTGTAGTGTTGAACTGATGCATTGGCTGTGCAGGTATTTGTACCCTATGCATTGTGGTTCCAGTAGTTATCTGTTTGTGCAGGTGTTACTTGAGAAATTATGCATTCCTGTCGTGCTGCTGTACAGTTCTGCTGTGCATAGTCCTGCAGGTTGGTGATTGTCATGTGCGGCATGAGAAGGCAGGTCCTGAATGTATGGGCCCTTGACAGAGCATGCATTGGTCAGTAGTAGTGATATTCCACTCCCACCGCCTTTGCATGGCATTCAACTGGTGCTGCGAGATTGTATTGTGTGATGGCACTTGTACTCACCCAGCATCCATGTATCTTGCCTTTTGTGGCTAGCAGCATGCTCTTATGGAGGACTTGGGCATCATGAGTGGCTCCAATTAAACAGGATCAGCAGTGTGTTCTTGTCAGGCAAGTGTCATATGTAACCTGCACATTCATAGAGGGGAACTGCTACCTGTTGCAGCATGCCTCTTCAGATGCCTTTCGGGCAAACTACGTCACATGGCAGCAGTCAAGCTTGGCAATAATGTTTTACATGTGGGTTGCTGTGTAAACACGTGACTTTGTGGCATTTATCTGTGCCAGAATGCATGGTACAGGAATGCCATCAGCACTTGCACAAGTGGAAAAGCTGGCTGAGATATTTTATGTAGCATGTCCATAGTGTGCTGAAAGGTGCCGCCGGTAAGAAAATGTGGCACCGACGTGCATGTCCCAGTTAGCACTGGCTGAAGGCAGCACGTTGTTTGAAAGTGTGTTTGGTCAGGAGCAGGCCTTATGTGGTCTTTCAGAGTGTAATGGGTGCACCTGTGACATGTTATTCATTACCTCTGTGGTATTGGTGGAATTACTGCCCATTGTTGGCAGTATTCCAGGTATTTCAACTTCTGATATAGTGGAAATAAATGTTTGCATGTTGGCAGTAACTCTGCCAGTGCATTTAGCACTGATGCTAATTCCACCTGATGTTGGCAGTAATTCTGCCGGTGGTAATTCCTCCGGGGCTAATTCCACCAGTGCACCAACCCCTAATTCGGTCATTTGGTAAAAGGGGCTGTAATTCCATTACCAGCACTTTTACGATATAATGCCAAACTCGGAATGGGCCCTGAGTCTGACTGGATGGAGCTTCAGCCTCAGTCCTTGTAATAGGGAAGCTTTCTTTCTTTGCTCCCTCTGACCATGAGAGCCTGTGTGTCACCAAAGGGATCTCGGGGTGGTCTCGGGATTGGCTCTTTGACTGTCCCATGTCTAAGTGCAGGGGACTTCATCACACTGTAGAACACGAAGATGCACCACAGGAAATTACTTCCCTTTTAACTCATTGAAATATAAAATAAGATAATGTAACCTGAGAATATTTGACTGACTTGTATTGTCTGAGCATGAATGCACACTACAAAAGCACCAACGGACATGTTCTGGTTTTAGCAAAATCAAGACTCCTTAAAGGGGAAGAATGTATTTTAGCTACCATGGTGCTGTCCCCTCCTAAAGGTCTGGGGCATGGCGGAGAAGGCCAACACCAATCCAGGGAATAGGTTTGCCCATTTAATTTTTTTAATCATTTTTCAATATTAATACCAATTTTGGAAGAGGAATGTGATGACCTTTTGGTAAGAGGCAATATCTCAGTCTCCATGTACTGAACGTTGCACTTTATTATACCAAACTAGATAAAGTTTAGTCACATGGACAGTGCTACTGATCCTCTCAACTGGGGTCCATCTCAGGAAGCTTGTCAGCGACTATACCTCTTTTACCATTTCAGATTGTGTCATTCTTGTGGAATCCAAGGGTAAGACCCTGGGAGTAATTCTGGATGCTGACTTGATGAATCAGAACATTAACTTTCTTACATCCTCTTTGTTAGGCAGAATTGCATGCAGTACCCGCTGGGACCACCACATACAATTAGGGCTACAGGAGTAAGTAAACACCAACCTTTGGTATATGTCTGCACTACACAGTTTGTGGTAGCGAGCTGAGCAGCAAGGCTTATCTCAAGAGGGAATGTGAGCAGTACAAGAGGTTACACAGTGGTCTTACAATCCCAGTGGGTCAAGTAGACACTTACTCTCAAGGTTTCTTGGTAAAACATGTATTTATTTATTACACAATCATTTAGAAAACATTCACTAGAAGGGGGCAACTTAATATTAAACACAAACACACTCCAATACCAAACCAATACGTTTCTGAACAATTTAGGCTCCCTTGAAATAGGAGCAAAATGGCATTTCAGTTACTTTCAATGGGAGGAAAAAGGCACAAGTTAGCAAAATAGATCACAAATACTGTCCTAGGCAGTGCAGATAGTTTCAGTTCACTAGAGGAGTCGATTCAGTTCAATAGGCCTAGGCCAAAGTCAATGGACTAGTGTCTTGGATAGGAAAGAGCAGTTCTTGAAGTAAACAGTAAAGTCTTTGGCAAAGTTCTCAGAAGTAGTTTGTACGAAAAAGAATCATATGTTTGGTCACAAGCTGATTAGGCCTGCAAGATGGGAAAGTTCCACAAACTTTCACCGCAAGAGAAGCCTTCTCTCAATCGGGCAGGCATTGTACCTTAATATGAAGCAATAGATGCAGCAGAAGATTTTGGTTCCTGGCAGTTCCTGCAGATCTCACTGTTCCTGAGACTCAGTTGTGGGGACAAGAGGGAGGACATCGGTGGACTCCTGCACTGCAAGGGATCGTCGGAAAACGCGGACAAAATGGAGTCACTTCAGTTTGAATAGCTGTTCATGAAGAACACAAGCTGCTGTCCTTCCCCCTGGTTAATCCTAACCAGCTCTGAGAATGGTGTCCACGTGGCTTACGAGCTGATTGGTCCCACCAACTCAAAGGAAGAAGTTGTTCTTGAAAGGGCTTCTCTGTCGAGGTGAACTTGGCAATTTGGACCTGCAGCAGGACTTCACCGGGCAAACCAATGGTCGAGGAGTTGCAGCAGCTGTCCTCCTCCAGCTCGTCTTCGGTTCTTTCGTTCCAGTGGTCGACTCTGCTTTCCAGTCCAAGAGACTCACCTTTTAAACAGTTTTCTCCCTTTCATTCCAGCCTAGCTGCCACTCACCCAGCAGGATGGCTATCCTTGTGGACATTCAACCAGCCAATCACGCCAGAGTGCAATTGGGTCTCCCAGGAGACTAAGCACAGGGAGTTTCGGCACCTCCCGTACTTCCTGCCCACCCCAGACACTCAGACGCCAGAGGCGTTCTTCATCCTGCAGCCCGCCAAAGGCATAGAAACAAAGGGACCAAACCTAATTTGGCATGCATAGAAAAACTCTAGAAGGATCTTTTCAAAAAGAAATGGTGAAAAAAGAAGACCGGGAACTGTTTAAACAAAGAGGCTTAAGGCGCTTCTTGAAAAACATGGCTCCCGCAATTTTTAGCTACCACTGTTCACGGTCAGAAAAAATCATGGTAGTTTGTTGTAAAACCACTGCCACCAGCCATCTCAATAGAAAAGGGTAGCATTTGACTGCTACATGAGTTTCTAGACACAGGGGATACTAGGTAACCCCTCAGGCACCCTATAGGAAGATAGTGTGTGCTGGGTCTAGGAATTTAAAAAGACTAGTAAAGTCAATTTAACTTTACATTCTCTGTGAAACAGTAGTTCATCCCAGAGAAGTTATTTAAACCTTTGGGAAGTCTAAAAAAGACATCCCTGTGTCACTCCACTGAGGGTGCTGTGTAAGACACATGAAAAGACGTCCACAGAGTTATCTTAAAACTCCATAATCAAAGAACACAAGAGTAAAACACACATCAAAATACATGAAAGAGTAGGAAAACAGGCTAACACTATTTCAAGGTAAAAAAATCAAGTCCTCAAAATCTAGGAAAGTTACTGGGGGTCTCTAAGGTGAAGGGAATTAGCACATTTATGAGAATTCTTCCTAACACTCTTGTGCTTATTTTCTTCAACTTATCAGGCAGATTCCGCCTTATTTGTTGGACCACAATTGTGCCATCCTGGCCCGTGCCATCACTGGATCTAAGATTGATTACTGTAATGGCTTACTTGCTGGTATCTCACAGTCCAACCTGGGAAAGCTTAAGTTTATTCCGAATGATGCTGTGCGAGCTGTTTTTGGTGTTGTTCGTGCCACGAGCATGTTATGCTGGCTAGGTGCTCGCTTCATTGTTTGCCTGTCAAGGAACGTATTTCTCATAATATACTGGCTCATATTCACAAGTGCTTCCATGATGTTGGCCTTATCTATCTTTCCCGCCACATTAAGCATGCGACTGTTCACCGAACATTGCTCTCTAATGACGATGACTGTCTTGAGATGAGTTGCTTCAAACTGCAGCGAACCTGCAACACTATGTTTGACCACGTTTCTCCAGCTCTGTGGAACTCTCTGTCGCGCGCCTGGTGTGGCATTCCACACCTGGACAGCTTCCAGGCTACCCATCTATTTGGCACTTAGCTTGCTGTGTCGCAGCAATGTTGTTATTTTATCCTGCCTCCTCTTTGTTTCGTTTGTGTTTCTGCTTTGTTTTTCTTGTTATATGTTTTCCGTGCACTGAGGCCCCCCGGGCGAGTTGCGCTCTACAAGAAATACATAAAGATAATTAGCACAGTGATTAAATATGCCTACTTTCATCCATAAGAATAAAATAGGAAGGAATAGCTTCAATATAATTTATGCACTTCTGAACATGATTCCACTGCACAATAATCGCTCCCTACACAAGGCAAACATTTCTATTGATTGTGAGGTGCCCTGTGGATTGGTGGCATGTGTCTGTTTATTGCACACATTGGTGCTTTGTTTTTCATTTAAAATGTACATGTCCATGGCAGTGCATGGGCATGTTAGAAGAACCGGCTATTGGCTTAGCAATGAAACAGGGATGACCCTCTCCTGATACTTCTGTAACTTAGCAAAAGAACCTCTAGCTATATCTATGTGCACTCACAAGGAGATTGTATGGTTCCCATATCCAAGAGGTATCCTCTTATGCATTGGCTTACAGCCTGTTAATAATGTTTTCTAAGCCTGAAGCCTCAGTGAATCCCCTTTTTGTCAACGTTTAGAGGATTTAGGGAAAATCTCTAACTTCAAAAGGAACAGCAACAAAAAAGAGATGTTGCCTCTGTCACTCTCATGTAACATAAGTGTGCTTGAAGATTTTGAAATGCAATGGGTTCGAGACGGTTTCACTTACTTGAGTGTGAGAATTACTAGGACTATCAAACATACATATAACCAATATGAATCTTTTTTTGTCAAAATGCCTTTGTTGATTGTATGCAATGAGAAAGACTGAGACTGACATTATAGTGGAAAATCAACACTGTAAGAGGATTTTTACTCCCAGCTTCGTTCAATATGTTTGGTATGCTTCCCTTACCGTTGCTGATGAAAGACATCAGCTATATAAAAGGCATCTTCAGATCCTTTGATTATTATATATTTTTATAGCGCAAATATAACTTCGAAGAAACAGAATGCTGTAGTAGAATTTAACAAATCATCAAGTAATTAGCAATAATGATCACTGTGTAATATACTGATGTGGTACCAGACAGATGGAAGGTAGGTCACCCCAAGGTGTTGGAGGATGAGCCAGGTCTTCAGATCTTTCCTAAACTGAAGGAACCTTGGAGCAACCCGGATTGCAACTGGGATGGAGATCTAGAGGTCTGGTCAATAGTTTACTATTATTCTCCTTGCGAGCCAGTATAGTTTCCAGTATTTTGATGATCTAAATGTGGGATGACTGTGTGCCAACAATTTGTGGGTAGATCTAGAAGAAGAGACTGGGTCTAATTGGTTCACCACAATTGGAAAGCTGTTCACCTTAGGGCCCTAGAAAAATAGCTAAGCTCTGATAAATACCTCCAAGTAACTAATACACTGACTGCTATAGTCCATGTGTGACGAATTGGATTCTGCGGCGCAGGAGTACAAGGATGAGTAGGGATAAGAAGGACCAATTATCCCTCACACATCTGAAGAGGATGCATTCTCTCTAGTCACCGCACCCTTGCCCCGTCCTATTGGAATGACAGACAAAGAGCTGCAATTGGGAACCCATGCACAAGTTTATACGACATGTCCATACCACATTGATTATACAAAAGATGATATGCACTCAGGCAGCCATTCAGGAGATACCCTCACGTTGACACAGTGCAGGAAAGGTACCAAGAAGGATGTCCCTTGTGGACTTGCCGAAATACAGCCCTGAATACAGTGGTGTGCGAAATGAATGTACATTAAACAAAGTCTAATGACAGCAAAAGAATGTTCAAAGAAGATATATGAACCTATGCTGAAACGATGTGAAAATAATAAAAGTGAAGTTCGCTCAGAAATTGTATTGTCCCAGTTGATCAGGCATGTCTTTTTAAGCATACTGTAATCGATCTAAAAACATTTCCTACGCATCTTACCTTAGTTTTCCTCACATTTACACATGTGAAAACAACTGCTTAGGCACCGCCGTGTTGTGCTAATCTTATCCGTTGATACATTGCCCTAAGTTCAAGTGCCCTCGCAGCAGGAATATAGATCACCCGCAGCCCCTCAAACTGACATCACTATACGCTTAAGCCCCTTTTCACAAAGCCAATGCATGTCTCATGTCGACGTCCTCTGTGCGCAATCTATTGACGTGTCTCCATGAAAATGCCAAGACCCCTCCTTCCTCGTAAAGTATAAACAAACCCTTTCTGATCACAAAACATTGGAGTTTGCTTTTCCATCGTGTTAGTCTATTGTGTTTCAAGCCTCTGTGACTTGTTTCGGCTCTGTTCAGCAAGCTTCCTAATTCGACACCATAGTCGTTTTTTATTTAAACATTTCTTATATTATGTGCAAATGTCTTTGCCAAACTATATTTAAATTGCACTTTTACAAGGCTTGTTTGTTCCATGTGTGAATGCAAAATTTCATAGTTTGCGCGATTTTTCATGTCTTTGAACTGTGGGTTTTTGTAACATGACAGTGTGTTCTCTTTTCCTTCTTTAACAGTAGTTCTTGATATGATATGATGATATGGTATTTTATTTGTATTACGCTCATACACAAGTGTTTCAGAGCGTGACGAGGCAAGGGAGCAGAACAAGGGAGGACAAAACAACGATCTTACTAGGCTCAGTGACATTGAGAATGCACAAGTGCAGGGTCAGGGGAAGGTGGAAAGTGCAAGGGAGAGGGGGGAGGTGGAAAGTGCTGAGCAAGCGATAAAACACAGCAGCTGGTAGTGCAGCCCGCAAGGTGGCAAGTGCAGGTTTAAAGCGCAGACAAGGGGTGTCTGATAAGTGCAGGTACGGGGAGTGTAGGGTTATAGATACAGACCCAAGTGCAAGGGTTGCCAGGAGGAAGTGTGTGTGTAGCTGGGTGGGCAGGGACCTGGGCCTGAAATCAGAAGGTAACCAGGTGCCAGGTGCCAAAGCAGACAGATTAGCAGGGGAGAGGAAGAGCGAAGGCAGAAGCAAAGAGAAAAGTCTTGACGTGCTTTCGGAACCGGAGATGGTTCTCCTCAAGTATCAGAGTGGCTGGGAGAAGGAGGCCCCAGCCGAGGAAAGAGATCTACCCCAAACTCATTGGAGGTGGAGAAGCGAAGAGCTCGAGTGAGAAGGTATTTATGGAGGGAGAGTTGAAGGTATTTTGGACCCAGGCCCCAGAAAGCCTTGTGGACAATGCAAAGGGGCTTGAATTTAATCCTTGCAGCCACTGGGAGCCAATGAAGAGATTTCAGGGCTGAAGAGATACGATCCCAGTGCTTGAGGTCAAGAACAAGTCTTGCAGTCCTGTTCTGGGTGAGTTGCAGAGTGCGTAGAGTAGAAGCAGGCAGATATACAAAGAGGCTGTTGCAGTAGTGAAGCCTGGAGAGAACCAGAGCACTAGAGACAGTAAGCTTCTGGGGGAAGGAGAGGAAAGGCAGTTGGTAGTTTGACTTCTTAGAGATGTCAGAGATATGAGGAGGGAAGGAGAGTGTGGAGTCGAAGATTACCCAGAGATTCTAAGCCTCACAGGTGGGAGCAGGAAGACGGCCATGGGAGGTTGGCCAGAGAGGGACAGGAAAGGAGGGTGCAGGTGTGCCGATGAGGAGAATATCTGTCTTAATGGCATTAAGGCAGAGATCATTGGTGGCACACCAGTCCTGGTTGGCAGACAGACAGCCAGAGATGAGAGAAGGAGAAGAGATAGCAGAGGGAAGCCTGAAAACAAGCTGAGTGTCATCCGCATAGCACTGAAATTTGGAACAAAGAGTGCCAAGGCGGTGGGCTCGGGGCGCCAGGTATTGGTTGAGCAGCCAGGAAGAGAGGGTAGACCCCTGGGGAACACCACAGGCAGAGAGCGAGATAGAGGAAAGGAATGACCCAAGTTGGACCTGGGAGGGTCGATCAGAGGGAAAAGCCAGGCCAGGGCCTGATCAGTGATACCCAGGTTATCACGGAGATGGTTCAGCAGGATGACATGGTTGGTCCTGTCAAAGGCAGAGTAGAGATTGAATAGGATGAGGACAGAAGGGGTGTTAGAGTCAAGGTTGGAGAGCAGGTCTTCACAGATATTCAGGAGAGCAGTTTCCGTGCTTCTGGCAGCTCTAAAGCCAGACTGATGGTCATGGAGACACACAACAGAATCAGTGTGGAGATTAATCTGGGAGAAGGCCAGCTTTTTCAGGAGTTTGCACAGCAAAGGAGTAATGGAGTTCGGGTGTTAGTTAGCCGGGCATAAGGGGTCTGCTGTGGGTTTCTTGAGAAGAGGGTGCACACGAGAGTCCTTCAGAGGGGAGGGGAAGGCTCCAGAGGTGAAAGAGAGGTTGTAGAAGTTGGCCAGAGCAGCAGCAAGGGTGTCAATGCGGTCCCTGATGGTTTTAGACAAACAGGGAAGAGCCTGTTTTGATGAAACCTGTATAGATTGGACGTGTCTAGAAAACCTGTCAGGGGAGAAAAGAGAAAAGGAAGAGAAAGAGGGTGGTGGGGTGGCTGCAAGGGGGCCAGATTTAGCAGATAGAAAGGGGGAAGAGGAGTAGAGGAATAGAGGGTGGACAGGATGTCAGTTTTCGTAGATGAAATTAGAGGCAAGGGCCATGCAAAGGGCCTGGGAGACGACAGGAGAGGTAGAGACTGCAGCAGGGTTGGCCAGCTCCTTGCAGATTGTAAAGAGTTCAGCCGAGTTGTTAGATGCCGCAGAGATGCAGACTTGGATGTGGGCTCTCTTCTTAGTTTGGACAAGGAGCCGGTATTGCCTTTGGAGCAGGCAGCAGGCCAGTTTGTCAGAGCATGGAGAGATGGGAGAATAGGAGGGAGTGATCACTCCAGGAGAGAGGAGTGGTCAGAGGGATGGAGAGGGGGAGGTCAGAGGAGATCAAGACATCCAGCGTGTGCCCTGCAGAGTGAGTTGGGCCAGAACGGAGAATAGAAAAGGAGAGCAAATCACAGAGGTCACGGAAGAGTCCACAGGAGGTACAAGGAGCATCCAGATGGCTATTGGGGTCACCAAGAAGGAGGAGTTGAGTGGTTGAGGCCAGGAGGGAGGAGAAGAGGTCAGCGCACTCAGAGAGGTGGCCGATAAATAGTAGCCACGGTAAGAGAGTGGCCAGGAGAGAGAGAAAGCCTACAGACAAGGTATTCAAAAGATGAGTAGGTCTGATAGGAATGACGGAGTCAGGAATCCACTCAGATAAGATTAGGGCTACACCACCTCTGGACCAGGTTGATTTGGATGTGGAGAGGATCTTATATCCATCAGGGAGGAGAGCCTCAAAGTTTGTGACAGAGCTGGCTGTGAACCATGTCTCAGTGAGACCGAGGACATCGAGGTCAAGTTCTTCCAAGAGGGGGCAGATGTCAGAAGAGTGTTTGACAGCTGAGCGAGAGTAGAGAGTGGCAGTATGGAGATGGCTGCTACTCTTGAAGGACTTCCGGGGAGGGATACAGATCAGAGGCACACCCTTCAGAGGTGTAGAAGGAGGTGTAGACTGAGTCCAAGGGGGGCAGGAGAGGAAGGAGGAGAGGTTAGGGTAGCCAAGGGGGCAAGGAAGATGAGGAAGGGATAGGGGGGACATCATGAGATGAAAGGAAATTGATGAGGCATGGGAGGCAGCTATCAAAGAATAGAAGGTTGGCCTGCGGGCCCTGGAGTAAGACGGTGCCATTTAGGTAGACATTAATTATGACATTAGAGGAGTCAAAGGGGGCTGGGAGGGCCTCCCAGCGGGTGCCACTATTAATGGGAGAAGAGGAGAAAGGAGAGAGCACAGAGACCATTTGAAGAGTCCATAGATCTGGTGAGTGAATGACAGACAAGGAGGATGTTGGTGAAGGTTTGTCTGGAGGAAGCACTGGTATAAGTGTCAGCAATAGGGAGCACAGGGTGAGAGATGAGGATATCCTTTTTGAACTTCTTCCTTCCAGACTTAGTGAGAAGGGAAGGATAGTCAATGGAGAAACAGTTAGAGAAAATAGGAGATACAGAGAGTGGCATGGGAGAGGTAGAGAGAGAGGCGGAGGGGGAGGGTCAGGATCGGAACATCGTTGCATAGTAGCACAATGCAGTCACTGGGCCAACCAAGTTCAAGAGCAAAAGCACGAAATACAGACACAAGCGCAAGGCTAAATTCACATATCTAGCAGTAGGTGAAACACAGCTAAGTTCAAATTTCTAGCAGTAGGTGCAACACAGTTAATCTCAAATTTCTAGCAGTTGTGAAGCACAGCTAAATTCAAATTTCTAGCAGTCAGTGAAACACAGCTAAGTTCACATTTTTAGCAGTAGTGAAGCACAGCTAAGTTCAAATTTCAAGCAGTAGGTGAAACACAGATAAGTCAAAATTTCTAGGAGTAGTGAATCACAGCTAAATTCAAATTTCTAGAAGTAGTGAAGCACAGCTAAGTTTAAATTTCTAGGAGTCGGTGAAGCACAGCTAAATTCACATTTTTAGCAGTAGTGAAGCACAGCTAAGTTCAAATTTCTAGCAGTAGGTGAAAAACAGTGCAATCAGAGGCTGTAAGTGTGGGAGACAAGGTGAGATGAGGAGAAGGATGGAAAGACAAAGGGGTAGAGATGTGTCCAGTTGGAAGGGACTAACCAATTGTTATGGAGGTGAGAGAGTCACTGTAGTCCAGGTTCCAGTGAAGAGTGTTGGAGCAGCATCCTGAAAGCTCCAGTGAGGGGGTGCAAGAACTCCACCTCACAGCATGCCGGCAGCGGACAGGGAGAAAACAGAGGCCTTAGGAAGTGGGCCTTGGTGAGGGGGCCATCTAAAGCCTGCCAGTCCCAAGGTTGGTCAGATGAACCTTATGCTGGCCAATAAGATAGCAAGGGCATGTAGGCAAGGCACACCAGCAGCCCTTCACAACAAAGAAAAGGTGGTGACCATCTTTGAAACCACACAGCAACATGCATCATCAGATTGTTAGCATCAAAGAGAATGCAATTTGGTGGGCACAAGGAGGAGAATGCGAAGCAGCGCGGTGAAAGCGGAAAATAGTATGAAGAATTTGGGCCGCAATAAAAATATCTTTTTTCTCTTTCTTTTTCAAGGCAGTATGCAGAATGATGATATGATTCTTCACAAAAGTGCTCCTACCACATGGATGAGTGCTCAGCTGGATGGCACGACCTCTGGGTGTGCACTCAAAATGGCCTGGTGGGAGTTGCTGGTCCTCACGCACCGATGTAAGGTTGGTAAGCAGGGAAGTGATGATTGAGGTCTTGGCTGTGGGCCCTGGTGAAGGGTGCCGGATAAAGCCTGCCGGTTTCCATTTGGTCTGATTAACCTTATGCTGGCCAATAAGATAGCAGGGGCATGTAGGCAAGGCACACCAGCAGCCCTTCACAACAAAGAAAAGGCAGTGGCCATCTTGGAAATGCCACGAGGTCGGATAAAACCACACAGAAACATCTGGATGTTAGCAGACGTATAGATGTTGGTCTTGTATACCAACAAACACATTCTTATTTTTCTGACTTTTGATTTCATACTTATTCAATAATCCGGAACTCTGCCAACAATACAGCCATACCGCTACAAGCCCAAATATTCAGACGAGAAATTAATTGAAAGAGAAAAAAAGCAGAAACGATGGGGAATCGGATGAGAGTTGTGATGATGCATCACCGGAGCCTTAACCCAGTCGCATGGAAGATGTTTCCACCTGGTGTACCTGTGATGGTTGTGAGGTTATTCCAACCGAGGTAGAGAATTGCTGCTGCAGATAAAACTCTGGATGCTTGGCCTGCATAGCCAAAGAAGACACACAGCTGCTAGATGTTACTGAGCAGCATGACTTCAAGGCAGCCTGCCTCACAAGATCTGTGCTGCAGATGATGATGGTCCTTATGCACGAACCTAGAGCAACAATTCACCTCATAATCCAGGTAATGAGTAAGTTTACTCTAGATCTGATGTATGTTTGACAATTGAGAAGACTAACATTTGATGTTGTTCTCCTACATCATTGCAACTTCCACCGATCACAGACAAATGTTTTTTTTCTCTAATTTGAGTACATTCATCACTAGATGTAATGTCTGAACAATTATGTCTATTTCACTTTGAATTTATGAACATTATTTCCTTAAGTCACAAACTGTTCTTGCTTCAATGGGCATTCGCATTTGTAATTTTTTGATACTTTGAATGGCGTTTCACGCTAAATAAATACAGTTATCTGGTTCATTCTAGTAGTTTCTCTCACACAGGTGTTACAGGCATGTGGCCTATCGTGCATTTACATGGTGGATTCATGGAAGGCTTGAATTCTACGTTTGACCAGTAATACCTACCTGTGTCGTTAGAGCAATTTGTGTGAAATTCCCCTGTGACAGCAGACAGTACAAGGGATTGTTACACACAGTACAGCAACTGCATCAAGACAATTAGTAGTTTGTTTGTACCATCTACATTATCAAAGTAAATAAAAAAGAGTTAATATGAATAGTTGTTTGAATTTTTCAGTAATTCAACAACACGTCCAACCATCTAAGAGGTTTGTGAAAGAAGTTTGGTGGCATTTTGCGCTCGACTCATGCCCATCCATCCCCCTCCAGTATCAATGGAAGTTCACACCTATGACCGTGCACTCCCGAGGGGGCTGGGTGCATGGGGACGCTCAAGTTTTCAAACACCCTGCACAGCTTACAGGGGTCTACCACACTACGACCATTGTCCACATGGCCTCCCCAGACCCGGTGTCTTCAGACTCCCCTTTGAAGACCCCGCCCCTGCAATGAACACATGTAGGTATTCCTCGAACATTGTTTCTGTCCATTTGTGCTCGCCTCACTCCCATTCAACCCCCTCCAGTATCAATGGCAGCTCGCACCTATGACTGTGTGCTCCTGAGGGGGCTGGGTGCATGGGGATGCTTAAAATGCCAAGCACCCTCTACACCTCACAGGGGTCTAAAGCACTGTGACCACTGTCCACATGGTCTCCCCACACCTGGTGTCTCCAGACTCCTCTTTAAAGACCCCATCCCTGTAATCAACATGTTTATGTATCCCTTGAACATTATTTCTGGCCATTTGTGCTCACCTCATGCCCATCTATCCCCCTCTAGTATCAGTGGCAATATGCACCTATGACTGTGTGCACCCAAGGGGGCTGGGTAAATGGGGACGCTCAAGGTGCTGAACACCATGTACTCCTCAAAGGAATCTTCCACACTGTAACCATTGTCCACATGGCCTCCCCAGACCTGGTGTCTCCAGACTCCCCTTTAAAGAGCCCACCCCTTCACTCAACATTTGTATGCATCCCTTGAACATTGTTCCGGGCCATTTGCAATCGCCTCATGCCCATCCATCCCACTCTAGTATGAATGGCAGTTTGCACCTATGACCTTGCGGTCCTGAGGTGGCTTGGTGCATGGGGACGCTCAAGGTGCCGAACACCATGTACAACTCAAAGGATTCTTATGCACTGTGACCATTGTCCACATAGCCTCCCCAAACCCGGTGTCTCCAGACTGACCTTTGAAGACCCTATCCATGCAATCAACATATGTATTTATCCCTTGAACATTTATCCGGGTCTATTGCGCTCGCCTCACGCCAATCCATCCCCCTGAAGTATCAACGTCAGCTCGCACCTATGACTGTGAGCTCCCGAAGGGCATGGGTATGAGGATGTCAAACATTGGCATCGGTGCTTGGTGGGTGTCAACAAACACGTTACACATTCACATACACACCCACTTTTCTAAGCCTTTATATACACCTTGATAGTTCACTAGGGATCATCTCTGCAATCCATATGGTATATCACCATGAATGTACTTGTTACCAGGCTTGCTCAATTGGCTCATCTGTGCGTCCAAGTAATGGTTGGTCAACTATTTTGTTCTGTTGTTACATCGATCGTTGTTCAGAAAGTTTGTATTGTTTTATTCCCAATGTACACGGTTTTCTCATTTTAATTTATCTGAAAGAGTTCACCATTATCCAACATTTTATGAATTTTTTTCTCTGGAACTAGCACATTTCATTGCAGAGCATTACATCAGAATGTAATGTTTCGTAGTGCATGTTTTCAATGCATGTTTACTTTTGGTGGCTCAAAGTTTATTGAATGGACTAGTAACACGTTACAGTTCAAATTTACTGACTAATTTGATCTCTGCGATAATTAGACAAGGTTACAAAGTTTTTTTAAAAATTTAAAACAAAGTTTACAAACAAAGATATGTGAGCATTGCTTTGCTTGCAGTGATAATTCATTTTAATAATTATTTATATTTCTTATACATATCTCAAAGACATTTTAAGAATGCCTTCATGTATCTTTTTGATTGCCCTTCTGTGAGCCATGTCAAAACTCCTGGCACAGTCCAGAATGTATTCCCAAAGGATTTAGATTTAACAGGGCTTTCAAAATGCGGATTTCCATTGTCCGAGATTGAAAGCAGAGCCAAGGATGTCTTGGAAGACGTGAAGGGCAATCAATTTTGCATCTGCAGCATGCACTTCTCAGACAGTATGTACGAAGCATCCCACTACACTAAAAAACATCACCCCAGATGCCTTTGAAAATTAATTCCCGATGCAGTACCAACTAAGGGGGTAATTCATAGAATTCAGCGCACAAGTGGCGCACGCGGCTGCGCACAGTGTGCGCGTGCAGCAGTCTGCGCCAGCCGCGTGCGTCAAAATCCATTTCTGCGCACTGCGTATTCATGGATTTCAACATCCATAACCAGCCGTGGCGCAGAGTAGCGCAGCGACCCCGCAGCAGCGCCAGTTACGCCCCCAACCCCTCCCCGTGCGCCATGAACAGCGCACAAATCCCGTACATGGCGCACAGGCCAGTGGACCAGTATACAGCCCCCCAACCACGAAAACATCTGTAAAACTCCCCGTGCACCCCTCCGAATACACGTACCCCGCTGCGCGGGAAGTTTAACACGCGATTGGTCTGGTGCGAGCGGGGTACATGTATTTCGAGGGTGCACGGGAAGTTTCACATGCGATTGGCCATGTGCTTGCAGGGTACGTGTATTTCTGGGGTGCACGGGAAGTTACACACGCGATTGACCCTGTGCGAGTGGGGTACGTATATTTCGGGGGTGCGTGGGAAGTTACACATGCGATTGGCCCTGTGCGAGCGGGGTACGTGTATTTCGGGGGTGCGCGGGAAGTTTCACACGCGATTGGCCCTGTGCGAGCAGGGTACGTGTATTTCCGGGGTGCGCAGGAAGTTGCACACGCGATTGGTCCTGTGCGAGCGGGGTACGTGTATTTCTGGGGTGCGCGGGAACTTCCACACACGATTGGCCTTGTGCGAGCAGGGTACATGTATTTCTGGGGTGCGTGGGAAGTTTCACACGCAATTGGCCCTGTGTGAGCGGGGTACGTGTATTTCGGGGGTGCGTGGGAAGTTTCACACACGATTGGCCCTGTGCGAGTGGGGTACGTGTATTTCGGGGGTGCGCGGGAAGTTTTACACGCGATTGGCCTTGTGCGAGCGAGTAGTACGTGTATTACGGGTGTGCCCCAAAGAATTGGTAGTGTGTGTCCTCCCAGGTGTGCCCTCTCCTTCCTTCCCAGGGCCTGCAGGCAGACCCCAACACAGAGGTACACTCTGCACCCCTGGCCATGCCCCACAGGCAGGCCATCCACCCTGGCGAACCCCCACAGCCAGCCCACATGTCACAGCCCACAAGTGAGCACTGACTCATGTCCCCCAGCACCCCCATTTACCCAGAAGGGAGGGGCGCCTGCCAGAAGGCCCTGACTCATGTCCCCCAGCACCCCCATCCACCCAGCAGTGAGGGTCAGGCCCCGACTCATGTCCCCCAGCACCCCATCCACCCAGAAGTGAGGGGCACCTGCCAGCAGGTCCCGACTCATGGCCCCCAGCACCCCCATCCACCCAGCATTGAGGGTCAGGCCCGACTCATGTCTCCCAGCACTCCCATTCACCCAGCAATGAGGGGCACCTGCCAGCAGGCCCCAACTCATGTCTCCCAGCACCCCCATCCACCCAGCAGTGAGAGGCACCTACCAGCAGGCCTCGACTCATGTCCCCCAGCATCCCCATCCACCCAACAATGATGGAAACCTGTCAGCAGGCCCTGACTCATGTCCCCCAGCACCCCCATCCACCTAGCAGTGAGGGTCAGGCCCCGACTCATGTCCCCCACACCCCCATCCACCCAGCAGTGAGGGGCACCTGCCAGCAGGCCGCCACTCATGTCCTCCAGAACCCCCATCCACCCAGCATTGAGGGTCAGGCCCGACTCATGTCTCCCAGCACCCCCATCCACCCAGCAGTGAGGGGCACCTGCCAGCAGGCCCCGACTCATGTCTCCCAGCACCCCCATCCACCCAGCAGTGAGGGGCACCTGCCAGCAGGCCCCGACTCATGTCCCCCAGAACCCCCATCCACCCAACAGTGATGGACACCTGTCAGCAGGCCCCGACTCATGTCCCCCAGCACCCCCATCCACCTAGCATTGAGGGTCAGGCCCTGACTCATGTCCCCCTGCAACACGACAGGAAGCTGCACAATCATGGGCCTCATGTGCACCAAAATACCACAGCACGCCACCCCAGTCTTGACATGCAATGATTTCACCAATCCACCCCACACCGACATGCCTATGTCAGGACACAAATCAAAAGTCAACCATGTACATCAACACATGACCATCACACACACACACTGTTTGCCATAGATCGTGTAAACCCACATATTGAAATGCATGAACCCAATGAGCAAATCCCACACATGGAATTAAAATATCAAAATGTATTATCAACAAAATCAATGTAATGAAATGAAAGCCAAAAAAATATTACAAACATGAAATGAAATGCATGTCCAAAAATATGAAAAATGAAATGTAGATCCAATCTAAAGAAATCCTAAAGAAAAATGGTCCAAACTCTCTGTCCACCAAAACAAATCCAAAGGAAACGTAAAAATCAAATTCCATTGCTCCATGGTGAAATCTAAAGAAAATGTACACATTAATCCAATGTCCAACTATGTACAAGCAATTTTCAAAGGGTCCATGAGCCCAAAAAAAGAACTGAAACCTATCAAAGAAACTACCTAAGAAATAACTATATACAAAAGTGTGGGGCATAGTCCAATCACCCCAAAATAAAGCAAAAAACGAAAATGAACCCTAACACTAAAAACTATTTACAATGGCGCGGGCTAGTCCGATGGCTAGTCCGATGGCTCACTTTCCGATGTCCCGGGCTAGGACATCATCGAACTCCTGCTCAATGTCCTGGAGGCGGTCCTCTTCCATGGCCCCGAGGGTTCGCAGGGACGATGCCATGTTGGACTCCAACTCCCCGCGAATAGCCTCGAGGCACTCGGCCCGCCTCAGTGCCCTCTGCATGGAGTTCTCCGCCCTGAACATTGTGAGCCGTGCCTCTTCCGCCCGCCGCCGCTCCGCACCTATGGCCTGGCCCAACCGCTGCCACACGGAAGACACTTCCAATCCTGGGTCCTCCTGCCCTCTGGCCGATGCCTGCCCCTCCGATGTTGATGGCCCTGAGCCATAATCGCTCCCACCTTGTTGCTGCTGCTGTGCCTGTGCCCTGGCTCTTGCTGCCTGCACGTCCTCCTCCGGCTGGGGTGCAGTTGTCATGGTGGCCACCCCTGCTGGACGTCCGACTCCCGACTGTGGCAGGTGGCAGGGCTGTGTCCTCCACCAGCCTGGCTGCTGGGTCAGAGGCAGCGCCACAGGGTACCCAGGTGATACATGGGTGGGAAGATGGCATGGAGGGTGACTGGCGCATAGGGGGTTCAGGTGAGGAGGGGGTCGGAATAAGGTCCAGCATACAGAGGAATCCAGACCTGGTGACCCGTCCCAGTAGGTGAACCTGGTCAACAAGGCATCCGAGATGACGTGCAGTGTCTTCACTAAAACACAGCAGGTCCCCTTGCATGCCCCGTTGACGCAACGCCATCCCAGCCAGGACAGGCTCAACCCGGTCCCGGATTGGCACGTCCGCAGGGAGAGGAAGGCCAGTTGTTGTGCGCTCATCCCCTCCCTGAAAACGGGTCTGGACGTAGGCATCCCTGCTGTTGCAGGATGATGCAGTCACAGGATCGGAGACAGGATTACATACAGGCACCTCTGCGGCGGCCTGTGCTGCCTCCCGTCCCTGCCCCTGCACCACTAGCACCAGTGGAATCCCCAACTCGATACCCCATGTGTGTCCGTTCCACGGCCTCCTCCTCTCCCAAACCCCCCACCAACCTGGATGACTCCATGCCATCTTCCTCCGTCAGACACTGTGGGTTCTCAGCTGCCCCTAGTGCTGCCGAGGAGTCCACCTCCGACCTCCGCCTCTTGGACATACCCTCGGCAGCTGCGGCCTGGGACGCAGCAACAGTCTCCTCACTCCCCGACGAGATGACAACGTGGGAGGGGAGCCAGGCCTTGCGTCTCCGGCTGGTGGTGCGATCCCTGCCGCTTTGCTCCACAGCACCCTCTCCGCCCTCTTCATCAGTTGATGCTGCAGACAGGGAGAGATAGAACACAGGCATCAGGGCACTGTACAATGGACTGATACACACATGACAGTTGCACATGAGAAGCAGTGTAAAACTACAGACATGGCATCACACTCCCCAACACACAAGTCATTTCAACTCACACACATTAACAAATCAACAGGAATATTGCACCAGGCAGCACCATCCATACACAAACAACAGCACGAGCAGCCGAAGGTGAGCCTGACGTCACATGAAACACGGGGTGTGCACAACACATGCACACACGCCACCAGACTTACATGCATGTGTACATCTCCACCAACTGTCACAGTGATGAGATCCCCATCCATATCACATCTCACATTCAGCCTTCTACATGTCAGTGTCACATGCATCCATTTTGCATCACAGTTGCACACTTGTCAAATACACCCACATGCACATGTGCATAGTGCAGATACATGCAGCATGAACCAGCATCCATGTGTGACACCACAACCATGCCACAGTACATACTCATAATTCATTACATGTGTGCACCCACACATACATTTGCACAGCATGCTTACCAACACATACACCATCGATGTGTCTCACACTTGATAGGAATCACATGTGGCAGGTTCATGTCCCTGTACATATGCAGCCCTACATGTCCCTACAAAGACATATGTGCAACCTGCACACTCCTGGCAAACCACAACACGCACACGTCCGATCAGTATTGAAGCTGGTGGCCCTATGCCTCTCTGCCTGGGAGTTGCCCGTGGTGCCAGATGGTGTAGTGTCTGACATGGCAACCCCAGAGACAGGTGTGGGTGGGCAACTGGGTCCTGGGGCTTGGCTGTGGAGCGATGGTATCCCAGTCGGCAGTCTTCAGTTCCAGCAGGGGTGGTCACAGCAACTGCACCCCTGGCTGACGTGCAGGCACCAAATAGCAGGGCACGTGGGCAGCAGGCAGGCAGCAGCAGATGGCAGGTGGGAGCGTGCTCGGGGCTCTGGGGTGTAACGCTCACCTGACTCCCACGGAGGCGCTGGTCTAGTCTGGGTTGCTTTGGCCTCTTCCAGCGTGATGCGCAGAACCCGGAACACCGACTGAACAGGACCCTCAAATCTTGTTTGTCTGGCCCGTAGGAATATCCTTCTGCAGATGAGAAAGGGGATTAACAGTCTGCAGAATAGTGTGCTTGCTCCCCCCTTCCCCCCTTCGTTCTTCTCTAACTTCCTCCGAAATCCCCGGTTGAAGCTCACCTTATGGTTTGAAAGGATGAACTCTCCATCCTGCTTCTGGTGCAGGGGCGCGTGTTAGTCCAGTTACTTCACTGGTTTTCAGAATGGCGCTGGCAAAATCCACTTGACTTTTCCGAGCGGAACGCCGTAAGTATGAAGATTACAAAAGTTCAAGTGTTGAGCCTCCTTTTCTGTTGCCTTCCTAACCTGTGATCTGTCCTTTATTTCAGGTGCAGAATGAAGGTGATGCGTTGAGGGATTGAATTGCCGATGGTAAACTCAGGTGAGTTAGCGATGGAGGCGATCCCTCTTAATGTCTTTATATTCCTCCAGTAATGTCTTTTGTCCTTTCCCCATAGGGGCCGGGGTGCGGTACCTGCCAACGAAGCGGCGCCGACCCGAAATGAGGAATGGTCCGCTAACAGAAGACCGGTAAGTGTTATGGCGGAAAATTAGGCTTTCCTCATATGTTCCTTCTGCTCACCTTTTGTCTCTTCTTCTCTCCCCTAGGCGCAGAGATGTAGCGACCGGTGCAGACAGTCGCGGTGGAGCCAGAAGAACTCCCGAGGACAGGTGAGTGAAGCACGGCGCTGCAGCGAGCAACGCGATGCTTTTATATGAAAGTCTTTTCTCAGGAACAGGAAGGTTGGCGTGAAGGTTCCGGATGCAGGTAAGAAGTTTGATAAAATTCTTGGTTTTCACCTTTCTCTTCTCTTCTTTCAATACAGGTGTTCCAGGATAGAGGCGGGCGTGGCTGGAGACCAGATGCAGGAGCAGACACAGTGAGCGTTCAGCTGCTTGGATGCAGAACAACGTGAAGCGTGAGCTACTGTCTGGGCGTGGCTTAAATAGCCCCCAAAGTAGTTCCAGGTAAGTATCCTTCCCTGGCCACGCCCGAGTGGCAAAATAGTCCCAATGAAAAAATAGTCCCTTTCAGGTCTCAGGGAGGCCTGAATCTTGCAGCATGGTCTGCATCAGGTAAGTGCACAAAACACCTTCCTTTATGAGCCTGGCACCTATGGCGCCAGTACTGATGTCCAACATGAGCCTGGTGCCAACGGCGCCAGCACAGAGTCCAAAGAGCCCCTATAAGGGGCCGCTGGGCTTTTACCCGGGGGCATGATGCCTGCTCCCGGGGGTGCTGGGCCTGGCCTGGTGCTCCGGGGGTAGGCATCATGACAGCACTCCCCCCCAAGGCCCCTCCCAAGGTCGTTCCCTCTGGGAGTTTCGGTTTGTTTGGGAAATTCCAATGGAACCTTTTTACCAGCCGAGTTACATGTACGTGATCGCTGGGTTCCCAAGACCTTTCTTGAGGCCCGTACCCTTTCCAATCAATTAGATAGAAAAGTTTTGATTTTGAGATCTTAGAATCCAAAATGTTCTTCACCTCGAATTAAGGCTTCCCATCTATCTGGATTGGTTCTGGTGGCTTTATTAATGTGGTTCCTGGTTGCACTGGTTTCAAAAGTGACACATGAAAAACGGGGTGAATCCGCATGTTAGCTGGTAGATCGAGCTTGACTGCCACTGGGTTAATTATAGCTTTGATCGAGTAAGGGCCCAAATACCTTGGATTAAAAGTTCGGGGTCCCTTAAGCAATAAGTGTTTGGTAGCCAACCATACTTGATCCCCTATTTGGTATGGAGGCGCCTCACTCCGATGCAGATCCGCATTCTTTTTGTATTTCCCTTTCGCTTGTTGCAAATGTGCAGTTGCATCCTTGAAGGCTTGAGTTACCGTGGAATGCAAATGGTCCACTGCGGGCATTTCAAGGCTCAGAGGTGAGTCCAGGTCTGAAGTACGAGGGTGATGTCCAAATAGGGTATAAAAGGGGCTTTGTCCAGTTCCAGAGTGTACCGAGTTATTGTATGCATATTCGGCCACCCATAAAATATCCTTCCAATTACCCTCCGATTGGTGCAACATACATCGTAGGTATTGTTCAAGGGTCTGGTTCGTTCTCTCCGTCTGACCATCGGTCTGTGGGTGGTGGCTTGTTGAGAGTCTTACGTCGATTTGTGCCAGTTGACAACACTTTCTCCAAAAATGAGAAATAAACTGGCTTCCCCGGTCGGAGACTAGTATGGACGGGAATCCATGCAAACGGATGATATTTTGGAGGAATTCCTTGGCTAGGACAGAAGCTGAAGGTATTCCTTTCAACGGAATAAAATGGGCCATCTTGGAAAATAAATCCACCACAACCAGAATAGTATTGTATCCATTACAAGGGGGCAGGTCTGTGATAAAATCTAGTGACAAGGTGTGCCAAGGTGCTGGTGGAATGTCTAAAGGCTGAAGAAGACCGGCGGGTTTTGTCTTTTGGCCTTTGTTTTGGGCGCAAACTCCACAGGACATCACGAAAGATTTAATATCCTTTCGCCAGGAAGGCCACCAGAATTGTCGTTTAATTTTTTCTCAGTTTTGGCAATGCCAGGATGTCCTTCCATCAGGGTATCATGATGACGGGAAATAACCAGTTCTTGCAACTCCTTTTCTGGCAGAAATAAGCATCCTTGGAAGTAAGGTAGGCCATCGTTGACCGAAAAGTAAGACGCCCTTTGGATCCAATCCTGCAAGGCTGTAGAGTCCAGGAGTTGTTTTACCCGTGCTTGAATGTCTTCAAGGGTTTGTAAAGAGGTTATCCCCAAAATTCTTTGTTTGGGAATTATCGGCACAGGTTCTGAGTTTGTGTCTATTTCTCCCATTCCTATTCGAGATTTGCCATTCTTACAGCCGGGGCGGTAAGTGATTACAAAATCGAACTCAGTAAAGAACAAAGCCCATCGGAGCTGACGTGACGATTGAGCCTTGGCAGTTTTTAAATATTGTAAGTTTCGGTGATCAGTGATCACGGTGATGGTATGCCTGGCGCCAAGAAGATAATGCCGCCAAGCCTTAAAGGTGGACTTAATGGCTAATAATTCCTTGTCGGTGATTGCATAATTGACCTCAGGCGGCGAGAACTTTCTGGACCAAAATGCTACGGGGTGCAGTTGGTTGGTTTCAGGGTCTCTCTGAGACAGGACAGCTCCCATGGCTAAGCTGGACGCGTCGGTTTCGACTATATATGGGAGATCGGGACGCGGGTGCTTCAAAATAGGTGCGGACGTGAATTTAGCTTTCAATTCCTGAAAGGCCTGTTCGCTTCCTCGGTCCATTCGAAGCGTTTATTTTTTCGCAAGAGTGCAGTGATGGGTTGTACCACACGTGAAAATTCCGGGATAAATCTGCGATAAAAATTAGCAAAACCAAGCATGCTTTGGACACCTTTCACCGAACTGGGTGATGGCCATTTGAGGATGGCATCCACTTTTTGTGAGTCCATGCGGACCCCTGTAGGTGTCAGGATGAATCCAAGAAACTCAACCTCGGTGGTATGGAAAACGCACTTTTCCAGCTTTGCAAACAGTTTGTGCTGGCGCAATTTCTCAAGGACGGCCCTGACATGCCTTCTGTGATCAGATTCCGAAGAGGAGTACACAAGAATGTCATCGATATATACGACAACACAAACATCGATGAGTTCCCGAAGGACATTGTTCATGAAGAATTGGAAGGCAGCAGGCGCGTTGCACAACCCGAAAGGCATCACCTGGCATTCGAATAATCCATATTTTGTACGAAAGGCCGTTTTCCATTCATCTCCTTCTTTTACTCGCACCAGATGATAAGCCCCCCGGAGATCTAACTTGGTGTATACGCAAGCATCCTTCACCTGGTCAAGGAGTTCAGGGATCAGAGGCAGAGGGTAACGGTTTTTAACAGTTATCTGGTTCAATGCGCGGTAGTCGATACAAGTTCTAAGGTCGCCTTCTTTTTTGGGCACGAAGAACAAAGCCGAGGATGCCGGAGACTTTGACGGTCGAATGAAACCATTGGCTAGGTATTGATCTAAATATTGTCTCAAATGCAGATTCTCAGGTTCAGTAAGGGCATAAATCCTGCTACAAGGGGGTTGTGCACCGGGCACTAGATCGATTTGGCAATCGTACGATCTGTGGGGAGGTAACGTGTTGGCCTGTTCCTTTTGGAAGACGTCCTGAAAGTCTTGGGGTTCCGGAGGTAGTTGCATGGAGACAGAGGTTACAGAAGCTAGACTAATCTTCAGATTTTCTGGGTAGCAGGTTTGTGCACAATCCGGGAAGGTTATTCTCTTCGCTCGCCAATCAATTCGAGGATTATGTGTCTCTAACCAAGGGATTCCGAGAATAACCTAAAACTGTGGAGCCTTGATTACATCAAACACAACTGCCTCCCAATGGCCGTCCGGACCTATAAGTGTCACCTCAGCAGTGGAATGTGTTACCGGTCCAGAGGCAATTTCGGTTCCATCGACTGTGGTGATGAGATCTTTGCTGGTTTTAGTACGCAGAGGGAGGTTAATCCTAGAGACCAATTCACGATCCACATAATTTCATATAGCCCCACTATCGATGTATGCCTTTATTGCATGCAACCGCTTAGGCTGTTCCGGATCTACGAGGACCATTGGCACAATGAAATGCGAGGTCTGAGAGTTAGTTTTCAAGCTCGGCAAGCGGACCCCTACGCTTGTCGGGCGTGGTCGTTTCCCGAAACAGAGTCTTCATGGTTTTTATCAGCGGCTCCTGCCACCTTTTTGGGCGGTTTTGCCGGGCAATCTCGTAGAAAGTGTCCAGAGGACCCACAATAAAGACATAATTGCATCTGCTGTCTTCTTTCACGTTCTTTTTGAGTTAAAGGTCCTTTAACCCCTCCGATTTGCATAGGCTCAGAGACATCAGCACCCTTGGGGTTAGCGTGGGTCTTGACCAACACCCGGGTCTCAAACTTGGACCGATCTGCTTTTCTGTTTTGAAGTCTGTGATCCAATTGACCACTAAGTCTATATATTCTGTGCATTCTTGGGGCGGATTTACAACTTGGGCCAGGACATCTTTAAGTTCTCCGCGTAGACCTCGATAAAATAACGTGATTCTTTTATCCTCTGGCCACCCAGTTTCCACAATTAGTCTATTAAAGGTTGCAATGTAGGATAGGAGGTCCTGATTGCCCTGTCGCAGGGATAGGAGTTCGTCATCCAGAGCCTGCCCCTGAGAGTGTCGAGCAAATAACCTTTCCATGCTTGCTTGAAATCCTTGAAAATCACGGAGAATCGGGTCATCTTGAGTAACCAGTGGAACTGACCAATCGGCAGCACAGCCGCTGAGATATGACAATACAAAGGCTACCTTGGTCTGGTCATTAGGGAAGGCCCCAGGTCTGCATAGGAAGTGCAAACGACACTGATTCATGAATACGGCGAATCGTTTGGGGTCCCCAGCAAAGCGTTCGGGTGGGGCCAGCGGCATGTTTCCAGGTAGATTAATCTGCACAGGGTTACTGGGAACCACAGGAGCGGGGTTCCCCCCGGAACCGGGTAGAGGAGTGTGTCCAGCTTGACCTTGCAAAAACAGTCTAGCCAGGTCATCAGTTCTTTCCTTTGATACAATCACTTCCCTCCTGAGAGCATTAGTCTCTTGACGAGCGGCGTGTACTTCGGCCCGTAATTCCCCCAGTAGTTGGGCCAACTGATCAGTCTCAGAAGTTTCCATAGCGCCTGGGTGGGAATTTGTAGGAAGGCTTCGCGTTCTGTAATGCTCACCTGACTCCCACGGAGGTGCTGGTCTAGTCTGGGTTGCTTTGGCCTCTTCGAGCGTGATGCGCAGAACTCGGAACACTGACTGAACAGGACCCTCAAATCTTGCTTGTCTGGCCCGTATGAATATCCTTCTGCAGATGAGAAAGGGGATTAACAGTCTGCAGAATAGTGTGCTTGCTCCCCCCTTCCCCCCTTCATTCTTCTCTAACTTCCTCCGAAATGCCCGGTTGAAGGTCACCTTAAGGTTTGAAAGGATGAACTCTCCATCCTGCTTCTGGTGCAGGGGCGCGTGTTAGTCCAGTTACTTCACTGGTTTTCAGAATGGCGCTGGCAAAATCCACTTGACTTTTCCGAGCGGAACGCCGTAAGTATGAAGATTACAAAAGTTCAAGTGTTGAGCCTCCTTTTCTGTTGCCTTCCTAACCTGTGATCTGTCCTTTATTTCAGGTGCAGAATGAAGGTGATGCGTTGAGGGATTGAATTGCCGATGGTAAGCTCAGGTGAGTTAGCGATGGAGGCGATCCCTCTTAATGTCTTTATATTCCTCCAGTAATGTCTTTTGTCCTTTCCTCATAGGGGCCGGGGTGCGGTACCTGCCAACGAAGCGGCGCCGACACGAAATGAGGAATGGTCCGCCAACAGAAGACCGGTAAGTGTTATGGCGGAAAATTAGGCTTTCCTCATATGTTCCTTCTGCTCACCTTTTGTCTCTTCTTCTCTCCCCTAGGCGCAGAGATGTAGCGACCGGTGCAGACAGTCGCGGTGGAGCCAGAAGAACTCCCGAGGACAGGTGAGTGAAGCGCGGCGCTGCAGCGAGCAACGCGATGCTTTTAAATGAAAGTCTTTTCTCAGGAACAGGAAGGTTGGCATGAAGGTTCCGGATGCAGGTAAGAAGTTTGATAAAATTCTTGGTTTTCACTTTTCTCTTCTCTTCTTTCCTTACAGGTGTTCCAGGATCGAGGCGGGCGTGGCTGGAGACCAGATGCAGGAGCAGACACAGTGAGCGTTCAGCTGCTTGGATGCAGAACAACGCGAAGCGTGAGCTACTGTCTGGGCGTGGCTTAAATAGCCCCCAAAGTAGTTCCAGGTAAGTATCCTTCCCTGGCCACGCCCGAGTGGCAAAATAGTCCCAATGAAAAAATAGTCCCTTTCAGGTCTCAGGGAGGCCTGAATCTTGCAGCATGGTCTGCATCAGGTAAGTGCATAAAACACCTTCCTTTATGAGCCTGGCGCCTATGGCACCAGGACTGATGTCCAACATGAGCCTGGTGCCAACGGCACCAGAAAGAGTCCAAAGAGCCCCTATAAGGGGCCGCTGGGATTTTACCCGGGGGCATGATGCCTGCTCCCGGGGGTGCTGGGCCTGGCCTGGTGCTCCGGGGGTAGGCATCATGACATGGGGGCAGGAATATGGCCTTTTGGGCAGAAATGTGGTCTTCCATGTGTTGTTGCGTGGCCAGCTTGATATGGAGTGATTTGGCATGTGAAAAAAGTGCACGTCAGCGTGAAATTTGAGAAAAGGCCCTTAGCACGTAAGCGCCTAAGTGACGTTACGCACGCGGGCGTTTGCCACAACATGGCTGCATAGTGAATCAGCACATGAGAAAACTGCACGTCACCATGCTATTGGAGGAAAGGGCCTTAGCGTGAGCGCGTAAGTGACTTTGCACGTGTGGGCTGGCTTAAAAGGTACGAGTATGACGCTATTTTCTTGTACGTTCTTTTTGTGGAAGCGCGAGGGTGATTCTTGTACTTGTCGGTTCACATGTGATTACTTCACAACGTTTACAGTTCGTACTCCCTCTTTCCTCAGACTGCGTTCTTTTCTTCTTTTGGTGGGGGTGTTGCACAAGTGTCTTTTTCACGTTCTTTTTCAAGGCAGACGGTGAGTTGCGCATGTATTTTCCAACTGTGGTTGACCCCGTGTGTAGCGTACCCCTTCAGAGGTCATTGTAGGCTGCGTGTAACACACGTACGCTTATTTTTGTGTTTCTGGGTGCCACAGCGTAGTGCGGGTTCATTTTTCCACGCACGTGGTCTACCAGGGGTTGCGTGCACGTGTACTTTTGTTTTTGGGATGCCTGTGCGTTGCGTGACCCGTCATCTTCCCCCAGGGGTCACAGTCAGCCTTGCTAGAGTACTAGGGTATGAATTCCATCTAGTACCCTACCCCTTTCACCCCAATTGCCCAGGACAATTGTTTAATGCAACTCCCATACGCACAACAACATCAGTGCCATGGTTGGGAGGCGACCAAGCAGTAAGGGAGGCAAAGGTGGCAGAACTCAAAGAGGTTGGCGTGGTGGGCGCGGTAGGGGACATGGCCAGGATTTGCAGGGTGCCCCTAGAGCCCAGTGTGTGGAGGACCAATCGGGGCCACCTATGCCCCCCCCAATGGTTGTGGGAAATGTAGCTGACACCATCCCAGCTCAGCCCTTGTTGAACCGGCCCATTTTGTCAACTGAATTGGCACAGGGTGACTCCCAGGCTGACTTCCAGGTCACGAAAGTCTAAGCCACGTGTGGCGGTGAAAGTTCCTGTCACCAGGCCACGTGGATCTGGGGCAGCAATGTCATCTGGTGCCCGAAGTAGCCAGGGTGAGGAGGCTGCAGGGGCAGCTGCAGCTCAATCCACCCCAGCTCCGAGTCTCCCAGCCGGGACAGTGTCGGTCCGGTCCATCACACCGACGTTGGCACTGCCAACATTACCCTGCAGCCAATCCCTGCACCAAGACCTTTGGTCATTGTTCCTTTACGGGCTTCAAGTACCCAGTCCACCTGCGCTTCTGCCCCTACTGACCAGAGTGGCGTAAGCCACTCAGGATCCACACCGCCTTCCAACAAGAAGAAAGGTGCTCTTGCACTACAGGCTGGAACCACAGACACGGCTACACACTCCGGCACGTCAAGGAAGCCTAGCTTCAATGATGCCGAACTCGATGCACTTGTGGCCTATGTGTTGGCACATAGCCGCGAAATGGTGGTGACTGCAGGATGCAAGACTAGGCCTGCTCAACGTAGGACCCACTGGCAGACCATCGCGGACCACATTAGTGTCCTTGGATTTTTGAGGCACACAGCTGATGATTGCTACAAGCAGTGGAATGACCTGAATCGCAGAGCAAAGAACAAGCTGGCTTACAATCATGCCACTACTCTGGTGACTGGCAGTGGGTCTCCACCAGAGGACAACCAACTCACTGAACATGAGTCTGTTGCTGGAACCTTCGTCACAGAGGAACAGATCCAAGGCGTGGGAGACCTACCAGATTATGAAGCAGTTTCCGATGAGTGCCCATGCATGTGTGTGTAATCCATGTGTATGTTGCTTGGGTGATGTGTTCTGATTGAGTGCCAGGTGAGGGTGTGTACTGATGAGTGGTATGGGTCACTCATGTGCTTCCTCCAAACCATTCACCGGCCTTGGATTTGAGTATGACAGTATCCCTTTTGACCACAGTGGCCAATTAGCACCACATTACTGCAGTTGCCCTTGAACTGTCATCTTGGAACAACATTGTTCAAAATGTTCAGTGTTCAATCAGCCTGATTGTTTCAATCCTCCCATTTTTACAACCCATTTTTCTACCCTAATGCCACATATGTGACATGCTTCTGTCATAGATTACACCCCACAATGGCCCACATTTATTACCTTCTTATGGGAATGATTTGACCATTCAGGCTGATTGAGTAAGGGACTGCTCACATTAATTTGTGGGCCCTGTTTGAATGTGGAACATGACTGTTGTCTCCTGTCATGTTGAAGTGACCAACCATTGATGTATCCATCTGCCTGCCATCACTGTATAATTGAACACTGGATGTGTTGCAGTGTATGGCACATGCGTATTTTGTCACACTATTTTGCATTTTTCATCTCATCATGTCCATCTCACTTGGATGGGTGACAGTACTCATTCACTAACATATGGCTGTACATGTCAAATGTACCATGGCTATGCTACATGCCATCTATGTGCTGGCAGGTGTCATGTATGTTTATTGGACATGCCACTCACAGGCTAATGTGTGATGACAGTGCTATCCAGCATGCAGCAAATCTGTTGCTTTTCCATCTTGGAGTCCTCAGTGTCTGCTTTTTGCCTCCCCTTCCAACTCATTGACAGTGCATGCATGCCAGGGTTATAGTCATGTGGGACATGTGTAATTCATGTACTGGATCTCTGGCTTGTCAGGCCTTTTTGTGTGCTATGGTGCTCATGCCTGTTTCCATTTGTTGTCTTTCATGTTTTTGCAGGTGATGACGCACTTGATGCTGTTGAGGTGGAGGAGATGGTGCAGACCCAGGAGGAATCTCAGCCACGACCGGGCACCAGTGGAGGACGTGGGGTGGTGGTGGGTGAAAACCCAATCCTTCTGCAGACCATACTGTCCACAGGTGTGTCTGGTTGCACCTCCGCAGACCTCTATGATTCAGGTGCTGAATCGGACAGCGAGACATATGTGCCGTTGCAGGTGAGTGTTTCTGGCAGGGATCCTGTTCTGTACAACCCTTCTGCACCAGGGGTAGACCCCTCTATGCTGATGTCAGTGTTGGTAGCTCCACCGTTGGCGATTACGGATGCAGGGTCACACTCCACAACATTAGCACCTGTTCGTGGGCCAGCAGATCAAAGGGGGAATGCAGTCCTGCAGCCTCAGGCAGTGCCAGCACAGCAAGGTGCAGATCGCCTTGCCCCAAACAGGTTTGGTGCCCGCCGACGCGGTGGCCATGTGCCACCAGGCAATACTGTATGGGAAAACTCCATGTACAGTATAGCAGGACAACAGGGAGCATTGTGTGAAATGATGGCTCAGGCAATGGATAGGGTGGCCACTTCCATTCTCCCCCCTGAAAGGCAGATGGAGCTCCAACAGCAGGCATCAGACTCCATTTGCCAATCACACAGGGAGGACATGTTGGCGTCCAACAGGGACCGACGGGCTGCACTGGAGACTCTGCGCGAAGCCATATCTGTAGAGTCACAGGGCCACAGTGAAGCCCTGAGGTTAGAACACCAGTTCATCAGGGAGACTCTGGGTGAACTTGAGGCTTCCTGAAATTTTAGGTCAGAACAGCAGCTGGAGCAGCTCACACGTTCACTCTCAGCAGAGCTCCAGGCAACCGTGCGGAGATCCGGGCATCACGCAAGGCCATGCAGGTAGAAATGCGGGCTACCTGTGAGGTGCTGCTTGGGGATCTCCGTACCATCATCCTCCAGAACGAAACCTTCCACACCCGCATGCTTGCTGTCATGGAGGACCATACCAGGGCTTTGCGTGGGCTGCCTCCCATAGCACGGCCACCCCCTGATGTAGCAGCAGAGGGTGAAGAGAGCGACAGCAGTTCTCCCACAGTAGCGTAGCCGTGCAGGCCATGAGCCCATGGAGGTATTTTTTTTCTCAACATCCACGCAGGTGGGTGTTGGGGTGCACCTTGTCCTCGAACCTCCTGGGTGTCCCCACCCCCGTTCCACACATGG
This sequence comes from Ambystoma mexicanum, assembly GCF_040938575.1. Lineage (NCBI taxonomy): Eukaryota > Metazoa > Chordata > Amphibia > Caudata > Ambystomatidae > Ambystoma > Ambystoma mexicanum. The sequence goes on along the minus strand of NC_090939.1, from coordinate 290,828,855 downwards.
CCATTTTTGATTTTTGTATTTTCTTTTTTTTTTAAACCGTGTGTTGCCTTGTGTGGCTCCCGTGGGCATCCACTGTGTATTCCAGCTGGGCACATGCAGGCTTGTCCTGTCTTTGGGTTAGATGCTTGGGCTCCTGACACACACACCCCTCCTGCTTCCCCTTTCCATGGGCTTGCAAAGGGTGTAACCAAGTGACAGTAACTTACACAGTGACATTGGGCTCCTATGAGCTGTGTGGGCAGTCTGTAGTCAAAACTGTGTGTACATCCATAGTGGGGATTTTTGTTGGATTAAACACTGCATGGTGTATTGATATGTGCTTGTGCATCCATGTCTTTCTCCTTATTCACATGTACCTTCTTCATGTCTTCACAAGGCTGTCTCCTTTGCAGATGCAGTTCATGTTCTATGCAGTACACTGACACATTTGCCTGACAGCAACACTCTGCAGTTGGAAGGGGTGGATGTGCTGGCTTAGTCAGGTTGTGAGACTTGCACTACTTTGATTTTGTACTGTCATATTTTGCCACTGTATCATCCTGTGTTGCTGTTTTGTGTTGCTGGTAAGTATTTGTTCATGTGTGCTGTTTCTTGTAGATTAATGGGAGCATTTTGTCTGTGGCCTGTTTACATTTGGGACAGTGCACTTTGTGACACTTGTGTCATGTGTTGTGCATTCATTTGGTTGCTTTCACATTGCATGACATGCCATGGTGTGTTGGGTAGCTGAGATGGGGAGGGGTTGGGTGACATGGCACTATTTTCATGTTGTATTTTGCAAGGGGGTAGTCATTCATGCTGCATGAATGTGTGTTTTTTTTGTGACACAGCACTGGTTGTCTTTAAGTAGGTAGGGATGCACACAATATAACACTTCCAATTGACCAATCTCAGGCTGGTATGGTTGTGACAGTTGACTGTCCCTTATGTCATCATCATTGATTGTCCTCTGGTTTGTGTCAGGGCTGTGTGCACTCCACAGGGGTAGGATTTTAGGTGAAGTAATTAGCCACCAGCTGGGTACGGGCTGCCTCACCACGTGCCCTTTCACCTCCCATGCGCAGTGGCCGTGCATGTGGTTGGGGATGTGGGGGCACCACCATGTCCACCCGCAGGCCCCAGCGGGTTGCAACGTTGTGCAGGACACATGCTGCCACTATGATCCTGCACACTACTGGGGGCGCGTATAGCAGCTGCCCACCAGAGCGGCCAAGGGAGCGAAAGCGTGACTTGAGCACTCCGAATGTGCGCTCCACTATGCCCGGGTTGCAATATGGCTGTGTTGTATCTTACCTCAGGTGGTGTGGTGTGGTGGGGTTCCGAATTGGCATCATCATGTGGGTGCTCAGAGGGTAGGCACTGTCCCCTGGGGAGGTGATGATGGGTATCATTAGTGGGGTTGTCAAATTACTCAGTATCTGACATGCATGCATGTGCAGAGGCATTTATACTCACCAATCAGCCATGTATCACTATGCCACCCAGCTTCTAGGTCCTGGTTTAGGGGTGATTTTCTGAAAATGAAACTATCATGGGTGGACCCTGGATAGTTGGCATATACTGAGGTGATGATTCCCTTGGCATCACATACTACCTGCACGTTGATGGAATGCCAGTGCTTGCGGTTTCTATAGATGTGCTCAGTTGTCCTGGGAGAACGTAGAGCCACATGGGTGCAATCAATGGCACCTAGCACTTTGGGGAAGTGTGCCATACCGTAAAAGTCCTGGACGGCAGCCTGCCTTTCTGCAGGTGTTCTGGGCATGTATATGTGCCTGCGGACTGAGGAGCGTGCAGTCATGATGGCCAACACCTGGTGTAGGCAGCGTGACTGCATGGCACTTGTCCGCTGGAATGAACCAGTAGCCAAGAAGTGCAGTACATTGAGCACCTTTTCCAAGCGGCTCAGTGCTTGGGAGCACAGGGTGGATGATGTGAGGTCATCCTCCTACTCACTCACCAGGTCGAGTATTATGTGTGGTGTAAACCTGTACCTCCCATACACCTGGTCATCAGGCATCCCAAAAAGGCTGGTCCTGGGTAAAAAATGCAGAGCCTGGCTATCCTCCTCCTCCTGCGGTGTCCCACGACCACTGCTACGAGGAACGGTATATTCATGGTAGCATCTGAGCTTGTTTGTTGTTTGTGTGCACTTTTATGCTGCGTGGGGCCACGTACGCCTGCTTCCTGCTGGCGTACGTGTTTCCGGATTAGCGCGTCTTTTTTGGCGCATGCATTTCCCCTGTTCGATTCCATGAATACATGTTGTAGGCGTGCATGTGGGTGTTGCGAGCATTTACCTCCTGTACTTCCTCCGTAACGCCCACATTTTCACGCGTTGTTCCCCATTCCACTTTTGTTGTGTGCGCTGCACTTTGAGCACTTTCGCTGTGTACGTAGCACACGCCGTTTAATGACGTGTGCGCCTGCGTGCACCAACCACGATTTTAGCGCACATCCCAGGATTTACACGCACACTGACTTCCATGAATCGATGTGAGCGGCTTTGGCACACTTGCGCTGCGATTTTCACGCTTGCGCTGCCATTTCCGGCACACATTGATTCCATGAATCAGCCTGAAAATGTTGGTATATAAAAAGAGTGCTTTCTATACATATGTCTAATAAATGTTCTCGCAATCTAATGAATTAGTTTGGGGAAAAGGTAACAAGATGACTGTTTGTAACTTTTTGGGGAATATTTACATCAATGTTATATTACACAAGTTTCCCTCGTGACTCAAAACACTGTACTTTTAAAAATATTCACTTTGAACTACTTTGTCTATCCCCTCTTTTGCTTATTTTTTAAAAATGTGTTGATTAACATGTCCTTCTTTACATAGAGCTGACTGATGGAAGTGCAGACCATCACCAATGAGGAAACCACAGACACATTGATCATCCCAATGGTGAGGCCAAACCACATGCACATAGTAATGTTTTTGAGTGTTGGATGAGGTAAAATTTATAATACTAATGTACCTTTTCAATTGGACTCTTTTCTGATTATATACCTAATATAAAGGAGCAAGATTCATCATCGATCACTATTCAGGAGTCAACAGAAACATCAATCACCTATCAAGTAATTATTTTATACTAATCCTTTATATGCGACTGAACAATGCATGCATGTGGCCTACTTTGAATTGTGAATTGAAACATATTGAAGATTATTATGCATAGTATTAGTTACTAGCAAGAAGTTTCTTGTAGGAGTGTCTCTCAATATGGACCATCATCTGCATCTGATGTTATATTTTCATTTGTGCTTTAACATCCATATTAAAATAATTACATTGTTATGAGGGAATGCTGGAACTTCAACGACAATCCCTTGCTCATTTGAAACCGGTCCGGAATGTGAGGTATGCATAGTTAGAATGTACGTTACATTGGTAGTTGTGGAACTACTTTATTTGGTTTTATATTAACATAAGAGTTTTATTTTTCCAAAAACTTACAATACTGTCAGAAAAGTACATAAAGTTCAATCAACAACCTTGTTGTAATTATCACCCATAGACATGCAAAAATGAAAGTTAAACCTCCCCAAAAACATAATATGAAACTCAAGTGCATGTAACATTCTGTTTTTTAAAATAACATTTAACTTCCTACCCAAGGCAGAATACATTACAATGAAAAAAAAAACAGAGCAAACTAATTTGGGAGGCAACATTTTAATCACTTTGTTTTGCAGGATAAGATCCCGTCAACTCCATGTGACATCACAGAGGGTTATCAGGTGAAATGTAAAATACATATGTTGAAAACATCACATGTTCCAAGTGTTCAATTGGATCTTGCTAAAAATGTTAACATTTTTTACAATGACTATCCTTATCATTTCAGGTCAACAATTATTTAAAACAACTTTGTCGAGAAGTACTTTGTGAGATCTAAGATTGTACAGTTAAATGTGCTTGACAATTAACTTTTTTAAATTAATGTTTTGTCCAAGGAATGTAACACTGAAGCGGTCGAAATGGAAGAGACACGTAGAACAGAGGCACACATAACATAATCTGAAATATCATCTATCATCACATCTATTTGTACATATGTACATATGTTTTTATGAGTGGAAAAAACAAACATTTGCTGGGTTTATACATAGTAAAATAGCTTTTTTTCAGCTTGGTCTTATGGTTGGCACATCAAAGTCCACTGCTTCAAAGAAAGTAAAGAGAACAAGGTAAATAAAAACAAGTTTGTTTAGGAGAAGTTTTTAAGCAAATATTTTGCTGATATAATGTTTTTTAGTTGTTAAATTGTATCTTCTGTATGCTTGCTATAAATTGAGCATGTTTTTTTCAATCTGTTAGAGGCCTGGAAAAAAGAGGAGCATAAAGACTCATACAACAACAGAGCCTAATGATGTTGCTTGCCAAAAGGATGTCACTATGGAGCAACTACTTTTTAGGCACAGCATGGTCCAGTCAAGGTTCAGAGTCATGATGCAGATGTTCAGTGGCTGGAATCTGAATGTAATGTAACCAGTGAGCCATGGAAAGTAACCACGGATCATTGCTACATTGCAAAACGTCATCTAGATGAAACTGAAGCCACAGAATATATATCGGCTATGTTTGCACACTTGATGACACAATCTACACCCTCCAGAAAATCGCCACCGATGAAACATTCAATTTTCACTGTTTCTCATGTGGAACTGTCACAGTCCGAAATAACTATAACATCTTTGCAATTCATTTACATATCTTCTCATGATCTCGACTTCAGTATTCCTACTTTGGGGGAGTTTTACACCACCAACGAATCGCAAACCACAGTACTGCAGGACGATTGGATTTTAAAGGAGCAAAAAATACATTGTATTCGACTGCTGCCTAATAGAGATTATACAAATTATTAAATGTGATCATAAATTACATAGGAGGAAATCTGGGGAGCATTGTTGAATTGTACTCTTGTAGTCAAAGGCACCAAACCAGAAAATCCAAGCAAGCTGTGTCCACTAAGATAACACATTTTCACGGCCCGCACAACCTATGCTTGGTAGAAATGTACTTTGTCGATCTGCTTTGCTGTTCAGTGGATCAACATTCAGTAAAGTTTCAAGTTTCTGTCCAATTGTCAATTTGTGGGACTGTTGTGAATTCGGTCATCGTGCAGGTGTCTGAATATACATCATCTGTTGCCATGGAGAAACATGGTTTAAATATATCAATCAAACCTCTTCAATCCAGGGGAATGCAAATAGATCTTATAGCCACTGACAGCCATGTTGGAATAGCAAAGGCCAATGCGAGAGCAGTTCCCACACATGCAGCATCAATAAGATGTATGGCACATTGCAAAATCAATTTCTAAAAACATTACATCTGCTGGTAAAAAAAAGGGTTCAGAAAACATTTTAAAGTGGTCTCAGTCTATCAGCAACCATCTTTGTTGGAGCTCAAAATTTTGTAGTGGATCTGTATAAATTCTACTTAAGAAATGGTGTTCCTTGAAGCACCATTGTTCCAACATACACTCTTGGAGAGAAAACAAACATTTTCAGGAATGTGGACATGGACATTTGACTAAGGAGCAGGAGCATAAGAAGAAGTGGTTGGTGTCAGGTTCTGCTCCTCATGCAGCACTGGAGAAAATAGTGTACGACAAAATGTTTTCAAGAGACCTGAAGGCACTCACCAAATTCTGCCACACTGGAGATGTAGGGGTGTTCCATAATATGTGCCTAAAGTACAGGCTAAAAAGGTTTGCATTTTTACCATAGATGGTATGGAGGCCAGAACAAGACTGGCTGTACTTGGCACAATGAGAACGTTTGGAGGGAACAAGCAAGAACTCCAGGAACATCCAGGATGCTTCGTTACCAAATGGCATTTACAAAACGAAGCACACAGTGGGTGGCAAAGCCCATATTCCAGTAAATGGAGTTTGAATTTGTGAAAGGTATGAAATTGACTGTGCAGGCCACGCATAAGCAAGGAATGGCTACATAGTTTGTTTAGCGGGCTTAGACAATGCCACACAACATTGCAAAAGAGGTTTGTCCAACAAAATGTGAACTTGTTGAGAGATTGACTTCCAGATTTAAATGATTCATAGCTGTCGTCACACATTTTTCACAAGCAAGTTTCAATATGTTACCCAATGTTTGGTCACTGTTTCGATTAAAATAATTATGTAACGGTACAACACTTGCAAAGTTAATATTCAATATGTATTTTTATTTATTTGTTTTTGGTGATATAATCATTTTAAATATGTATAAATGCTTTCCCTTTACCTTTCGTCTCTTTATATTGTCATTGTATATATATTAAAAACTTAAAATGTCAATGAGATTATTTGAGGTATGTGCCTTTATTTCAAAATCTCGGAAAGGGTTTTGGGGATTGAAATTCTTGAGACATATGCTTTTCAATTCTCTAAATCTTTCTTTGTCACTCCCTCCCCAGACATATGGACTACCCACATGGTCTCTGTCCTCTCCCATTTCTCTTCATCACCCATTAATAGTAGCACCAGACAGAAAGTACTCTTGTCTATCAGAATGGGCCCATCTAGTTGACGCTCACCTCCTGCAACACGTGCAATCCCTGGCACTTGCTCTCATGGCCTCCCCTAATCAGTGGCCTAGCGCCTGTTGCAGTCTCCCCCCTGCTCCATCCTCCCACCCTTTTCAGCTGCACACTCTCCTCTTTACTCTGCACTTCCCTTCCCACACTAGCACACCGCATTTAGCCAACCGGCACTCACACCCACACCTCTTCCTCACAGTTCTTACTAATGTACCTGCACTATCCAAATTTAAAATGAACTAGTAGGTAGGACCATTATTGTTATCTTTATCCCTTGTCCCAAACCTCCCCCACACCCCACTTGTTGTTCTTGTGGTTCCCTGAAAGACCAATAGCTGTATAGGCACATTACAAAAAATATTACAGCTGCTGGTAAAAAAGGGTTCAGAAAACATTTTAAAGTGGTCTCAGTCTATCAGCAACCATCTTTGTTGGAGCTCATGAACTTGTAATGGACCTGTAGAAATTCTACTTGAAAAGTGGCTTTCATTGATGCACTATTGTTCCAACATACACCCTTTGAGAGAAAACAAACATTTCCACAAATGTGGACATGGACCTTTGACTAAGCAGCAGGAGCGTAAGAAGAAGTGGTTGGCATCAGGTTCCCCTCTTCATGCAGCACTGGAGAAAATGGTGTATGGCAAAACGCTTTCAAGAGACTTGAAGGGACTCATGGAATTCTGCCACACTGGAGATTTAGAGGTGTCCCATAATATGTGCCTAAAGTACAGGCCAACAAGGTTGCATTTTGGCATAGATGGTATAGAGGCCAGAACAAGACTGGCTGTACTTGCGCACAGTGAGAACATTGGGAGGAAACAAGCAAGAACTGCAGGAACTTTTGGGGTGCTCCGTTACCAAATGGCATTTACAAATCGAAGCAAACAGTGGGTTGCCAAGCCCGTATTCCAGGAAATGGATTTTGAATTTGTGAAAGATCTGACATTGACTGTGTTGGCCATGCATACGCATGGAATGGCTGCAGAGTTTGTTTCCAGGGTCCAGACTATGCCACATAACATTGCAAAAGAGGCTTGTCCTCCAAAACTTTAACTTGTTGAGAGGTTGACTACCAATTTATATGATTTGTAGGTGTCTTTAAGTTTCAATATGTTACCCAATGTTTGGTCACTGTATCGATTAAAAAATAATGTAACGGTGTAACACTTGCAATGTTAATGTTCAATAATGTATTTTTATTTATTTATTTTTGGTGATATAATCATGTTAAATATGCATACATGCTTTAATTTTACCTTTCGTATCTTTATATTGTCATTGGATCTATAATCAAAACTTAAAACGTCAATGTGATTATTTAAAGTATGCAACTCACTGCCCGCCATTGCCCTGGTTTGGTTCACATGTACATGATAGATTACATTTATTTTGTGAAAGAGGGATAGAGGTGGGCACAACTTTATATTTTTAGTAAAATTTTCAAATATATTTCTTTCCTGCTTTCTTTTGGTTAATATGTTCCTGTATGCACTAGGAGATACCAGATAGAGAAGGCCCTATGACACAATGCCCTAATAGACAATGAAACTGAACAAATCAGGTGGAGTCCACCTAATTATGTCTGGTGTTCGCACATTGCTCCTTGCTGAGCTCTATTCATTCCTTCTAATTTCAAACTCATGTAATAGTTCACAATGTTCGATTATTTTTTTCTTTCACCTTTTTTTGTTGTATTTTTCAAAACCTTAGTAGTTTCAATTCATCCAAAAACTGAATAAAGCACCTTCTTCAATTGAATACAATTTACAAAACATGTTTTAATCACATGGTTATTGAGGCAAAAAGACCTTGTGGTCAATATAAAACACAATTAAGCCAATGCATTTCGGTGCAGCGTACCATCGTCAGGGCTACATGTTCAAAACTATCAAAACAGTATTTCATTAAATCAATTATTGTGGACCCAACCTAGTGTCAACAAATATGTTCATAAAAGTTTGCATACAAAAATATATAAGAGTACATACCAAAGTTGTTTTCAAATGTCTCCAATGTTCACCATTTACAAGTTCAATCAATAATTCCACTATGGCTGTTTATGGTGGATGTATTGAAAAAACTCTCATGCAGTCAAATCGTACCTTAGTGTTTGTGTGTCCTAAAATAGGGGCTTTACGTGTGTGGTCTGTTTCAAGTTAGTTTCTCCTAGTTACAGCCTGTAAAAAACCCTTTGATCAAAATCCTCTCCTATTCATGAACAGCAACTCACGCATTTCATGTGCACGTCCTCATTCCTACCTGTACCTTCTTTCTGCTTACTGCACAGCTCTCTGAGCACACCCGCGTGGCCGTGCAGTGCTCGGAAGTTTTATTAGTTGCCATGGTGACCCACCAGGCACCGCCCGATCAGCTGCAAGCAGCTTCCCGGCCCACGCCTCGCATCCCACCCTCCCATGGAAACGGGAGGGTGGGTTTAAGGTCTCCATGACAATCAAATGCTGTCTACTAGTTTGAGGATACTGTATGTCTGCAATATTTGTGTAATTATAATGTTTCTAATAGAGATACTTGCAAGCCCATAAGTCAGCTGTCTAACCAACAAGAAACATGTAACTGTACAGCATACATTCAATACTCGTGCAAGTTAATAAACATGGTGTCTCACCTGCATGAATTTGCGAAACTCCACAGCACTCGTGTATTCCAAATTGTGTGATGTGCATGTAGCACAAAAAGTGCATCCCTCATGTATAGTCCACCGCGGTGTTGGTACACATGAGATACACGCTAGATATTTAAAGGTAGAGACTGTTATTATACTGTGTGCCTATACCTATTCAGTATAACTCTTGTACTGCAACCACGGATATATTAGAGATCAATCATTAATATTGATCATTAGAAATATTGGAGTACAAGCCATTGCATAAGGTCCTTGTCAATAGTGTTGTCTATAAATGCATATCCATTAGTGCACCTTTCCTACAGTACGTGAGCTGGTGTGAAAGGCACCACATAAGTATTTTGTTACTAGGGTGTTGTTAAGGATCATATATCTAGAATGTTATCCTAAATCACATGGCCATTAGTGCACAGTTATATCAATATGTGAAGGTCAAAGGGGGAAGGAAACCTAAATCCTCTCCTCTATTATTGCAATTACTTACCATTTACTTTATGATTGTGAGAGTTCCACCTTAACCAAAATACCTATCATATTTGGCAATGAAAACATAATTTTACAGACACATTTAAAATCATACGTAGTCTGAATACTTCCTATATACAAATGTATGTAGGCTACAATACACATTCGTAACATTCGCATACCTTGTGCGACTTAACGTGCATTTCAGAAAGTTATTTTTAAAAACAAAAGCTATATCAAACATTAAGTTGCCATAGCTTAAAATTGGTGTTAGTCAAATCACAGAAAACAAAATTAATTTCTTCATTGAGGCCCTTTGGTGTTAGAGTTCCAAGTTGGTCCATCCAAAAAGACTCTCTTTGGTCTAGCCTTTTTTGCATGTTCTCATGTGGATCTCTTCTTATTAACACTTCCAGAATCTGAAAACCTTTCTGGGCCAAATTTTGTTTCTTCTCGTCCCAATGGCGTGCCACTGCAGAGTTCACATTGTGATTGCTTATACATGACCTGTATTCATTCCACCTTATTTTTGCAGTTCACCTTGATTGACCTATATAATACAGGCCACATGGGCATTTGATCGAGTAGATAATGTTCAGTGTTGCACAGGTGGCAACATTTTGTAGTTTTATCTTTTCCCCTGTTTTGGGTTGATTTATGATGTTACCTTTCAACACATATCCACATTTACTACAATTCAAGCAGGGATATGTCCCAGTACGCTCTGTATCTTTCCTTGTAGTCGTGTATCTAGTTTTAACTAGCTTGTCTTTTAGATGTTGGCTCCTCTGATATGCAAAGTCGGTAACTCTCTAAACAAAGGTTCCACCCTTTCATCACATAATAGCGTCCTCCAATTCTTTTTCATGATGCTTTTAATCCGATTACTCTGTCTCGAGTATTTGGATACAAACACCATCGGTGTCACTTCCTCTGGTCCTCTCCAGTCTGGACTACTGCAACAGCCTCTTTCTCAATCTCTCTCTTTTCTCCCTTTGCCCCCTCAAGCTAATCCAGAATAGGGCTGCACAATGTATCCTTGCCCTCAAGCCAATGTACCACATCTGCCCAGCCCTGAACTCTATGCAGGTGGCTGCAAGGAACACATTTAAGACCCTCTTCATTGTGCACAAGGCCCTCCTTTTCTTTCATATCATCCCTCATTCACTTCACCACTTATCACCTCACTGCCTCCTTGACCGGTGGCCTGATGATCACGAATGATCCCAGGACCATCCTCCCAGTGAATACCAGCACCCCTCCACCACAATTAACTGCACTGCGGTCCCGTGTTTGATGGCTCACATACCACCCCATGAGAGCCGCCTGTATTAGCACTGAGCCGAAGGTTCTCCTCCTTGGGTCTCCTTAGCACTGCCCTCCCGGCCCCTCCTCCAGCTATTATCCACCCTTATGCTCCTCCTTCTACCGCCTTCACCAGAACCTCTCCACAAAGCACTTGCAAGAGCAAATGCCACAATGCCTAGAAGGACAACAACAGTATATTTCTGTTATGCCATAGTTATTTTTTCCCATGTTCTGTTCCCATCGAGGATTGTGGCGCTTTGAAACACAATTCTGTTCTGTAAAGCGCCTTACAAATGCTAAATAAAATTAAAATAAAGTTAGATGAATACACCACATTGAATTCCCGGCTAGCAGAAATGTTCACTTCAAGATAAAAGGCTAGAGACAAAATAGGTATGAGTATACAGGGCCTAAGTCATGGAATTCATTGCACAGTGCAAAGTGACCTTTCACTGTCAACAAACACCCTGATTGATTGAGTAGTGCAAAGTGTCTTTTTGCAGTGCAAAGTCACTTTGAACTGCAAAAAGACCCTTTGCACTGCTCCATGAATCAGGATGGAGCAGTGCAAAGTTTCTTTTTGCAGTGCAAAGTGACTTTGCACCGCAAAAAGACACTTTGCATTGTTCCAATTGTCTGGGTGTATGTTGGCAGTGCAAAGTAACTTTGCAAAAGGGAAAAGTAACTTTGCACAGTGCAAATGAATCAGGCCCACAGTGTTTTAAAACCTCACCTTTTGGTACGTGTTGCTACTTGACATGGGAATAAACAACCGGGAGAAAGACATATTGCGAGCATGCAATCTCACCCAGTATCATTTGATAGTACACAGGGCTGCTACATGTGTTCATGAATGCACATGCAGGAATTATAGTAAGAAATGTAGGTAGCAAACAAACAAATCAAGTGTGGAACAGGGACTTAGTAATGAAGGTCTGTAGGTTTGTGGGAGAGTAGGTGCAAGGGTATGTTTTGGGCCTTGAAAGAGTGCATGACGAGCGAGAAGGTGGTATGGATTTCCTATTCTTACAGCGCAGTGATAGCCCTAGAGCAGTGGTCTTCAAACATTTTTGGCCTGGGCCCCCCTGAGCAAAGTATGGGCAGGCCGGGCCCCCCCAAAAGTGCCAGATGGACAGTATGTAGAAATCGCTATGAACTTTTGCGCGCCGTCACCGTACCCTACTCCCAGTACAGACCCTGGGCTCTCCCCACCCTACTCCCACCACTATCCCAGTGCTGCCGCCCATCCTGCTCCCACCACAGTCCCATAACACAAGCATAGACACATCCATACACATTTAAATAAAAAATAAATCGCCATAAACGTACCTCGCTTGGTTGCTAAAATGCCCTGCTCCAGGTTGCTCTGCCCGTATGTGCGAGGAGGCGCAGGAGACCCCCTCGCACATACATACATGAAGTGCCCCAACCAGCATTTCCAATGAGCTATGCAAGGCTGGCGAAGCAAAACACCCCTAGCGTTGCATGGCTCAGTGATCATGTGCGGCTGGGGAAATGAACTGTCAAAGGCAAACAGAGTTTCCCTTTGACAGTTCAGCCAGCCCAGGAGCACTCCCTCAGCTGGAAAAAGCAGCTGAGGGAGTGCTCAGTGTTTCACTGGGCTGGCGCTTCGAATCCTCCATAATGGGTGAGGTGGCCAGTGGGTGGACGCCCCCTCACCCATAATGGATGAGCCGGAAGGCTTGGACTGGCCTATAGGGCAATAGGGAGATGAGTACCGAAAATGCAAAATGCCAGTGTAGGCCAGTGTAGGCCAGTAAAAATGGGCCACTTTTTTGGCCAATGTGGGCCAGTTTGAGGAGTTACTTCACTATGCAGCTAGTAGTTTTGACCATTGTTGCTGAATAAATATTATTTAAATATCACCATTTGTTTACATTTGAACAAAAACCAACCCCTTGGGTACTGTTCAAACAGTCTGTGACTAAACACTGAATATCCATTTGCAACTGATGGCCATTTTTTCATTGGTGCCTAAGACCGTTTTATGGCCCAGTCTGACCATGTGAGCTGGCCCTTCCCATTTCCTCCAATCTAAAGCGCGCCCCACAGTTTGAAGACCTCTGCCCTAGAGGTAACAGCAATACATAATATTCTGGTGTGTTATTGCTCCCCCGTTGAGGCACATATTGTAAATCACAGTTGTTCTGCTTGACATTGAGAGATTGCAACACTCTAAAATTATGCAAGGTTAACTTTACATAATATTTGGGCGATTAAAAAAGGCATGTGTGCTGTGCGGTTGATGACTAACTATGTGACTGCCGAATGTACTTTTTGACGAAAAGAATGCACATCATACGTTATGCTATGTTGAAGAATATTTATGCTGCACGCTATAACCGCCCGAGTGTTGCACTTGAGGTTTGTTGTGCTTTTCACAATCATATATTCTATTCAGATTCATGATTTGTTAGGTGGCCTATATTGTGATGAAGACTCTTCTAACACCTGCACCCACGACCTGTGTTCAGGCTACTGATGTCTACACTGCTTTTTCTATTTGCATATCCCTGTGTGCAGCCACCATTGCATCCCTTAGCACCGTAAAGGAGGGGGCAGAACCTTTTCCCTGTGCCCTTGGGCTCCCTGGGCCTTGACGGTTATCTGTTCACTCAATACTCTTTCCACTTTAATTACAATGCCCTCTGTCTGTGGTTCAACCTAAGACGTCCCCATCTCAGTCCTTAGTTTCCGGTAGGGTCTGCTATGGGAAAGGGGTTCACCTGGTCCCCCTCCCATTTGGTGGTCTGACTACTTTCCTGCACTTCCCTGCATGTTGCAGTGTGACCTACTCACCCATCTTGACATCTCTGTGTTCATTCCATGTGGTGTGGGTGTTGCTCATTCGTTTGTGTCTGGTACTGAATTATAACGTAACTTGTTAGCTAGCATATTTTAATCTGTATATTCAATTATAAAATGGCTACTGAAATATATTATTTTATTCTGTCATTTACATAGCTATATTCTACTGTTCTACACACCCATAGTTTCCAGCTCCCGTCTGATGGATTCTTCAATCAACATTGGATGATAATAATCAACAGCGCTTCTGTGATTAACAATATGTGGGAAAATCGGCAGGGACCAATATGTCCTTTAGCGGTCGCAGCAATAAGGAGAAACCTGTCAGTGTTTATGATGTGAAAATGAGCTGATGTTAAGGCATTGCGTTTGAAAGTGAAACAACTCCTTATCTTCTGACTAATGGAACGCCATATGTGTTTGGAAAAAAAATCGGCAATGGAACCGAATTACAAAAGGAAGCGAGAAGAAATGAAACACAGGGGTAAGGCAATCACTGAAGCAATTAGCGTTTCATGAGGAACTTATATAAAGCAATAGGAGCATGCAATGTTCGCTAGCTATAATTTTTATTGGCTAAATATATAAATATCTTTGTGGACATAATCTTCTATTTTGAGTGTTATGTGAAAAATAAAGGTACTTGTAACATTGCAGACTGTTGTTGTTTTCTTCAAAATAAATGTTTTCTTCTCCTAAGTGTGAAAAGAAATAAAGATTTTTCTCTGTGAGAGGATGTGTGCGATTATCTTCCTGGTTCTGCGTTAGGTAACGTTATGGCATGGTTGATGACATAGTACGTTGGCTACGCTGGCCACACACGTCATGAAAATAGATGGAGCATATCGTTTGGACAAACAATGTCATTTTGAGGGGCGGGCAATCTATATTCTTGCCACAAGGGCACTTGAACTTAGGACTATGTATCAATGGATAAGATTAGCACAAGATGGGATAGCCCAACCTGTTGATTTTGCATGTGTAAATATGAGCAAATCTAAGGTAAGATGCTCAGGAATTTGTTTTAAGATTGATTACAGTATACTTAAAAAGACATAAATTGATTGGGACAATAAACTTTCTGAGCAAACTTCCCCTTTAAGAATGACGATGAAACTGAAGTACTAAAAGAACCATGTACTCCATGATGAAGTACTTACAAACACAAAGAACTGTAAATACGCTGAAACACAAGGTAGAAAGAATACAAAGACACTTGCTTATAAGAGGTATATATTCAACATTTAGGATGATCATTAGAAGAAGATGGACGACGGCTCATGTCAATCAATCCAGCTACCTCAGAATACAAGCCCATGATCTTAACCTGGAAGGATGGTGAAGAAGCTGTTTTCCCTTGCAAAATAAAGGAGTACGTTGGCTTGAAACCAAAGATGATATTTCGAGAGATGAAGGAAAAGCACAAGCGGAGTCTAACGATCAGACCATGTGCAAGGACATATTTCCAAAACATTAGTAGGAACAAGGACATTTACTGGTGCGAAACACTGGACAATTAAAAGGGCATGAAGTTAATATGGGATAGAGTGAGCAGGTCTCTAAAGGAGCAACTGCACCCAGCATATTGTAATCAAATGGTGTTAAATGCACCATCGATATGGACAATTTCATGGTCTTGTAACACGTGATGAAGAGCTTGCAAACAAGGTGTGCACCAGGAACCCAACCGGCCCATAAAACTGGGGGTTGCCCAATAGCACTTTAAGATGAGGTAGCAGCACCCATGAGATGGATGGGGATCCAGATTCGTACTCTAGCATCACATCAATAATGACAACTTAATGGTTTGGCAAAGGGAGTCCGTTTAATGACAAGTACAAAAAACGGGGAGTTCATGAACATCAGCTATTGCTTGATCTTCCTTCTCGCTTCAACTCCAATGAACTTCAGAGAAAACACATTTTTTAAACCTAAAAACTCATCATCACTGATGTGTAATGCTTAAAATGTTGCACACAATTCTATTGGTTATAGGAAGGTAACTCTACTATAGATACTATGGGCCTCATTACGACTCAGGCGGTAAGGGGTTTACGGCGGCGTAAACAGCGCCGACCCTTACCGCCTGATTCCGAGGTCCCTTAGCGCCATGGAGGTTTTAACACCGCAGGTGTTAAAATCCATGGCGCTAAGGGACCTTGATGTTAATTACGCCACCGTAATTTACGGTGGCGTAATTAACGCCTTCCCCACTCCCATTATGCCCTATGGGGCAAAAATGGGAATGGGGAAGGGTAAATGGGGATTGGGGATTTACCGCCCGCCAACCTCGGAATGGGGCGGTAAGTCCGCCAACCACCATGGCGTAAACGAAGTTTACGCCATGGTGGTAAAGGTACGACCCAGGCGGTAACTTACCGCCTGGGTCGTAATGAGGCCCTATATCTGTATATGGTAACGGGTGACAGGAATGGGTAGTCAGTGTCAGATGGGGCATCTAAGCTCTTCCTTCAGAATAGCTATTGTGAACATCACTAAAAGTACGATGTCCCATTGCTTCTACAAACTATAGGATCCTAGATGACTTGGTCCATTGTGGTTGGGTTGGCACCAAGCCTCCTTGTACTTTTCCACTGGTTTAGCAGCGTGCAGAATGGTCGGCCAAGTGCAGGGTGCTCGCCCGCTCCTTCAACCTTCCTCCAACCATTGCCATCATCAATCACCTCCCCAATGGCCATGTGTCAATTATTTCTTGTTGGTTTGGCCTTGAGACTGTATCTCTGTCGGGAAGAGTTCAGATATCTGTGCATGGCACATGTCCGCGCGTAGGTGTGAAGGCCCCAACTCTTCTTAGTTGGCAGGTCACGTGATTTAGGCACAGTGAAATCATCTCCTTTTCCCTGCAATTCATGTATTTGATTTAGCTTTCTGCCAACCGCCTGCCCTCTGCTGCTTATCTTGACTTCTTTGAACAGGATACTCCGCTCTTTGCTTCATAAATCATATCTATGGTTTGTCTATGTCAGCCGATGCGACCATGGCTTCTTGGTACGGGTTGCATGCGCCTGAGTTTTATTTCATGTCTTTTAGCTTTCGATTCTCGTGTTGAGGGGCTCCTCTCCTGCGGCCTTTTACTAATGTTTGGTTGATTCTGCTCTTGTGCACAGTGGAAGTATACTTATATAAAATGCTCCTTTTTGAGGTAGATATGTATAGGTGGCGCTTGCCGCAATCTATTTTACTACTAAGCATAGCAAGCCGCATGATTTTCTCCACTTTCTTGCAGTTCCAAGCATATGTACACGTGTAAACTGGCTGCATATCTTCATCACGCTTATGCATAAGCTTCATACCTTTGATATCGTTATTTCACTTTAGATTCATGATGTCCCTTATCCATGGTGTTTCGTCTTTTTACGTCATTTGCAGGTTGTCATATCTTCTATATGTGAGTCAGTCCGGGTTCTTGTGACATCACCATTCGTCTTCTTTTAGGCCTTTCTTGGCTTCTTCAGGCATTGGGCCTCATTCCGAGTACGGCGCTAACCAATGGCGCTATTAACGCCTTGGTTGACGCCGTACCCGGACCGGCAGCGCCTTGGTGGTTGGCGGAATTACCGCCCCATTCCAAGGTTGGCGGGGCGGTAATTCCCCAATCCCCATTTACCCTTCCCCATTCCCATTCTTGCCCCATAGGGCATAATGGGAGTGGGGAAGGCGTCAATTACGCCACCGTAAATTACGGTGGCGTAATTAACATCAAGGTCCCTTAGCGCCATGGTTTTTAATGCCTGCTAAAAGCAGGTGTTAAAACCACCATGGCGCTAAGGGAACTCGGAGTATGGCGGTAAGGGATTACCGCCACCGCTCTCATTAGCGGTGGCCGCTATCCCTTACCGCCATACTCGGAATGAGGCCCATTGTGTTTTGGTAATCGTCAGTTGGTCTCACTTGTTGATATAGTTTTCTCAATGCGTACCTTACTGTCCAAGGTTTCTTAAGTACAGGTACTTCAATAGGTGCTGTCTGTCTGATAGGTACCGGGCAGAGCCCCACTGCGGCTCTCTGCTGGTTTATTTGATCATCATACGTCACATACTTCAGCGTGAAAGCTCATGGCACTTCAAAATGGATGATTTGAGTGCGAGTCGGGCTAGAGACCTCCTCTACACTCCCCACTCTGGGTGATTCATCGATCACTTTCATTTTTTCTTGGTGTACATCTTTTCTGTATACTATGCATTCACTTCTCCTTCATATTCTGGGTTCACACATGATAGTCTGTTGAAGTATCTCCTTGGGGTCCATATTTTTATGACTTCCTTCAAGTTTCCTGCTACTCTCACGTGTTCATCTTTGTTCCATGTCATCAGTTGACATTGTCCATTTGGGCTTCAGTAGATCCATCTTCCCACATAATGTGCAACATGATTCTCCGATTTTTGCACAAACACCTCGTCCATGGCTGTAATCATGTCAAGGACATATCTGTTCTGGAGAGTCATTGGTGGAATCACCCTTAACTCTTCCTTGATCGCGTTCAATCCCTTTATGGTTGTGTTGATGGTTTGCAGTAACTCCCATCTGGTTATCCGCAACCATTTAGTATTTGCTCCAACTTGGACCCGTGGCATGAAGATTGTCGTGAACACTGATGAGGTCAGACTGAACAGTCTGTGTTCATACAGGATTGTATGGAAAGCTTCTTCTGATTTGGCAGAAAAGTAATTCTCTCTCTTCATTCTATTAATCAGTTCCACAGATCTCCTTTTTCTTAGGTGTGCATCGGCTTTCGGGAAACTGTCAATATTCAGATCACTTTTTGGAATTACCAATGCTGCAACATGGACATTCACTATTGTGCATATACCTCCCCAATTCTTCGGCAGCCTGATCCCTGGGTCCACATGCCCAGTAATGATCCATGATTAATGCGGTACCATGTGCCATTCCTGTTGCATCAAAGATACGTCCACAGTTCTGCTTTTATCCCATTTTCCTTGTACCATTGTTTGTGAAGCACAGTTTGGCATTTTCCAATGGCACTATCTGTAGGGGTCCTCCTCTGACTTCGAACCATGTTAGTAGTTTTGCAAGTTTTGGCCATAATGGTCTGCATATCTTCTGCAAATTTTCAATTGCTTCTTTGCAGGCTCCAAGGACCATCCATGCTCTGCAAATCACTACTCCTTTCTCCCATCCATCTGGTGAAAACACTGTTCCCCAGATTTGCATTTGACCTCTGTTCTTCCATTTTATGGCTTCTTCTGGAGTTCTTCCTTGGACGTTCAGTTTTTGATTTGCCTCTCTTCTGATCTCTGCCCCTTTAACTCCAGGCGTCTTGTATCCAATCACAATGTGCTTTGTCTTTCCATTATTCCTTGTCTTTATGTCCTGGACATAGCCGTCTTCATTTGGATCAGTTGCTTCAGCTGCCCATTTCAATGAGGCATCACTTCCCATGAACTGTCCTCTGGTCTTGCACATTGCTATGTGTGACAGACAGTGTGCTGTCAGGACATTGATTTCTACAGCTACAAAGATCATTGTCTTCCCCATCCTGTAAGGTAGGAGTGCACAAACAAAGCATTCCTCCTCTGAATTCCGTCTTCCAACTTCTTTCATATGCTGGTACCATATGTCATTCCCCAAGTGTGCTGTGCTGTCCAAGTAGTCATTTAGTTCACTGTCATCTCCTTGTATGCTTCTCTTGATTCTCAGGGTTTTCATGTATTTTGCTATAACTACGTCCTTCAACACCTCCGTATGGCTTCTTCTTACTGGAGGTTTCTCAGGTACCTCAATCCAGGGTTCAGGCTTCTTCATCTGTACTGGTGGAATAGGCAAAAGTCTGGCAATTCTTTCCTTCTCCTCTTGCATTCTTTTTCTTTTGGTTATAAATATCCATATCCACTCTGCCATTGGTCCAGTATATGGCTGTATTGTAGAACTCATACTTGTCCCCTTCATTGGATCATGTGTGCTTATCAATGCTGTCTCGGTTGTTTCATTCTCCAACTACTTTTGTCTCTTTAAAGGTGAAGCTTTTCCCACTTGTCTTATCACTTAACTTGTAGGGTAGCTTCTCATTGTTGGCTGCCCAAACGTTTCCTGTTCTTTGGCCTGAGGTTCTGCTTTTATTGACACTAGACCTGGTGTGTGTGCGCTTATGGCTTGCATGCGTGTGGTTGTCATTAACCCTCTTTCATTCTTATTCTGCGGACCCTGTCTCTAGCTTTACGACTTGATTGTCACTGCGTGTGTGTCATTGCTAATCACTTTCATTTCAAGTTCACTCACTCCTGTGTCGGACCTTCTAGGAACTGGGATCATTATAAAGGGTTGTGGTGCTGTTGTGGGTGTCATGCATACTTTATTAGGTGGGTGCACTGGACTAGGAACACTTTTCACACCTATAAAAAATGCAGTTCTAAATGTCAGCGATAATAAAACAATGATGAATATGATGCAAAAATACATTATGCCCATATAGGTTAGGCGATGGCACTTAGTTCTGGGACAATAAGTACTTATGTATGATGATGCTGCTGGTTTGATTTCCCATCTCTATCATTGGAAGAAAAAGACTAACGTAACATATATACTCTATGCAACAATAGCTCTGGATTCTGCGGTCTCTGCTTGTCGGCTGCAGGTACTGAAATAATTGTCCTCCTTTGCCTGGATCACGGATTGTCTATTGTCTCTGGATACAGTTCTCTTTTCTTTATTCAAAAAATGTCAATTAATGAAATAAGTTTGACAAGGTCTCTTTTACTGTACGTGTTCAAAAATACACAAGTTCTTAAGTCTACTCCTCTTATCTGTTTCTCTCCGGAATAAATATTGTGTCCTTGATAGTATGAATAAAAGTGAAGTCTCTGGCAGTATTTTCTCGATCTGTCCCTTGGCGGAACGCTTCACAGTCTCCCCTGGGAATTCTGATGGTGATTAGAAAGTTCAATTTTCATTACAATACCCTGCAGGAGCATGCTCATTGGTGTGCAATTTGCTGGGTCTCTGATGAAAGTGAGGAGGTCAACCCCGCCGGGCCTCCCCACAAGTTCTGGAAAGTCCTGAATTAGGTGAAAAAATACATTGCTCTCCAATCTACTATCTTCTGGTGACAGGGACATTTGTCTTGTCCTTACTGAATTATGGAATCGTTCGGTATTCACTGTGAGTGTCTTCTGTGAAATCGGTGTGTGTGGAAGCAACTTGAATTTTTATTCCATTCAGGATTATACTCAAGCGTACTGTGTTTGCTGGATCTCGAAGAAATGTCAGGACGTCAGTGTGTCTCCCGACAAGATTTTGGCAGTCTTCAATTAAACAAAAGCATAGCACGTTGACAAGCCTATTCACTTCTCCTCTGCTTGGGACATTTGCTTTTCCTTCTCTGTATTACGGAAGCAGGAGGAACTGCTCGGCAATCACGGTGAGCAGCCTCCTTATCGTCTTTTCGTTTTCAGGGTCTTGAAGGAATTCAGTGATGCTAGTGAACCTTCCCACTAGTGACGGGTATGACCTCAAGACTAAGTTAAAGTAATTCAGAATGTATTTAGTGATGCTGCTGCTGTTGGGCGTCATAAGTGAGTCCGAACAAAGCTCCTGTTTTGAATGAGTCTGGATACTGTACTTTCTTCCAATTTTTGTGTCCGCGATCACATTTTGGCATATTCTTTTCTTATCAAGGCTTCAGTGTGCCTCAGTCCAAAGTTCAAAGTCTAGAGAGTATGTTGTGGCTCATATGTACAATTTTCTTCTTGACCCTGCAACTAGGATGCACAGAGTGTCTGTGTTTTATGTCCTTAGCCCATTTTTTGCTCAGAGGAAATGTCCAATTTTAAGACATAATTTTGCGCAAAGGTTCTTTATCTTTGTTTTGCTGGTCATGCGTCCTTCTTCCTCGTCATGGATCTCGTCTGCATGTGCTGTGGTTCTTCCCCATTGTCTGTAGTCTCTACACGTTGGGGTATGGGCAGGGAGTCGGTTTGATGTCGCCCAGGAAAATCCAAGCTCTTCTTCCTTCTAGTTTAACTGCAGATGGGGTAACATCTTCCACTGTGAAGGGTCTGTTGAACCTTGGCTTGTCCCACCTCTTTCTCGTGTGGTTTCTCACCAGGACCGTGTCTCTAGGAAAAATTGATGGAACACGTAAACTCTGAACTGAGTGTGAAGCAATATCTCATTTTGTGTTCTGTACTGCCCCACAACCTTTTTGTCATCGCTGCAGCTGTCCTGAAATGACAGTAAGACAAGATTTCATGCCATTCAAGTAATTTTGCATTTGAGACCTTAAGATTTCTCCTGTTGGCTGGGCATCATATCTAGATCTGTCTCTGGGTGTCAGCGGAGTATGCATCCTACTGCCTGTTGCTATCTCGTGTGGCGTAAGATGAAGGTCAGAACCAGGCTGGTATCTGAGTGCATACAGTGCCAATGGAAGGCAGTGTAACCATCCCTTCTTTAGAGTAACCTTCAATTTGGCTATCCTTTCCTTTAATAAGCCGGAGAGCTTCTCACATATCCCATTACCTTGCGAGTGAAACGTCAGTGAGAACGTGTGCTTCATACCAAGCAGCAAGCTAATCTGTTTGAAGACGGCATTAACAAAGTGAGGCCCATTATCTGCCCTTATGACCTCACATACTCCCACCTGGGAAATACTTCTCTCACCAGAAATTTGACCGCACAGGTAGAGTGTGGGTGTGTACATGGACCTGCTTCTATCCATCTAGAGAATGGATACACCACAACAATCACCTGTAACCGTTACACACTTGAATCATATTGACATAATCGACATGCAAGTGCTAAAAAAGGTCCATTTGGCATTGGGATGACTCCTCTAATCACTTTTAGTGTGTGCCCAGCCGTGAACTGTTGGCAGATCATACAGTTCATTATAAAAAATGCAACGTGGTCTGCTAAGTTCGGTGCAAACCAGTCTTCAGCGACCGTTGCTGCGAAATTCTCTTTCGACATGTGTGCCGGATAATGCAATTGTTCCAATGCTAATTTCAACAGGGCTATAGGCATTACTGGTTTACCAGTGCTGTCTTGTCATCACAAGCTTTTGGGGGGTTTAAAGAACACCTTTGCTGCTTCCAGAGGTTCTTTTCCTCCTGTGGTGCTTCCCTTTGGAGTTCCATCAACTAGGTTTGCCCAATGTTGCTATAACCCTCAGGTTCACTTTGTGCAATGATCATTTTTTCATTTACATCAGTTATTTCCACACCCATTATGGTTTCGCCCTTGGATGCCATACGATTGGCCTCTGTGTCTGCTGTTTGATGTCCTTGTGAGATAAAATCTGTCCCCTTCGTGTGGGTGGCGCATTTCACGATTGCTATGCCCACTGGGAGCTGTAGTGCCTTAATGAGTCTATCCAATAGGGCTGCGTGCTGCACTGGCATGCTGTCCGCTGGGAGGTAGCCCCTCCTTTTCCAGCACGCTAAGCCTGAGTGCACTGTTGATGTCACTGTACATCGTCACTTCCTGGTCTGCGTGATTCTCGATGGCGAGTATCAACGCCAATAATTCTGCAGCCTGTGCTGAATAATGAGATGGTAATCATATACTAATAAGTACCCGAAAATCTCCATTCGCTGCGTGCTTTACCACAGCAGTCCCTGTGTGCCTCTGCCCATCACTTTGATTGATTCTCAATGAACCGTCAACGAAAACAATTTCTCCTTCTGCCAATGCATTTTCTTTCACCCTGGGAATTTCGTCATAGAATTCCTCATAATTTGCGCAGTCATGGATCGGTTCTCCTTCAGTGACAGGCTCTGCTATAAACATAGCTGTGTTCACTATTTTACATCAAACTATCTTAATCGATAGATTTGATATGATCACTTCATAAGCAGAAGCTCTCTGAGATGTCAATGTGCCCTTTGGTTTCTCTAGACTGGCAAATAGTGTGTGCTCAACGAACAACGTCATTGAGCATCCCATCACAATGGTTGTAGCTTTCTCTATGAAGAATGCTGCGGCAGCTAAAGTCTGTTTGCAAGGGAAGTGGCCTCTCATCAATGGGTCCAAATTCCCCACTGTAGTATGCTAGTGGCTTGTACCCCAATGTGGTTCTCTGTGTGAGTACTGTCGTCATAAAGCTGCCATTCATGTGTGAGAACAGGTAGAATTCCTCTGCATAATTGGGAATCCCTAATACTGGTGTGGTGCAAATGGCATTCTTGAGTTCAGTAAACCCCTCTTCCATAGCATCAGACCATTCAATGTTTTCTTTCGTCACCTGTGCTTTCTTCAGGGACTGTAACAAGGGCTTGGTATATGAGCTGTAGTCAAAGACCCATGCCCTGATGTAATTGCAAAGACCTAGAAAACTCAGCATCTGTTCTATCGTGTGTGGCTTGGCTGTGTTCGGTATGGCTTCAGCTCTTTCAGGGGTAATCCATTTCCCCTCATGGAAGATCAGCTGGCCTATATACAGCACTTCTTGCTGACAATATTGTAACTTTTCTTTGTCAACTTTATATCCTTTCTCAGCCAGTATAATCAATAGCTGAATAGAATCGTGTCTGCATCTTTCCTCTGTTGTGCTGCAGATTAAAATGTCATCCACTTACTGCAAGACAACACTCTCTAATGCAACGTTGCTTAAGTTCATTTGTAGGATGCTGTTGAAAATTGAAGGAGACTCACAGTATCCCTGCGATAGCCTTGAGCTCTTCAGACGCATTTGTATGAATGTAAATGACGTCCAATCTTGTGAGTCTTTGTGTAATGGGATTGAGAAAAATGCATCTTTCAAGTCAATCACTGTGAAATATTTTGCCTCAACGGGTATATTACATAGGATTGTGGACGGGTTAGGGACTAGAGGGAACTCCGCCTCTACAATATCATTTATCAGACATAAATCTTGAATTAGTCTCCGGGACCCGCCCTTTGATTTCTTGATAGGGTATACTGCGGTATTGCATGACGACGCTGACGTCACTAAGATGCCCTGCTCCATCATAGCAGAAATTGTCTTGAAAATCCCTTCATCTGCTTCCCTAGACATGGGATACTGCCGTACTCTTGGCAAAATTGCTCCTGGCTTCAGTTTAATCCTTACTTCTTTGATCCTTTCAATAGGTCTACATCATAGGGGCCTGTGGTCCACACTGAGACAGGCACCTGGGCCATGTCATCATCAAAATATTCAGGATGTTTTTTCGCCAACATCATTCTCTGGGTACCTCTCTTGTGACCATTCTCTTTTTAAAAAAAAACAATTTTATTGATTTTATTCCAAAGAAACCCCACAAAACCAAACTTGCAGTACATATCACGTTATTCCAATTTTATACAACTCAAACAATTTCGACTGTGTCTCCCGTTCCCCCCCCCTTTCGAGCCTACTCTGCATTGCGTTCTATTTCTTTATCTTGCAGAGGGATTCCCTCTTCTATATCTTCTGCTGTGTCCTGGTCACTCGACCCGTCCTGTATGGGCCCAAACAGTGTAGCTATTAAATGTTTCCAGGCTATCAAGGTTTCAGTTTGTTCATCCCCTCTGGTATTACTAGCTTCCTGCCATACTGCAGTTTCAGCTTCTGCCCATTTCTGAAGGTCTTTCCACCATTTTTCTATCTTCGGTCTATGGCATGCCTTCCACCCCATGGCAATTCTACGCTTCGCAAGTATATAAGCCAAATCCTTCAATTTACTTACATGTTTAAATTTGCGTGGTCTGGGGACCCCTCCTACTAGGCATGCCCATGCTGTTTCAACAGTTATCTTAATCCCTTTTTCTTCTAGTCTATGTGCCACTTCTCCCCAGAATCTCTGAATTTCTGGGCATGCCCAGAACATATGCGTCATCCCGGCATTTTCTTCGCCACATTTGGGGCATGTTTGTCGTTCTGCGTTTTTAAATTTAGCTATCCTCTGGGGTGTCATATAAGCCCTGTGGGTTATGTACAATTGTATTTGCTGTAGCCTCGCATTCCTTGACACTTTCTTATGGTACCCTTGGGCTCGCTCCCACATCTCATCACTCATTGAGGCACCCACCTTCCAATCCTATCTCAGTTGTACCACTTCCTTCCCCACCTTGGTCATCACCAGCTCATATATCCTAGATATCTCGTGCCCTCCTTCTGCTATGTCATATATTATGTCTATGGTGGCGTCCGGTTGATCCTCTAGTACTATTTTGGACCATGTCTCTTTGATTCACCGCACCATCCTATGGTATGTAATATATTGTCCCGTATGTAACCCCGTTTCCTCCAACAACATCCCAAATTCTTTTATCCTCCCCTCTTGCCATATGTCTCCCATTGTTGCTATCCCTACCGGTTCCCAGTGCTTCCTAATAATCATCATTAGTTGACTTTCTTTTCCCATCAATGCAACTAGTGGCACTTGCGGGGGACACGGGGATGGGTTCTCCATTAACTGACAGGCCCGATTCCATATTTGCCATCCCAATATCATCATCCTTGGGAGCTGTTTCATATCTGATTTGGGCAGCCATATCATTTCTTTCAGGAAGAATGGGGCACATTCCAGTCTAAACAACCTAGATTCTGAGGTTGGTTCTTCTGATAACCATTTTGCCACATATTGTAGTTGGCTTGCAAGATAGTAAATTTCATAGTTTGGCAGTTTTATAACCCCTCTAACGTGTGAGTTTTGTAACTTCCAAAGGGAAATTATGCTCCTCGTCCCATGCCAAAGGAATTCCGTACATATGCTATGTATCCTAGCAAAGAATCGCCTTGGTATCAAATATGGTATGTTCCCAAAATAATGCAGTAGTCTTGGCAAAAATACCATTTTCAGCATTGTCCCTCTTCCCATCATCGCCAAAGGGAGCTTTACCCAGAACTTCATACTATTTTCAATGCTCTTGACCGCTTTCTCAGTATCATGTTGGTGCTCTGCCTCCACCGCATGGTAAATATCTATCCCAAGATATCTGAACGTGTTGACCTCCCATGGTATTTGTAAAACAGGTAATTGATCTAGCGGAATCCCTTTGTATCTACCCAGCGGAAATATACATGATTCTTTGGGATCCTCTACTATGCTGAACAGCGACGCAAATCGCTCCATCACTTCCAGAACATATTGGAGGTTTTCTTCAGTGTAACGTAAATACAACAACATATCGTCAGCGTACAAGGAGACTAGTTGCGGCTCCCCTTTTACGGTGTTTCCTTTTATGTCATACTGCTGCCCTAGGTATATCGCCAGGGGCTCTAGGGCTAAGATATACAGCATAGGGGACCACGGGCATCCCTGTCTAGTACCCCTACTGAGTTGCCACCTCTCCGATATTATTGCTCCCGTTTTAACCCTGGCCAGCGGTGTGCTATATAATAGTTTGACCCATTTAAGATAGCCAGGCCCTATCCCATAATTGGTCAGGGCTGCAATCAGCCAAGTCCATTTGACTCAGTCAAAGGCCTTTATTGCATCCAACGATACAATTGCCATTTCGTCCGCGTCCCCATTCGCATGTTCAATAACTCAGTGAAGTCGTCTAACGTTGTGGGATATATTCCTATTTGGGACATATCCGGTCTGGTCAGGGTGTATTAATTTATTAATGATTCTTCTCATTCTGTTTGCAAGGCCCGCTGTGAGCATTTTGCTATCCTGATCTAGCATTGACAGCGGTCTGAATGATCCGCAATCTTTGCCAGACTTATTGGGTTTAAGGAGCGGTATGATAATCGCCTCTCTTAGGGACTCTGGCAGCCTTCCTGCTTCATATGCCTCATTTAGCATCGCTAAAATTGGGGGAAGCACCTCATTTCTGTACATTTTATAAAACTGGCTAGGGAGTCCATCAGCCCCCGGCGACTTGCTGGTAGGTAGATGCACTGCCACCTCTTCTAGTTCTTCTAGAGTGATCGGGTCATCCAACTCCTCTCGCTCCTCTGTGCTGATTCGTGGCAAGCCTATGTCTTCCAGTGTTTCCCTTATATCCCTGCAATCGTTTCCCCCTTCATCCCCATACAAGTGTTGATAGAACTCTAAAAATTCACGATTCACACCCTCTTGGGTGTCCACTATACGCCCATCCTCTTTCGTTATTGCTCTGATTGTGGGTCTGGGGGTCTCGCTCTTATATAACCATGCCAGCACCCTCCCTGGTTTATCTCCACCCGCATGCTGTCTCTCTATATACTTTTTATAGTTTAGGTTGCACAGTCTCTCCCAGTGTCCAGCACATTTCTGTTGCAGCCTGAGTATGGTTTCAGTATCTTCCTTGGTGTTACTATCTCTGCTCAACGCTGTCTCTAGTTCTTTTTCCGCCTCCTGCAATTCAGTTACTATCCCTCCTTGTAGTCCCTTGGATTTAGCTATGGCTATCCCCCTTAATACCACTTTAAAGGCTTCCCACAGCGTGCCAGCTGACTCCACACTGCCAGTATTGATCTCAAAGTAACTTATTATTTCTTCTCTCAAATCCTCCCTGAACATTGTCAGGCCGATTCATGGAATAATTAGCGCGGCGCAAGTGGCCAAAAACGTGCGAATCGCAGTGGAATAGCAAAAATCGCAGTGCAAGTGCAAAAATCGCACGAAAAGCAGCGCACATCGATTCATGGAAGGTCGTGCGCGAGAAAACCTTCGGATGTGCGATAAAAAAGTCAGCGGCGCACGTTGGCACACAGGCCATCTAACTGCGTGCGCCAGGTCACAGCGAAAATCGCACAGGCCACAGCGAAAATCGCACATAGCGCGGCGCACGCAACAAAAGTAGGCGGAACACGGGGCGTAACACTCGGAATGGGGAACAACTTGCCAAAATGTGGGCGTCACAGTGGAAGTACAGGGCACAAGTGCGCGGAACGCCCACACGCTCGCCTACAACACGTATTCATGGAATAGAATAGGGCAAAAAAGCGCACGCTCAAACCAGCGCACAGGCACAAACACGACCGCCACAAGAAAGCAGGCGGTAGCGTCTCTGCGCCTGTAAGAAATGTGCGCCAAAAGGTGCGCCAACAAATAGCACCTATATACTGCCATGATGAATGTCCTATACTGTGGCCCTCCAGGACAAATGACGTGCAAAGGGGTACCCACAAACACGGACACCCGCTGACAAAAAATACGTGTGCGTGTATACCGGGGTGCGCGGGAAGCCTCACACGCGATTTGGCCGTCTACGTGGATTACAGGGGTGCGCAGGAATTTCCACACGCGATTTGGCCGGGTACGTGGATTTCAGGGGTGCGCGGGAAGTTCCACAAGCGATTTGGCCGGGTACGTGGATTTCAGGGGTTCGCGGGAAGTTCCACACGCGATTTGGCCGGGTACGTGGATTTCAGGGGTGCACGGGAAGTTCCACACGCGATTTGTTAGGGTACGTGAATTCCAGGGGTTTGTGGGAAGTTCCACATGCGATTTGTCAGGGTACGCGGATTACAGGGGTGTGCGGGAAGTTCCACACGCGATTTGGCCGTGTACGTGGAGTACAGGGGTGCGCGGGAAGTTCCACACGCGATTTGGCCGTGTACGTGGATTACAGGGGTGCGCGGGAAGTTCCACACGCGATTTGTCAGGGTACGTGGATTTCAGGGGTGCGCGGGAAGTTCCACACGCGATTTGGCTGGGCACGTGTATGACAGGGGTACGCGGGAAAATCTACACGCGATTTGGCTGTGTGCTCCCAGGTATTCCCTGTACACCCTCCGCGGCCCCTGCAGGCAGCACACACCACAGGGGACTACCCTGCACACCTGCTCATGTCACCCAGCACCCCCACCCCCCAGCCACCAGGGGCAGCCTCCACCAGGCCCCCACTCATGTCTCCCACCACCCCCACCCCCCAGCCACCAGGGGCAGCCTCCACCAGGCCCCCACTCATGTCTCCCACCACCCCCACCCCCCAGCCACCAGGGGCACCCACCACCAGGCCCCCACCCATGTCTACCACCCCCCCCACCCCCCAGCAGTGCAGGGGCACCCTCCACCAGGCCCCCACTCATGTCTCCCATCACCCCCACCCCCCAGCAGTGCAGGGGCACCCTCCACCAGGCCCCCACTCATGTCTCTCACCACCCCCACCCCCCAGCCAGCAGGGGCACCCTCCACCAGGTCCCCACTCATGTCTCCCACCACCCCCACACCCCAGCAGTGCAGGGGCACCCTCCACCAGGCCCCCACCCATGTCCCCTATCACCACCCCCCCCCAGCAGTGCAGGGGCAGCCTCCACCAGGCCACCACTCATGTCTCCCACCACCCCTACCCCCCTGCCACCAGGGTCAGCCTCCACCAGGCCCCCACCCATGTCCCCTATCACCACCACCCCCCAGCAGTGCAGGGGCACCCTCCACCAGGCCCCCACCCATGTCTCCCACCCCCCCACCCCCCAGCAGTGCAGGGGCACCCTCCACCAGGCCACCACCCATGTCTCCCACCACCCCCACCCCCCAGCCACCAGGGGCACCCACCACCAGGCCCCACCCATGTCTCCCACCACCCCCACCCCCCAGCCACCAGGGGCAGCCTCCACCAGGCCCCCACCCATGTCCCCTATCACCACCACCCCCCAGCACTGCAGGGGCACCCTCCACCAGGCCCCCACCCATGTCCCCTATCACCACCCCCCCAGCAGGGCAGGGGCACCCTCCACCAGGCCACCACTCATGTCTCCCACCACCCCCACCCCCCAGCCACCAGGGGCACCCACCACCAGGCCCCCACCCATGTCCCCTATCACCATCACCCCCCAGCAGTGCAGGGGCACCCTCCACCAGGCCCCCACCCATGTCCCCTATCACCACCACCCCCCAGCAGTGCAGGGGCAGCCTCCACCAGGCCCCCAACCATGTCTCCCACCACCCAGCAGTGCAGGGGCAGCCTCCACCAGGCCCCCACCCATGTCCCCTATCACCACCCCCCCCAGCAGTGCAGGGGCAGCCTCCACCAGGCCCCCACTCATGTCTCCCACCACCCCCACCCCCCAGCCAGCAGGGGCAGCCTCCACCAGGCCACCACTCATGTCTCCCACCACCACCACCCCCCAGCCACCAGGGGCAGCCTCCACCAGGCCCCCACCCATGTCCCCTATCACCACCACCCCCCAGCAGTGCAGGGGCACCCTCCACCAGGCCCCCACCCATGTCTCCCACCCCCCCGCCCCCCAGCAGTGCAGGGGCACCGTCCACCAGGCCACCACCCATGTCTCCCACCACCCCCACACCCCAGCCACCAGGGGCACCCACCACCAGGCCCCCACCCATGTCTCCCACCACCCCCAACCCCCAGCCACCAGGGGCAGCCTCCACCAGGCCCCCACCCATGTCCCCTATCACCACCACCCCCCAGCAGTGCAGGGGCACCCTCCACCAGGCCCCCACCCATGTCCCCTATCACCACCCCCCCCAGCAGTGCAGGGGCACCCTCCACCAGGCCACCACTCATGTCTCCCACCACCCCCACCCCCCAGCCACCAGGGGCACCCACCACCAGGCCCCCACCCATGTCCCCTATCACCACCACCCCCCAGCAGTGCAGGGGCACCCTCCACCAGGCCCCCACCCATGTCCCCTATCACCACCACCCCCCAGCAGTGCAGGGGCAGCCTCCACCAGGCCCCCACCCATGTCTCCCACCACCCCCACCCCCCAGCAGTGCAGGGGCAGCCTCCACCAGGCCCCCACCCATGTCTCCCACCACCCCCCAGCAGTGCAGGGGCACCCTCCACCAGGCCCCCACCCATGTCCCCTATCACCACCCCCCCCAGCAGTGCAGGGGCAGCCTCCACCAGGCCCCCACTCATGTCTCCCACCACCCCACCCCCCAGCCAGCAGGGGCAGCCTCCACCAGGCCACCACTCATGTCTCCCACCACCCCCACCCCCCAGCCACCAGGGGCAGCCTCCACCAGGCCCCCACCCATGTCCCCTATCACCACCACCCCCCAGCAGTGCAGGGGCACCCTCCACCAGGCCCCCACCCATGTCCCCTATCACCACCCCCCCAGCAGTGCAGGGGCAGCCTCCACCAGGCCCCCACTCATGTCTCCCACCACCCCCACCCCCCAGCCAGCAGGGGCAGCCTCCACCAGGCCACCACTCATGTCTCCCACCACCCCCACCCCCCAGCCACCAGGGGCAGCCTCTACCAGGCCCCCACCCATGTCCCCTATCACCACCACCCCCCAGCAGTGCAGGGGCACCCTCCACCAGGCCCCCACCCATGTCCCCTATCACCACCCCCCCAGCAGTGCAGGGGCAGCCTCCACCAGGCCCCCACCCATGTCTCCCACCACCCCCACCCCCCAGCAGTGCAGGGGCACCCTCCACCAGGCCCCCACCCATGTCCCCTATCACCACCCCCCAGCAGTGCAGGGGCAGCCTCCACCAGGCCCCCACTCATGTCTCCCACCACCCCCACCCCCCAGCCAGCAGGGGCAGCCTCCACCAGGCCACCACTCATGTCTCCCACCACCCCCACCCGCCAGCCACCAGGGGCAGCCTCCACCAGGCCCCCACCCATGTCCCCTATCACCACCACCCCCCAGCAGTGCAGGGGCAGCCTCCACCAGGCCCCCACTCATGTCTCCCACCACCCCCACCCCCCAGCCAGCAGGGGCAGCCTCCACCAGGCCACCACTCATGTCTCCCACCACCCCCACCCCCCAGCCACCAGGGGCAGCCTCCACCAGGCCCCCACCCATGTCTCCCACCACCCCCACCCCCCAGCAGTGCAGGGGCACCCTCCACCAGGCCCCCACCCATGTCCCCTATCACCACCCTCCCCAGCAGTGCAGGGGCAGCCTCCACCAGGCCCCCACTCATGTCTCCCACCACCCCCACCCCCCAGCCAGCAGGGGCAGCCTCCACCAGGCCACCACTCATGTCTCCCACCACCCCCACCCCCCAGCCACCAGGGGCAGCCTCCACCAGGCCCCCACCCATGTCCCCTATCACCACCACCCCCCAGCAGTGCAGGGGCACCCTCCACCAGGCCCCCACCCATGTCCCCTATCAACACCCCCCCCAGCAGTGCAGGGGCAGCCTCCACCAGGCCCCCACTCATGTCTCCCACCACCCCCACCCCCCAGCCAGCAGGGGCAGCCTCCACCAGGCCACCACTCATGTCTCCCACCACCCCCACCCCACAGCCACCAGGGGCAGCCTCCACCAGGCCCCCACCCATGTCCCCTATCACCACCACCCCCCAGCAGTGCAGGGGCACCCTCCACCAGGCCCCCACCCATGTCCCCTATCACCACCCCCCCAGCAGTGCAGGGGCAGCCTCCGCCAGGCCCCCACCCATGTCTCCCACCACTCCCACCCCCCAGCAGTGCAGGGGCACCCTCCACCAGGCCCCCACCCATGTCCCCTATCACCACCCCCCAGCAGTGCAGGGGCAGCCTCCACCAGGCCCCCACTCATGTCTCCCACCACCCCCACCCCCAGCCAGCAGGGGCAGCCTCCACCAGGCCACCACTCATGTCTCCCACCACCCCCACCCCCAGCCACCAGGGACAGCCTCCACCAGGCCCCCACCCATGTCCCCTATCACCACCACCCCCCAGCAGTGCAGGGGCACCCTCCACCATGCCCCCACCCATGTCCCCTATCACCACCCCCCCCAGTAGTGCAGGGGCAGCCTCCACCAGGCCCCCACTCATGTCTCCCACCACCCCCACCCCCCAGCCAGCAGGGGCAGCCTCCACCAGGCCACCACTCATGTCTCCCACCACCCCCACCCCCCAGCCACCAGGGGCACCCTCCACCAGGCCCCCACCCATGTCCCCTATCACCACCCCCCCCAGCAGTGCAGGGGCAGCCTCCACCAGGCCCCCACTCATGTCTCCCACCACCCCACCCCCCAGCCAGCAGGGGCAGCCTCCACCAGGCCACCACTCATGTCTCCCACCACCCCCACCTCCCAGCCACCAGGGGCAGCCTCCACCAGGCCCCCACCCATGTCCCCTATCACCACCACCCCCCAGCAGTGCAGGGGAACCCTCCACCAGGCCCCCACCCATGTCTCCCACCCCCCACCCCCCAGCAGTGCAGGGGCACCCTCCACCAGGCCACCACCCATGTCTCCCACCACCCCCATCCCCCAGCCACCAGGGGCACCCACCACCAGGCCCCCACCCATGTCTCCCACCACCCCCACCCCCCAGCCACCAGGGGCAGCCTCCACCAGGCCCCCACCCATGTCCCCTATTACCACCACCCCCCAGCAGTGCAGGGGCACCCTCCACCAGGCCCCCACCCATGTCCCCTGTCACCACCACCCCCCAGCAGTGCAGGGGCACCCTCCACCAGGCCCCCACCCATGTCCCCTATCACCACCACCCCCCAGCAGTGCAGGGGCAGCCTCCACCAGGCCCCCACCCATGTCTCCCACCACCCCCACCCCCCAGCAGTGCAGGGGCACCCTCCACCAGGCCCCCACTCATGTCTCCCACCACCCCCACCCCCCAGCAGTGCAGGGGCACCCTCCACCAGGCCCCCACTCATGTGTCCCACCACCCCCACCCCCCAGCCAGCAGGGGCACCCTCCACCAGGCCCCCACTCATGTCTCCCACCACCCCCACCCACCAGCCACCATGGGCAGCCTCCACCAGGTCCTCACAATCCCCAATCATGTGCGTCATGGTCAGCCTCCACAGCCAAAAAGCCCAACCAAGTAACCCATTCACCCACATGGAAAAGGAAATTACATGTTACACCCCCAATGTTCATAAAGCTAATGAACCCATGTCCGTCACACACAATGGTTGCAATTGAATGGGAAAACACCCAACATGACATGCATGAAAGCAATGAGATGATACCACACAGTGAAGTATGAAAACAAAATTGTATTAAAAAAATAAGAATGCAAATGAAATGAAACAAACTACAATGGGAATGAAAAAAAGATAAGCTGCATGTCCGTGTAAAAAAATAAAACCACCAAATCCTAATCCAAAAAAATGTAGTCCAAAGTCAAATGAAAAATAAAATCAATCCAATGAAGAACTATGTACAAAACATCCAAGGGTCCATGAGCCCAACTGAACAAAGGAAACCTACAAAAAACCCTAACTAAAATGCAACTATATACAAAAAGTGGAGCAGTGTCCGTCGACTCCAAATCATAAGAACAAACAAAGGAAACCTAAAACTAAAGAACTATATACAAAGGCGGCGGGCAAGTCCAGCGGCTCACTCCGTGGTGTTCCGGGCCATGGCATCATCGAACTCCTGTTCGATTTTCCGGAGGCGGTCCTGTTCCATGGCCCCGAGGGTCCACAGGGACGACGCCGTGTCCTCCTCCAACCCCCTGCGGATTGCCTCGAGGCACTCGGCCCGCCTCAGGGCCCTCCGCATGGAGTTCTCCGCCCTGACCATTGTGAGCCGCGCCTCTTCCGCCCGCCGCCGCTCCGCACCTATCTGCTGGCCCAACCGCTGCCACACAGAAGACACACCCCGTCCTGGGTCAACCTGCCCTCCGGCCGATGCCTGCCCCTCCGATGTTGAAGGCCCCGAGCCTTCATGGCTCCCACCACGTTACTGCTGCTGCTGTGCCTCTGCCCGTGCACTGCCTCCTGCTGCCTGCACATCCTCCGCCAGCTGGGATGCAGTTGTTGATGTGGCCACCCCTGCTGGACGTCCGACTCCCGACTGTGGCAGGGATGCCTCCTCCACCAGCCTGGCCGCACCGTCAGAGGCAGCTCCACAGGGCACCCAGGTGACTGATGGGTGGGAAGATGGCACAGAGGACGACTGGCGCGTAGGGGGTCCAGTTGAGGAGGGGGTCGGAGCAAGCCCCATCAGACGGAGGAATCCGGCCTGGGTGACCTGTCCCAGCAGGCTGACGTGGTCAACGAGCCATTCGAGATGACGTGCAGTCTCTCCATGAAAAGACTGCAGGTCACCTCGCATGGCCCGTTGACGCAACGCCACACCAGCCAGGACAGGCTCAACCCGGACCTGGATGGCCACATCCGCAGGCAGAGGAAGGCCAGTTGACGTCAGCTCATCCCCTGCCTGAAAACGGGTCTGGACGTAGGCATCCCTGCTGGTGCAAGATGATGCAGGGACAGGATCGGGGACAGGATTGCACACAGGCACCTCCGCGGCGGCCTGTGCTGCCTCCTGTCCCTGGTCCTGCACTGCACCACTAGCACCAGTGGGATCCCCACCTCCAGACCCCGTCTCTGGTGCTTGCTCGGCCTCCTCCTCCACCAAACCCCCCACCAACCTGGATGACTCCGTGCCATCTTCCCCTGTCGGGCCCTGTGGGGTCCCAGCTGCCCCTTCTGCTGCCGAGGAGTCCAACTCCAACCTCCGCCTCTTGGACCTTCCCCCGGCAGCTGCGGCCTGGGACGCGGCACCGGACTCCTCACTCCCCGACGAGATGACAACACGGGAGGGGAGCCGGGCCTTGCGTCTCCCGCTGGCGGTGGGATCCCCGCCGCTGTGCTCCACAGCACCTTCTCCGCCCTCTTCATCAGTTGACGCTGCAGACAGGGAGAAGCAAAACACAGGCATCAGGGCACTGTACAATGGACACATACACACATGACAGTTGCACATGAGTGGCATTGGCAAACCTCAGACATGTCATCACAATCCTCAACACACATGTCATTACAACTCGCACACATGAGCCATACCACAGCCATATCGCAACTGCCACCACCATCCCTACACATACAACTGCATGAGCAGCCAAAGGGGAGCCAGACATCACATGCAACACAGGAAGTGCACCACACATGTACACACACCACCACACTTGCATGCATGTGTACACCTCTGCTAAGTGTCGCAGTGTTCAGACGGGCATCCATGTCACATCTGCCAATCAGGCTTCCACATACCGCTGTCACATGCATCCATGTTGCATCACTGTTGCACCCTTGTCAAATACACACAAATGCACATGTACACAGTGCTCATACATGCAGCCGAAAACAACATACATGCGTGACATCACGGACATGTCTACTTACATACACATTCATCCAAACATGTGTGCACACACAACTGCATTTGGCATGCAAGCCTACACACACAAGCACCATCCATGTCTCACACATTACAGCCCTCGCATGTGTCAGCCCCACGGCCCTGTACACCCCCACCCATACTCGACCCCATACAAACAGATGTGCAACCTGCACACTACCGAATAATCACCACACGCACTGCTCACAATCAGGATGCATGTACACTCACCGCTCGACTCCAGACGGGTCTGCTTCTCTAGGACCTGGACGTGGAGCGCTGGGGATATGCGTTCCAGGACCCTCATCTGTTCTTCCGACAAGTGGCCCCGGCGCCCCTTGGCATCCGCTGCCTTCAAGAGGCGCCGGGCCTTGTTCAGGGTCCTGGACCTGAAGTCCTCCCAGCGCTTCCTGACATGTTGTAAGTCCCGGACTGCCACCCCCTCCGCGTTGATGGCAGTCAAGATGTCAGTCCAGATCCGAGTCCGTCCTTCCTTGTCGGCGCGGGAACTTCCAAAGAGGGCATCATACTGCCCCAGGACTTGCTCCACCAGGACACCAACTTCGGTGGCACTGAAGCTGGTGCCCCTCTGCCTCTCTGGCCGGGGGTTGTCAGTGGTCACAGATGGTGTTTGCCCCGACATGACAACCCCAGAGGCAGGAGTGGGTGGGCAACTGGGTCCTGGGGCTGGGCTGTGGAGCGATGGAATCCCAGTCGGGAGTCTTCAGTTCCAGCGGGGGTGGTTACAGCAACAGCACCCCTGGCTGATGTGCAGGCAGCAAATGGCAGTGCACGTGGGCAGCAGGCAGTCAGGCAGCAGCAGATGGCAGGTGGGAGCATGCTCGGGGCTCTGGGGGGCAGTAGTTCGGCCTTCTGGGCAGGAGCGTGGTCTTCCGTGTGCTTACGCGTGGCCAGCTTGATACGGAGTGATTTGGCACGTGAAAATCCTGCACGTCAGCGTGAAAATTGAGGAAAGGCCCTTAGCGCGTCAGCACGCATACGCGATTCTATTGGACCAAAGGCACTCAGCGCGTAAACGCGTCGGCAGCGTATGCGCGTCTATGAAGTGACATGCACGTTGAATTGGGCACACGTTTGAAAATGTTGCGTGTGAAAAAAATGAAAGACACGTCCGAGTGTCAAAGCGTGTAATTGGTGGGAATGGGCCTAGCGCGTACATGCGGCAGTGACAAAGCGTGTAATTGGTGGAAATGGCCCTACACGCAGAAGTGACAAAGCGTGTAATTGGTGGAAATGGCCCTACACGCAGAAGTGACAAAGCGTGTAATTGGTGGAAATGGCCCTAGCGCGTACACGCCGCGTAAGTGACGCTGGACGTGTGGGCCTGTATAAAAGGTACGTGTAAAACACCATTTCCTTGTACGTGCTTTTCGTGGCGAGCGAGTGGGTGAATTCTGTACTTCTTGTCGTTTCACACGCGATTTACTTCACGGCGTTTCAAGTTCGTATTCCCTGTTACCTCTGACAGCTTTTTCTCTTTTTTCTCTTTTACTGGTTTACGTGGGCCTGTTCCCTCAAACAGTGTTCACTTCTACTGTTGTCCTGTCTCCTCAGACAGCGTACAAATCTTCTTTTGGCGGGGGTGTTGCCAACCAAACGCGCTCCTTTTTCACGCTCATTTACCTGGCAGACGGTGAGTCACGCACGTATCTAACATCTGTGCTTGCCCCGTGTGTAGCCTACCCCTTCAGAGGTCATTCTAGGCTGCGTGTGACACGCATACATTCATTCTTGTGTTACTGGGTGCCACAGCGTAGTGCAGGTTTTTCTTTCTGCACACGTGGTCTAGGAGGGGTTGCGTGCACGTCATCTCCCTTTTTTGGGGCTCCTGTGCGTAGCGTGACCCGTCATCTTTCCCCAGGGGTTACATTCAGCCTTGCTAGAGGACTAGGGTACAATTACCATCTGGTACCCAACCCCTTTGACCCCCAATTGCCCAGGACAATAGTTTACAGCCACTCCCATACGCACATTAACATCAGTGCCATGGCTGGGAGGCGAGGATTCCGTAAGGGTGGCAAAGGTGGAAGAGCCACAAGTGGTGGCCGTGGTGGATCCGGTAGGGGACGTGGTCGTTACTTGCAGGGTGAGCCTGTCCCCCCATGTGTGGAGGACCAGTCAAGGGCACCCATAATCCCCCCCCCCTCCCGTTGAGGCTGATGTGGCTGACACCATCCATGCTCAGCCCTTGTTGGACCAGCCCATTGTGGCACCAGACCTGGCTGACTCCATGGCTGACTTCCAGGTCAGCAGGCCTATGACACGTACGCTGGTGCACGTTGATGTCATCATGCCACGTGCATCTGGGGCAGCAAGGTCATCTGCTGCCCCAAGTAGGCAGGGCGGAGAGGCTGCAGGGGCAGCTGCGGCTACATCCACCCCAGCTCTCACACACCCAGCCAGGACAGTGTCGGTCCTAGTCCATCCTGCTGACATTCCCCCTGACACCATTACACTTGAGCCAATGCCTGCACCAACTCCCATGCTGAGTGTGCAATCCCACACTCCTGATACAGAGTCCACCAGGGCTCCTGCCCCTAGTGTCCAGAGCGGCGCAGGACACTCAGGATCACCACCACCTTCCAAGCGGAAGAGGAAGAGTGCTCGTCCGGCACAGGCTGATGCCCCAGACACGGCTACACAGTACGGCCCGTCCAGGAAGCCCAGCTTCACGGATGACGAACTGAATGCACTTGTCGAGTATGTGTCCGCACATGATAACGAGATGGTCATTGTTGCAGGATCCAAGACAACACCTGCACAACGCCAGGCACACTGGCAGACCGTTGCGGACATCGTAAGTGCCCTTGGAATCGTGAGGCGCACAGCCAATGATTGCTATAAGCGCTGGAATGACCTAAAGCGCAGGGCAAAGAGTAAGCTGGCCTCAAGTCATGCCGCAACTCTAGTGACTGGAGGTGGGTCTCCAGTAGTAGACATGGAACTCACTCCACATGAGTCAGTCGCTGGGACCTACGTCACGGAGGAACAGATCCAAGGCGTGGGAGATCTGCCTGATTACGAGGCATTGTCCGGTGAGTGCACATGCATGTGTGTGTCATCTATGTGCATGGTGTGTGTGTGAGGGCTTCTGTTTGTGTGCCAGGTGAGAGTGTGTGCGCCTGAGTCGTATGGGTCAGCCATGTGCTTCATGCAATACATCCTGCGCAGCTGCATTAGGCCATAGCAGTATCCCTTCTGCCAACAGTAGACATTTAGCCCAACTGCACGCCAGTTGCCCTTGAAGTGTCACCTTGCCACAACATTGTTGCTTATTTTTCACTGTTCATTCAGGCAGATTGTTTGCATTCCACCACTTTTACTAGGCATTTCGCAGTCCTCTAGTCACATGTCTGACATGGCTATGGTAAAGTGGAGTGACTTTGTTACCTGGATATCATTTGTTCACACATGTCCCTGTGCAATTGGACCATTTTGGACTGGCAGCTCCAGGTGAAAAATCTGACCTGTTTGAATTAGAAAAGCTATTACATGCGGGAACTGGACTGAATGAATAGGTGCTGCCCTCCTTTCCATCTTCTCTCAATAGCAATGGTACATGCCATCTGTGTGATGGCATGTGTGTTTCACCTGGCAATCACAGGCCAATGTGTGATGCCACTGCCAGGCAGCATGCAGAAAATGTGTTCATCTTCCATCTTGGTGTCATCAGTGTGTGCCATTTGCCTGCCCTTCATATGCAGTGAGGGTGCATGCATGGGAGGGTTTTAGTCATGTGGGACATGTGTCAATCAAGTACTGGTTCTCTTGCTTCTCAGCCCTCATTGTGTGCCATGGTGCTAATGCCTGTTTCCATTTCTTTGTTTTTATGTCTTTGCAGGGGAAGTCGCACCTGATACTGCTGGGGTTGTGGAGATGGTGCAGACCCAGGAGGGGTCCGAGGGCCGACCAACCACCAGTGAGGGACGTGGTCTGGTGGTGGGTGAGAACCCACAAGTGCTGCAGGTCGTGCTCTCAAGGGGTGTCTCTGGCTGCACCTCCCCCAAGCTGTACTCAGGTGTTGATTCGGATGATGAGACCTACGTGCCGTCGCAGGTGAGTGTTCCAGGGAGGGATTCTGTTCTGTCCCACCCACCTGCACCAGGGTCAGAACCCTCAATGGGGATGTCAGTGTTGGCAGCTACGTCTTTGGTGGTTACGGATGCAGGGTCACACTCCGCGTCATCTGATCCTGTTCCTGGGCCAGCAGATCAGAGGGGGAATGCAGTCCTGCAGCCTCAGGCAGTGCCGGCACAGCAAGGCGCACTTCGCCTTGCCCCAGACAGGTGTGGTGCCCGCCGACGTGGTGGCCGTACGCCACCTGGCAATACCGCATGGGAGCAATCCATTTACGGTATGGCAACCCAACAGGCAGCATCATCCGAGATGATGGCTCAGGCCATGGATAGGGTGGCCACTTCCATTGTCCCCCCTGAAAGGCTGATGGAGCGACTAGAGCAGGCAACCGACTCCATCTGCCAGTCACACAGGGAGGACATGTTGGCGTCCAACAGGGACAGGCGGGCGGCACTGGCGACTCTGCAGGAGGCCATCTCCATAGAGTCCCAGGGCCACAGGGAAGCCCTGAGGAGTCACCTCAGGACGACTCTTGTTGAGCTTGAGGCTTCAACACACCAAAGGACAGAACAGCAGCTGGAGCGTCTCACCCATACGCTCTCAGCTGAGATGCAGGCAACGAGGGCGGAGGTCCGGGCATCCCTTGAGTTGTTGCATGGGGACCTCCGCACACTCATCCTCCAGAACCAGACCTACCACACCCGCATGCTTGCAGCCATGGAGGAGCAGACTAGGGCCTTGCGTGGGCTGCCTCCCATAGTGCAACCACCTCCGGATGCAGCTGCACAGGGTGATAATAGCGACAGCAGTGATACTCCCACAATAGGGTAGCCGTGTGGGCCATGAGCCCATGGAGGTGTTTTTTTTTCCCAGGATCCACACAGGTGGGTTTTGGTGTGCACCCTGTCCTCGGACCTCCTGGGTGGCCTCCCAAACCCCCCCGGGCCCATCAATGGCCATTTTTGATTTTTATTTTGATTTTTATTTTTGATTTTTATTTTTGATTTTTATTTTTATTTATATTTTTATTTTTATTTTTATTTTTAATTTTATTTTTCCCTATTTTTTTGGGACAATTTGTTGCCTTCCGTGGTTCCTGTGGGCATACGCTGCATTGTGGCTGTCCACATGCAGGCTTGTCATGTATTTGGTTCAGAAGCTTGAGTTTGAGTCACACACACCCCTCCTGCTTCCCGTTTCCATGGGCTTGCAAAGTGTGTGGCCAAGTCACATTGACGTACATGGTGACATTGGACTCCCACTACATGTGTGGGTAGTCTAGTCAATACTGTGTATACATTCCTAGTGCATATTGCTGTTGTGTTGTACACTGCATGTTGCATTGATGTGTAACTCATCATCTGTGTCTACCTCCCAATTTGCAGGTCCCTTCCACATGTCTACACAAGGCCCTCTAGTTTGGAGATGGGGTCCATGTTGGCAGCAGTGCACCTACTACTCTACATGGCGCCAACACTGTACAGTTGGTAGTGGTGGGAGTGCAGGCATTTCCAGGTGGTGAGACTACTAATTTATTACATTTGTGATGTCATGTTAATGGTAGTACCTGCTCAAGTTTGTTGTTGGTCCTGCATTACTGTGAGCATTTCAGGTGTTGCAAGTTTAAATTAGGGACACTGTACATTGTGACACTAGTGTCATGTTGTGGGGATTACTTTGTTTACCTGCAAATGGCATGACATGGCATGGTGTGTCGTGTGGCGGTGCTGGGGATGGGTTGGCTGACATGGCACTGTCCTCTTGTTGCATTTTGCAAATGGGTATTCATTTTAGCTGCTTGGATGTGTTTCTTCACAAAACTGCATTGGTGGTGTCTGTGTGGGTAGGGATGCACACATTGTAACACTTCCAGGTGAACAATCTCAGGCTGATATGGTTTTCACGGTTGATTCTCCAGACATTCAGGATCAGTGTCAGGTTGAGTCATCATTGATTGTCAGATGGAATGTGCCAGGGCAGTGTGCACTCCACAGGGGTGTGATTACTATGTGAAGTAATTAGCCACTAGCTGTGTACGGGCTGCCTCCCCCCGTGCCCTTTCCCCTCCCATGCGCAGCGGCTGTGCATGTGGTTGGGGATGTGGGGCCACCACCATGTCCACGGCCAGGCCCCGGCATGTTGCAACGTTGTGCAGGACACATGCTGCCACTATGATCCTGCACACTACTGGGGGAGCGCACAACAGCTGCCCGCCAGAACGGTCAAGGGAGCGAAAGCGTGACTTTAGCACTCCGAATGTGCGCTCCACTATGCCCCGGGTTGTAATGTGGGCAGTGTTATATCTTACCTGGGGTGGCGTGGTGGGGATCCGAATTGGCGTCATCATGTGGGGGCTGAGAGGGTAGGCACTGTCCCCTGTGGAGGTGGTGATTGGTATCACTGGTGGGGTTGTGACCTTGCTCAGTATCTGACATGCATGCATGTGCAGTGGCATTCATACTCACCAAGCAGCCATGCATCGCCATGCCGCCCAGCTTCTAGGTCCCGGCTTAGGGTGGACATTCGGTAAATGAAGCTGTCGTGGGTGGACCCGGGATAGTTGGCATATACTGAGGTGATGATTCCCTTGGCATTACATACTACCTGCACGTTGATGGAATGCCAGTGCTTGCGGTTCCTATAGATGTGCTCTGATGCCCTGGGGGGACGTAGAGCCACATGGGTGCAGTCGATGGCACCTAGCACTTTGGGGAATCGTGCCACACCGTAAAAATCCAGGGTGGCAGCATGCCTTTCTGCAGGTGTTCTGGGCAGGTATATGTGCCTGCGGACTGATGGGCGTGCAGTGATGATGTTCAAGACCTGGTGTAGGCAGCGTGACTGGGTGGCCTGTGATACCCCACCCACTATGGCACTTGTCCGCTGAAATGATCCAGTGGCTAAGAAGTGCAGTACATTGAGGAACTTCTCCAGGGGGCTGAGTGCTTGGGAGCACAGGGTGGGTGATGTGAGGTCATCCTCCCACTCACTCACCAGGTCCAGTATTATGTGTGGTGGAAACCTGTACCTCCCATACACCTGGTCATCAGGCATCCCGAAAAGGCTGGTTCTGGGTGTGAATATTCTGGCCCTGACTATCCTCCTCCTCCTCCTTTGGTAGCCCACGCCCACTGCTGCTAGGAACAGTATGTTCATCCTGGGTCTGAGCTTGTTATTTTGTTAGCGCGCAAATTTATGCGTTGCGCGTGTTGTAGGCGAGCGTGTGACCCGCGCACCCCTGAAATCCAGTACCCAGTCCAATAGCGTGTGGAAATTCCCGCGCACCCCGGGATACAGGTGCGCTGACGTACTTGCGTGTGTAAGTGCCCGCGCACCCCTGATATACACGTACATAGGCCAATCGCGTGTACGCGCACTTTTGTCCAATTACACGCGATGACACTCTGACGTGCTGTCCAATTACACGCGATGACACTCTGACGTGCTGTCCAATTACACGCGATGACACTCTGACGTGCAGTCTTTCCACGTGTGCTCTGTCATCACGTTGCTGTGTGGGAAACACCCGTGCGGGTCACGTCACAGACGCGCTTACGTGCTGAGGGCCTTTGGTCCAATAGAATCGCGTATGCGTGCTGACGTGCTTACGCGCTGAGTGCCTTTGGTCCAATAGAATCGCGTATGCGTGCTGACGCGCTTACGCGCTAAGGGCCTTTCCTCGATTCTCATGCTGACGTGCAGGATTTTCACGTGCCAAATCACTCCGTATCAAGCTGGCCACGCGTAAGCACACGGAAGACCACGCTCCTGCCCAGAAGGCCGAACTACTGCCCCCCAGAGCCCCGAGCACGCTCCCACCTGCCATCTGCTGCTGCCTGACTGCCTGCTGCCCACGTGCACTGCCATTTGCTGCCTGCACATCAGCCAGGGGTGCTGTTGCTGTGACCACCCCTGCTGGAACTGAAGACTCCCGACTGGGATTCCAGCGCTCCACAGCCCAGCCCCAGGACCCAGTTGCCCACCCACTCCTGCCTCTGGGGTTGTCATGTCGGGGCAAACACCATCTGTGACCACTGACAACCCCCGGCC
Organism: Ambystoma mexicanum; assembly: GCF_040938575.1. Lineage (NCBI taxonomy): Eukaryota > Metazoa > Chordata > Amphibia > Caudata > Ambystomatidae > Ambystoma > Ambystoma mexicanum. Next base: position 290,783,991 of record NC_090939.1, on the reverse strand, counting down.
AGAGAGGCAGAGGGGCACCAGCTTCAGTGCCACCGAAGTTGGTGTCCTGGTGGAGCAAGTCCTGGGGCAGTATGATGCCCTCTTTGGAAGTTCCCGCACCGACAAGGAAGAACGGACAAGGATCTGGACTGACATCATGACTGCCATCAACGCGGAGGGGGTTTCAGTCCGGGATTTACAACATGTCAGGAAGCGCTGGGAGGACTTCAGGTGTACGCGCACTTTTGTCCAATTACACGCGATGACACTCTGACGTGCTGTCCAATTACACGCGATGACACTCTGACGTGCTGTCCAATTACACGCGATGACACTCTGACGTGCAGTCTTTCCACGTGTGCTCTGTCATCACGTGCTGTGTGGGAAACACCCGTGCGGGTCACGTCACAGACGCGCTTACGTGCTGAGGGCCTTTGGTCCAATAGAATCGCGTATGCGTGCTGACGTGCTTACGCGCTGAGTGCCTTTGGTCCAATAGAATCGCGTATGCGTGCTGATGCGCTTACGCGCTAAGGGCCTTTCCTCGATTCTCACGCTGACGTGCAGGATTTTCACGTGCCAAATCACTCCGTATCAAGCTGGCCACGCGTAAGCACACGGAAGACCACGCTCCTGCCCAGAAGGCCGAACTACTGCCCCCCAGAGCCCCGAGCACGCTCCCACCTGCCATCTGCTGCTGCCTGACTGCCTGCTGCCCACGTGCACTGCCATTTGCTGCCTGCACATCAGCCAGGGGTGCTGTTGCTGTGACCACCCCTGCTGGAACTGAAGACTCCCGACTGGGATTCCAGCGCTCCACAGCCCAGCCCCAGGACCCAGTTGCCCACCCACTCCTGCCTCTGGGGTTGTCATGTCGGGGCAAACACCATCTGTGACCACTGACAACCCCCGGCCAGAGAGGCAGAGGGGCACCAGCTTCAGTGCCACCGAAGTTGGTGTCCTGGTGGAGCAAGTCCTGGGGCAGTATGATGCCCTCTTTGGAAGTTCCCGCACCGACAAGGAAGAACGGACTCGGATCTGGACTGACATCGTGACTGCCATCAACGCGGAGGGGGTTTCAGTCCGGGATTTACAACATGTCAGGAAGCGCTGGGAGGACTTCAGGTCCAGGACCCTGAACAAGGCCCGGCGCCTCTTGAAGGCAGCGGATGCCAAGGGGCGCCGGGGCCAGTTGTTGGAAGAACAGATGAGGGTCCTGGAACGCATATCCCCAGCGCTCCACGTCCAGGTCCTAGAGAAGAAGACCCGTCTGGAGTCGAGCGGTGAGTGTACATGCATCCTGATTGTGAGCAGTGCGTGTGGTGATTATTCGGTAGTGTGCAGGTTGCACATCTGTTTGTATGGGGTCGAGTATGGGTGGGGGTGTACAGGGCCGTGGGGCTGACACATGCGAGGGCTGTAATGTGTGAGACATGGATGGTGCTTGTGTGTGTAGGCTTGCATGCCAAATGCAGTTGTGTGTGCACACATGTTTGGATGAATGTGTATGTAAGAAGACATGTCCGTGATGTCACGCATGTATGTTGTTTTCGGCTGCATGTATGAGCACTTTGTACATGTGCATGTGTGTATTTGACAAGGGTGCAACAGTGATGCAAAATGAATGCATGTGACAGCGGTATGTGGAAGCCTGATTAGCAGATGTGACATGGATGCCCGTCTGAACACTGCGACACTTGGCAGAGGTGTACACATGCATGCAAGTGTGGTGGTGTGTGTACATGTGTGGTGCACTTCCTGTGTTGCATGTGATGTCTGGCTCCCCTTTGGCTGCTCATGCAGTTGTATGTGTAGGGATGGTGGTGGCAGTTGCAATATGGCTGTGGTATGGCTCATGTGTGCGAGTTGTAATGACATGTGTGTTGGGGATTGTGATGACATGTCTGAGGTTTGCCAATGCCACTCATGTGCAACTGTCATGTGTGTATGTGTCCATTGTACAGTGCCCTGATGCCTGTGTTTTGTTTCTCCCTGTCTGCAGCGTCAACTGATGAAGAGGGCGGAGAAAGTGCTGTGGAGCACAGCGGCGGGGATCCCACCGCCAGCCGGAGACGCAAGGCCCGGCTCCCCTCCCGTGTTGTCATCTCGTTGGGGAGTGAGGAGTCCGGTGCCGCGTCCCAGGCCGCAGCTGCCGGGGGGAGGTCCAAGTGGCGGAGGTTGGAGTTGGACTCCTCGGCAGCAGAAGGGGCAGCTGGGACCCCACAGGGCCTGACAGGGGAAGATGGCACAGAGTCATCCAGGTTGGTGGGGGGTTTGGTGGAGGAGGAGGCCGTGCAAGCACCAGAGACGGGGTCTGGAGGTGGGGATCCCACTGGTGCTAGTGGTGCAGTGCAGGACCAGGGACAGGAGGCAGCACAGGCCGTCGCGGAGGTGCCTGTGTGCAATCCTGTCCCCGATCCTGTCCCTGCATCATCTTGCACCAGCAGGGATGCCTACGTCCAGACCCGTTTTCAGGCAGGGGATGAGCTGACGTCAACTGGCCTTCCTCTGCCTGCGGACGTGGCCATCCAGGTCCGGGTTGAGCCTGTCCTGGCTGGTGTGGCGTTGCGTCAACGGGCCATGCGAGGTGACCTGCAGTCTTTTCATGGAGAGACTGCACGTCATCTCGAATGGCTCGTTGACCACGTCAGCCTGCTGGGACAGGTCACCCAGGCCGGATTCCTCCGTCTGATGGGGCTTGCTCCGACCCCCTCCTCAACTGGACCCCCTACGCGCCAGTCGTCCTCTGTGCCATCTTCCCACCCATCAGTCACCTGAGTGCCCTGTGGAGCTGCCTTTGACGGTGCGGCCAGGCTGGTGGAGGAGGCATCCCTGCCACAGTCGGGAGTCGGACGTCCAGCAGGGGTGGCCACATCAACAACTGCACCCCAGCCGGAGGCACAGCAGCAGCAGCAACATGGTGGGAGCCATGAAGGCTCTGGGCCTTCGACATCGGAGGGGCAGGCATCGGCCGGAGGGCAGGAGGACCCAGGACAGAGAGTGTCTTCCGTGTGGCAGCGGTTGGGCCACGCCATAGGTGCGGAGCGGCGGCGGGCGGAAAGGCGCGGCTCACAATGGTCAGGGCGGAGAACTCCATGCGGTGGGCCCTGAGGCGCGGTTGGAGGAGGACACGGCGTCGTCCCTGCGGACCCTCGGGGCCATGGAACAGGACCGCCTCCGGGACATCGAACAGGAGTTCGATGATGCCCTGGCCCGGAACACCACGGAGTGAGCCGCTGGACTTGCCCGTCGCCTTTGTATATAGTTCTTTAGTTTTAGGTTTCCTTTGTTTGTTCTTATGATTTGGAGTCGACGGACACTGCTCCACTTTTTGTATATAGTTGCATTTTAGTTAGGGTTTTTTGTAGGTTTCCTTTGTTCAGTTGGGCTCATGGAATCTTGGATGTTTTGTACATAGTTCTTCATTGGATTGATTTTATTTTTCATTTGACTTTGGACAACATTTTTTTGGATTAGGATTTGGTGGTTTTATTTTTTTAAACGGACATGCAGCTTATCTTTTTTTTCATTCCCATTGTAGTTTGTTTCATTTCTTTTGCATTCTTTTTTTTAAAATACAATTTTGTTTTCATACTTCACTGTGTGGTATCATCTCATTGGTTTCATGCATGTCATGTTGGGTGTTTTCCCATTCAATTGCAACCATTGTGTGTGACGGACATGGGTTCATTAGTTTATGAACATTGGGGGTGTAACATGTAATTTCCATTTCCATGTGGGTGAATGGGTTACTTGGTAGGGCTTTTTGGCTGTGGAGGCTGACCATAACGCACATGATTGGGGATTGTGAGGACCTGGTGGGGGCTGCCCATGGTGGCTGGGAGGTGGGGGTGGGTGGGAGACATGAATGGAGGCCTGGTGGAGGCTGCTCATGGTGGCTGGGGGGTGGGGGTGGTGGGAGACATGAGTGGGGGCCTGGTGGAGGGTGCCCCTGCACTGCTGGGGGGTGGGGGTGGTGGGAGACATGAGTGGGGGCCTGGTGGAGGCTGCCCCTGCACTGCTGGGGGGGGGGTGATAGGGGACATGGGTGGGGGCCTGGTGGAGGGTGCCCCTGGATGCTGGGGGGTGGGGGTGCAGGGGGACATGAGTGGGGGCCTGGTGGTGCTGCCCCTGCACTGCTGGGGGGTGGGGGGGGTGGGAGACATGAGTGGGGGCCTGGTGGAGGGTGCCCCTGGATGCTGGGGGGTGGGGGTGCAGGGGGACATGAGTGGGGGCCTGGTGGTGCTGCCCCTGCACTGCTGGGGGGTGGGGGGGTGGGAGACATGAGTGGGGGCCTGGTGGAGGGTGCCCCTGCACTGCTGGTGGGTGGGGATGGTGGGTGACATGAGTGGGGCCTGGTGGAGGGTGCCCCTGCACTGCTGGGGGGTGGGGGTGGTGGGAGACATGAGTGGGGGCCTGGTGGAGGCTGCCCCTGTACTGCTGGGGGGGTGGTGATAGGGGACATGGGTGGGGGCCTGGTGGAGGGTGCCCCTGGATGCTGGGGGGTGGGGGTGCAGGGGGACATGAGTGGGGGCCTGGTGGTGCTGCCCCTGCACTGCTGGGGGGTGGGGGGGTGGGAGACATGAGTGGGGGCCCGGTGGAGGGTGCCCATGGTGGCTGGGGGGTGGGGGTGGGTGGGAGACATGAGTGGGGGCCTGGTGGAGGCTGCCCCTGGATGCTGGGGGGTGAGGGGGGTGGGAGATATGAGTGGGGGCCTGGTGGGGGCTGCCCATGGTGGCTGGGGGGTGGGGGTGGGTGGGAGACATGAGTGGAGGCCTGGTGGAGGCTGCCCCTGGATGCTGGGGGGTGGGGGGTGGGAGACATGAGTGGGGGCCTGGTGGGGGCTGGCCATGGTGGCTGGGGGGTGGGGGTGGGTGGGAGACATGAGTGGGGGCCTGGTGGAGGCTGCCCCTGGATGCTGGGGGGTGGGGGGGTGGGAGACATGAGTAAGGGCCTGGTGGGGGCTGCCCATGGTGGCTGGGGGGTGGGGGTGGGTGGGAGACATGAGTGGAGGCCTGGTGGAGGCTGCCCATGGTGGCTGGGGGGTGGGGGTGGTGGGAGACATGAGTGGGGGCCTGGTGGGGGCTGCCCATGGTGGCTGGGGGGTGGGTGGGAGACATGAGTGGGGGCCTGGTGGTGCTGCCCCTGCACTGCTGGGGGGTGGGGGTGGGTGGGAGACATGAGTGGGGGCCTGGTGGAGGCTGCCCCTGGATGCTGGGGGGTGGGGGGTGTGGGAGACATGAGTGGGGGCCTGGTGGGGGCTGCCCATGGTGGCTGGGGGGTGGGGGTGGGTGGGAGACATGAGTGGAGTCCTGGTGGAGGGTGCCCATGGTGGCTGGGGGGGTGGGGGTGGGTGGGAGACATGAGTGGAGGCCTGGTGGAGGCTGCCCATGGTGGCTGGGGGGTGGGGGTGGTGGGAGACATGAGTGGGGGCCTGGTGGGGGCTGCCCATGGTGGCTGGGGGGTGGGGGTGGGTGGGAGACATGAGTGGGGGCCTGGTGGAGGCTGCCCCTGGATGCTGGGGGTGGGGGTGCAGGGGGACATGAGTGGGGGCCTGGTGGTGCTGCCCCTGCACTGCTGGGGGGTGGGAGACATGAGTGGGGGCCTGGTGTAGGCTGCCCCTGGATGCTGGGGGGCGGGGGGGTGGGAGACATGAGTGGGGGCCTGGTGGAGGGTGCCCATGGTGGCTGGGGGGTGGGGGTGGGTGGGAGACATGAGTGGGGGCCTGGTGGAGGCTGCCCCTGGATGCTGGGGGGTGGGGGGGTGGGAGACATGAGTGGGGGCCTGGTGGGGGCTGCCCATGGTGGCTGGGGGGTGGGGGTGCAGGGGGACATGAGTGGGGGCCTGGTGGAGGGTGCCCATGGTGGCTGGGGGGTGGGGGTGGGTGGGAGACATGAGTGGGGGCCTGGTGGAGGCTGCCCCTGGATGCTGGGGGGTGAGGGGGGTGGGAGATATGAGTGGGGGCCTGGTGGGGGCTGCCCATGGTGGCTGGGGGGTGGGGGTGGGTGGGAGACATGAGTGGGGGCCTGGTGGAGGCTGCCCCTGGATGCTGGGGGTGGGGGTGCAGGGGGACATGAGTGGGGGCCTGGTGGTGCTGCCCCTGCACTGCTGGGGGGTGGGAGACATGAGTGGGGGCCTGGTGTAGGCTGCCCCTGGATGCTGGGGGGCGGGGGGGTGGGGGACATGAGTGGGGGCCTGGTGGAGGGTGCCCATGGTGGCTGGGGGGTGGGGGTGGGTGGGAGACATGAGTGGGGGCCTGGTGGAGGCTGCCCCTGGATGCTGGGGGGTGGGGGGGTGGGAGACATGAGTGGGGGCCTGGTGGGGGCTGCCCATGGTGGCTGGGGGGTGGGGGTGCAGGGGGACATGAGTGGGGGCCTGGTGGTGCTGCCCCTGCACTGCTGGTGGGTGGGGGGTGGGAGACATGAGTGGGGGCCTGGTGGAGGGTGCCCATGGTGGCTGAGGGGTGGGGGTGGGTGGTAGACATGAGTGGGGGCCTGGTGGAGGCTGCCCCTGGATGCTGGGGGGTGGGGGGGTGGGAGACATGAGTGGAGGCCTGGTGGAGGGTGCCCCTGGATGCTGGGGGGAGGGGGTGCAGGGGGACATGAGTGGGGGCCTGGTGGTGCTGCCCCTGCACTGCTGGTGGGTGGGGGGGGTGGGAGACATGAGTGGGGGCCTGGTGGATGGTGCCCATGGTGGCTGAGGGGTGGGGGTGGGTGGTAGACATGAGTGGGGGCCTGGTGGAGGCTGCCCCTGGATGCTGGGGGGTGGGGGGGTGGGAGACATGAGTGGGGGCCTGGTGGAGGCTGCCCCTGGATGCTGGGGGGTGGGGGTGCAGGGGGACATGAGTGGGGGCCTGGTGGAGGGTGCCCCTGCACTGCTGGGGGGTGGGGGGGTGGGAGACATGAGTGGGGGCCTGGTGGAGGGTGCCCCTGGATGCTGGGGGGTGGGGGTGCAGGGGGACATGAGTGGGGGCCTGGTGGGGGCTGCCCATGGTGGCTGGGGGTGGGTAGGAGACATGAGTGGGGGCCTGGTGGAGGCTGCCCATGGTGGCTGGGGGGTGGGGGTGGTGGGAGACATGAGTGGGGGCCTGGTGGAGGCTCCCCCTGGATGCTGGGGGGTGGTGGGGGGTGGGAGACATGAGTGGGGGCCTGGTGGGGGCTGCCCATTGTGGCTGGGGGGTGGGGGTGCAGGGGGACATGAGTGGGGGCCTGGTGGTGCTGCCCCTGCACTGCTGGGGGGTGGGGGGGGTGGGAGACATGAGTGGGGGCCTGGTGGAGGGTGCCCCTGGATGCTGGGGGGTGGGGGTGCAGGGGGACATGAGTGGGGGCCTGGTGGTGCTGCCCCTGCACTGCTGGTGGGTGGGGGGGGTGGGAGACATGAGTGGGGGCCTGGTGGAGGGTGCCCATGGTGGCTGGGGGGTGGGGGTGGGTGGGAGACATGAGTGGGGGCCTGGTGGAGGCTGCCCCTGGATGCTGGGGGGTGGGGGGGTGGGAGACATGAGTGGGGGCCTGGTGGAGGCTGCCCCTGGATGCTGGGGGGTGGGGGTGCAGGGGGACATGAGTGGGGGCCTGGTGGAGGGTGCCCCTGCACTGCTGGGGGGTGGGGGGGTGGGAGACATGAGTGGGGGCCTGGTGGAGGGTGCCCCTGGATGCTGGGGGTTGGGGGTGCAGGGGGACATGAGTGGGGGCCTGGTGGGGGCTGGCCATGGTGGCTGGGGGGTGGGGGTGGGTTCGAGACATGAGTGGGGGCCTGGTGGAGGCTGCCCATGGTGGCTGGGGGGTGGGGGTGGTGGGAGACATGAGTGGGGGCCTGGTGGGGGCTGCCCATGGTGGCTGGGGGGTGGGGGTGGGTGGGAGACATGAGTGGGGGCCTGGTGGAGGCTGCCCCTGGATGCTGGGGGGTGGGGGTGCAGGGGGACATGAGTGGGGGCCTGGTGGTGCTGCCCCTGCACTGCTGGGGGGTGGGGGGGTGGGAGACATGAGTGGGGGCCTGGTGGAGACTGCCCCTGGATGCTGGGGGGTGGGGGGGTGGGAGACATGAGCGGGGGCCTGGTGGAGGGTGCCCATGGTGGCTGGGGGGTGGGGGTGGGTGGGAGACATGAGTGGGGGCCTGGTGGAGGCTGCCCCTGGATGCTGGGGGGTGGGGGGGGGTGGGAGACATGAGTGGGGGCCTGGTGGAGGGTGCCCATGGTGGCTGGGGGGTGGGGGTGGGTGGGAGACATGAGTGGGGGCCTGGTAGAGGCTGCCCTTGGATGCTGGGGGGTCGGGGGGGGGTGGGAGACATGAGTGGGGGCCTGGTGGGGGCTGCCCATGGTGGCTGGGGGGTGGGGGTGGGTGGGAGACATGAGTGGAGGCCTGGTGGAGGCTGCCCCTGGATGCTGGGGGGTGGAGGGGGTGGGAGACATGAGTGGGGGCCTGGTGGGGGCTGGCCATGGTGGCTGGGGGGTGGGGGTGGGTGGGAGACATGAGTGGGGGCCTGGTGGAGGCTGCCCCTGGATGCTGGGGGGTGGGGGGCTTGGGAGACATGTGTGGGGGCCTGGTGGGGGCTGCCCATGGTGGCTGGGGGGTGGGGGTGGGTGGGAGACATGAGTGGAGGCCTGGTGGAGGCTGCCCATGGTGGCTGGGGGGTGGGGGTGGTGGGAGACATGAGTGGGGCCTGGTGGGGCCTGCCCATGGTGGCTGGGGGGTGGGGGTGGGTGGGAGACATGAGTGGGGGCCTGGTGGTGCTGCCCCTGCACTGCTGGGGGTGGGGGTGGGTGGGAGACATTAGTGGGGGCCTGGTGGAGGCTGCCCCTGGATGCTGGGGGGTGGGGGGGTGGGAGACATGAGTGGGGGCCTGGTGGGGGCTGCCCATGGTGGCTGGGAGGTGGGGGGGTGGGAGACATGAGTGGGGGCCTGGTGGGGGCTGCCCATGGTGGCTGGGGGGTGGGGGTGTTTGGGAGACATGAGTGGGGGCCTGGTGGAGGCTGCCCCTGGATGCTGGGGGGTGGGGGTGCAGGGGGACATGAGTGGGGGCCTGGTGGTGCTGCCCCTGCACTGCTGGGGGGTGGGGGGGGTGGGAGACATGAATGGGGGCCTGGTGGAGGGTGCCCCTGGATGCTGGGGGGTGGGGGTGCAGGGGGACATGAGTGGGGGCCTGGTGGTGCTGCCCCTGTACTACTGGGGGGTGGGGGGGTCGGGGACATGAGTGGGGGCCTGGTGGAGGGTGCCCATGGTGGCTGGGTGGTGGGGGTGGGTGGGAGACATGAGTGGGGGCCTGGTAGAGGCTGCCCTTGGATGCTGGGGGGTGGGGGGGGTGGGAGACATGAGTGGGGGCCTGGTGGGGGCTGCCCATGGTGGCTGGGGGGTGGGGGTGGGTGGGAGACATGAGTGGAGGCCTGGTGGAGGCTGCCCATGGTGGCTGGGGGGTGGGGGTGGTGGGAGACATGAGTGGGGCCTGGTGGGGGCTGCCCATGGTGGCTGGGGGGTGGGGGTGGGTGGGAGACATGAGTGGGGGCCTGGTGGTGCTGCCCCTGCACTGCTGGGGGTGGGGGTGGGTGGGAGACATGAGTGGGGGCCTGGTGGAGGCTGCCCCTGGATGCTGGGGGGTGGGGGGGTGGGAGACATGAGTGGGGGCCTGGTGGGGGCTGCCCATGGTGGCTGGGGGGTGGGGGTGGGTGGGAGACATGAGTGGAGGCCTGGTGGAGGCTGCCCATGGTGGCTGGGGGGTGGGGGTGGTGGGAGACATGAGTGGGGGCCTGGTGGGGGCTGCCCATGGTGGCTGGGGGGTGGGGGTGGGTGGGAGACATGAGTGGGGGCCTGGTGGAGGCTGCCCCTGGATGCTGGGGGGTGGGGGTGCAGGGGGACATGAGTGGGGGCCTGGTGGTGCTGCCCATGGTGGCTGGGGGGTGGGGGTGCAGGGGGACATGAGTGGGGGCCTGGTGGTGCTGCCCCTGCACTGCTGGGGGGTGGGGGGGTGGGAGACATGAGTGGGGGCCTGGTGGAGGGTGCCCCTGGATGCTGGGGGGTGGGGGTGCAGGGGGACATGAGTGGGGGCCTGGTGGTGCTGCCCCTGCACTGCTGGGGGGTGGGGGGGGGGGGTGGGAGAAATGAGTGGGGGCCTGGTGGAGGGTGCCCATGGTGGCTGAGGGGTTGGGGTTGGGTGGGAGACATGAGTGGGGGCCTGGTGGAGGCTGCCCCTGGATGCTGGGGGGTGGGGGAGTGGGAGACATGAGTGGGGGCCTGGTGGAGGCTGCCCCTGGATGCTGGGGGGTGGGGGTGCAGGGGGACATGAGTGGGGGCCTGGTGGAGGGTGCCCCTGCACTGCTGGGGGTTGGGGGGGTGGGAGACATGAGTGGGGCCTGGTGGAGGGTGCCCCTGGATGCTGGGGGGTGGGGGTGCAGGGGGACATGAGTGCGGGCCTGGTGGGGGCTGCCCATGGTGGCTGGGGGGTGGGTGGGAGACATGAGTGGGGGCCTGGTGGAGGCTGCCCATGGTGGCTGGGGGTGGGAGTGGTGGGAGACATGAGTGGGGGCCTGGTGGAGCCTGCCCCTGGATGCTGGGGGGTGGGGGGGTGGGAGACATGAGTGGGGGCCTGGTGGGGTCTGCCCATGGTGGCTGGGGGGTGGGGGTGGGTGGGAGACATGAGTGGGGGCCTGGTGGAGGCTGCCCCTGGATGCTGGGGGGTGGGGGTGCAGGGGGACATGAGTGGGGGCCTGGTGGTGCTGCCCCTGCACTGTTGGGGGTGGGGGGGGGAGACATGAGTGGGGGACTGGTGGAGGGTGCCCCTGGATGCTGGGGGGTGGGGGGGTGGGAGACATGAGTGGGGGCCTGGTGGAGGGTGCCCATGGTGGCTGGGGGGTGGGGGTGGCTGGGAGACATGAGTGGGGGCCTGGTGGAGGCTGCCCCTGGATGCTGGGGGGTGGGGGGGTGGGAGACATGAGTGGGGGCCTGGTGGGGGCTGCCCATGGTGGCTGGGGGGTGGGGGTGGGTGGGAGACATGAGTGGGGGCCTGGTGGAGGCTGCCCCTGGATGCTGGGGGGTGGGGGTGCAGGGGGACATGAGTGGGGGCCTGGTGGTGCTGCCCCTGCACTGTTGGGGGTGGGGGGGGGAGACATGAGTGGGGGCCTGGTGGAGGGTGCCCCTGGATGCTGGGGGGTGGGGGTGAAGGGGGACATGAGTGGGGGCCTGGTGGTGCTGCCCCTGCACTGCTGGGGGGTGGGGGGTGGGAGACATGAGTGGGGGCCTGGTGGAGGGTGCCCATGGTGGCTGGGGGGTGGGGGTGGGTGGGAGACATGAGTGGGGGCCTGGTGGAGGCTGCCCCTGGATGCTGGGGAGTGGGGGGGGGGGGAGACATGAGTGGGGGCCTGGTGGAGGCTGCCCCTGGATGCTGGGGGGTGGGGGGCTTGGGAGACATGTGTGGGGGCCTGGTGGGGGCTGCCCATGGTGGCTGGGGGTGGGGGTGGGTGGGAGACATGAGTGGAGGCCTGGTGGAGGCTGCCCATGGTGGCTGGGGGGTGGGGGTGGTGGGAGACATGAGTGGGGCCTGGTGCGGGCTGCCCATGGTGGCTGGGGGGTGGGGGTGGGTGGGAGACATGAGTGGGGGCCTGGTGGTGCTGCCCCTGCACTGCTGGGGGGTGGGGGTGGGTGGGAGACATGAGTGGGGGCCTGGTGGAGGCTGCCCCTGGATGCTGGGGGGTGGGGGGGTGGGAGACATGAGTGGGGGCCTGGTGGGGGCTGCCCATGGTGGCTGGGAGGTGGGGGTGGGTGGGAGACATGAGTGGAGGCCTGGTGGAGGGTGCCCATGGTGGCTGGGGGGTGGGGGTGGGTGGGAGACATGAGTGGAGGCCTGGTGGAGGCTGCCCATGGTGGCTGGGGGGTGGGGGTGGTGGGAGACATGAGTGGGGGCCTGGTGGGGGCTGCCCATGGTGGCTGGGGGGTGGGGGTGGGTGGGAGACATGAGTGGGGGCCTGGTGGAGGCTGCCCCTGGATGCTGGGGGGTGGGGGTGCAGGGGGACATGAGTGGGGGCCTGGTGGTGCTGCCCCTGCACTGTTGGGGGGTGGGGGGGTGGGAGACATGAGTGGGGGCCTGGTGGAGGGTGCCCATGGTGGCTGGGGGGTGGGGGTGGGTGGGAGACATGAGTGGGGGCCTGGTGGAGGCTGCCCCTGGATGCTGGGGGGTGGGGGTGGTGAGAGACATGAGTGGGGGCCTGGTGGGGGCTGCCCATGGTGGCTGGGGGGTGGGGGTGGGTGGGAGACATGAGTGGAGGCCTGGTGGAGGCTGCCCCTGGATGCTGGGGGGTGGGGGTGGTGGGAGACATGAGTGGGGGCCTGGTGGGGCTGCCCATGGTGGCTGGGGGGTGGGGGTTTGTGGGAGACATGAGTGGGTGCCTGGTGGAGGCTGCCCCTGGATGCTGGGGGTAGGGGGGGGTGGGAGACATGAGTGGGAGCCTGGTGGGGGCTGCCCATGGTGGCTGGGGGTGGGGGTGGGTGGGAGACATGAGTGGAGGCCTCGTGGAGGGTGCCCATGGTGGCTGGGGGGTGGGGGTGGGTGGGAGACATGAGTGGAGGCCTGGTGGAGGCTGCCCATGGTGGCTGGGGGGTGGGGGTGGTGGCAGACATGAGTGGGGGCCTGGTGGGGGTTGCCCATGGTGGCTGGGTGGTGGGGGTGGGTGGGAGACATGAGTGGGGGCCTGGTGGAGGCTGCCCCTGGATGCTGGGGGGTGGGGTGCAGGGTGACATGAGTGGGGGCCTGGTGGTGCTGCCCCTGCACTGCCGGGGGGTGGGGTTGGTGTCAGACATGAGTGGGGGCCTGGTGGTGCTGCCCCTGCACTGCTGGGGGGTGGGGGGGGGTTGGGAGACATGAGTGGGGGCCTGGTGGAGGGTGCCCCTGGATGCTGGGGGGTGGGGGTGCAGGGGGACATGAGTGGGGGCCTGGTGGTGCTGCCCCTGCACTGCTGGGGGGTGGGCGGGGTGGGAGACATGAGTGGGGGCCTGGTGGAGGGTGCCCATTGTGGCTGGGGGGTGGGGGTGGGTGGGAGACATGAGTGGGGGCCTGGTGGAGGCTGCACCTGGATGCTGGGGGGTGGGGTGGGGTGGGAGACATGAGTGGGGGCCTGGTGGAGGCTGCCCCTGGATGCTGGGGGGTGGGGGTGCAGGGGGACATGAGTGGGGGCCTGGCAGAGGCTGCCCCTGCACTGCTGAGGGGTTAGGGGGGGTGGGTGACATGAGTGGGGGCCTGGTGGAGGGTGCCCCTGGATGCTGGGGGGTGGGGGTGCAGCGGGACATGAGTGGGGGCCTGGTGGGGGCTGCCCATGGTGGCTGGGGGTGGGTGGGAGACATGAGTGGGGGCCTGGTGGAGGCTGCCCATGGTGGCTGGGGGGTGGGGGTGGTGGGAGACATGAGTGGGGGCCTGGTGGGGGCTGCCCATGGTGGCTGGGGGGTGGGGGTGGGTGGGAGACATGAGTGGGGGCCTGGTGGAGGCTGCCCCTGGATGCTGGGGGGTGGGGGTGCAGAGGGACATGAGTGGGGGCCTGGTGGTGCTGCCCCTGCACTGCTGGGGGGTGGGGGGAGTGGGAGACATGAGTGGGGGCCTGGTGGAGGCTGCCCCTGGATGCTGGGGGGTGGGGGGGTGGGAGACATGAGTGGGGGCCTGGTGGAGGGTGCCCATGGTGGCTGGGGGGTGGGGGTGGGTGGGAGACATGAGTGGGGGCCTGGTGGAGGCTGCCCCTGGATGCTGGGGGGTGGGAGGTGTGGGAGACATGAGTGGGGGCCTGGTGGGGGCTGCCCATGGTGGCTGGGGGGTGGGGGTGGTTGGGAGACATGAGTGGGGGCCTGGTGGAGGCTGCCCCTGGATGCTGGGGGGTGGGGGTGCAGGGGGACATGAGTGGGGGCCTGGTGGTGCTGCCCCTGCACTGCTGGGGGGTGGGGGGGGACATGAGTGGGGGCCTGGTGGAGGGTGCCCCTGGATGCTGGGGGGTGGGGGTGCAGGGGGGCATGAGTGGGGGTCTGGTGATGTTGCCCCTGCACTCCTGGGGGGTGGGGGGTGGGAGACATGAGTGGGGGCCTGGTGGAGGGTGCCCCTGGATGCTGGGGGGTGGGGGGGTGGGAGACATGAGTGGGGGCCTGGTGGGGGCTGCCCATGGTGGCTGGGGGGTGGGGGTGGGTGGGAGACATGAGTGGAGGCCTGGTGGAGGCTGCCCCTGGATGCTGGGGGGTGGGGGGGTGGGAGACATGAGTGGGGGCCTGGTGGGGGCTGCCCATGGTGGCTGGGGGGTGGGGGTGGGTGGGAGACATGAGTGGGGGCCTGGTGGTGTTCCCCTGCACTGCTGGGGGGTGGGGTGGGTGGGAGACATGGGTGGGGGCCTGGTGGAGGCTGCCCCTGGATGCTGGGGGGTGGGTGGGAGACATGAGTGGGGGCCTGGTGGGGGCTGCCCATGGTGGCTGGGGGGTGGGGGTGGGTGGGAGACATGAGTGGAGGCCTGGTGGAGGGTGCCCATGGTGGCTGGGGGGTGGGGGTGGGTGGGAGACATGAGTGGAGGCCTGGTGGAGGCTGCCCATGGTGGCTGGGGGGTGGGGGTGATGGGAGACATGAGTGGGGGCCTGGTGGGGGCTGCCCATGGTGGCTGGGGGGTGGGGGTGGGTGGGAGACATGAGTGGGGGCCTGGTGGAGGCTGCCCCTGGATGCTGGGGGGTGGGGGTGCTGGGGGACATGAGTGGGGGCCTGGTGGTGCTGCCCCTGGATGCTGGGGGGTGGGGGGGGGTGGGAGACATGAGTGGGGGCCTGGTGGAGGGTGCCCATGGTGGCTGGGGGGTGGGGGTGGGTGGGAGACATGAGTGGGGGCCTGGTGGAGGCTGCCCCTGGATGCTGGGGGGTGGGGGGGGGGTGGGAGATATGAGTGGGGGCCTGGTGGAGGGTGCCCATGGTGGCTGGGGGGTGGGGGTGGGTGGGAGACATGAGTGGGGGCCTGGTGGAGGCTGCCCCTGGATGCTGGGGGGTGGGGGGGTGGGAGACATGAGTGGGGGCCTGGTGGGGGCTGCCCATGGTGGCTGGGGGGTGGGAGTGGTTGGGAGACATGAGTGGAGGCCTGGTGGAGGCTGCCCCTGGATGCTGGGGGGTGGGGGTGGTGGGAGACATGAGTGGGGGCCTGGTGGGGGCTGCCCATGGTGGCTGGGGGGTGGGGGGGTGGGAGACATGAGTGGGGGCCTGGTGGAGGCTGCCCCTGGATGCTGGAGGGGGTGGTGGGAGACATGAGTGGGGGCCTGGTGGGGGCTGCCCATGGTGGCTGGGGGGTGGGGGTGGGTGGGAGACATGAGTGGGGGCCTGGTGGAGGCTGCCCCTGGATGCTGGGGGGTGGGGGTGGTGAGAGACATGAGTGGGGGCCTGGTGGGGGCTGCCCATGGTGGCTGGGGGGTGGGGGTGGGTGGGAGACATGAGTGGAGGCCTGGTGGAGGCTACCCCTGGATGCTGGGGGGTGGGGGTGGTGGGAGACATGAGTGGGGGCCTGGTGGGGCTGCCCATGGTGGCTGGGGGGTGGGGGTTTGTGGGAGACATGAGTGGGTGCCTGGTGGAGGCTGCCCCTGGATGCTGGGGGTGGGGGGGTGGGAGACATGAGTGGGAGCCTGGTGGGGACTGCCCATGGTGGATGGGGGGTGGGGGTGGGTGGGAGACATGAGTGGAGGCCTGGTGGAGGGTGCCCATGGTGGCTGGGGGGTGGGGGTGGGTGGGAGACATTAGTGGAGGCCTGTGGTGGAGGCTGCCCATGGTGGCTGGGGGGTGGGGGTGGTGGCAGACATGAGTGGGGGCCTGGTGGGGGCTGCCCATGGTGGCTGGGGGGTGGGGGTGGGTGGGAGACATGAGTGGGGCCTGGTGGAGGCTGCCCCTGGATGCTGGGGGGTGGGGTGCAGGGGGACATGAGTGGGGGCCTGGTGGTGCTGCCCCTGCACTGCCGGGGGGTGGGGTTGGTGTCAGACATGAGTGGGGGCCTGGTGGTGCTGCCCCTGCACTGCTGGGGGGTGGGGGGTTGGGAGACATGAGTGGGGGCCTGGTGGAGGGTGCCCCTGGATGCTGGGGGGTGGGGGTGAAGGGGGACATGAGTGGGGGCCTGGTGGAGGCTGCCCCTGGATGCTGGGGGGTGGGGGGGTGGGAGACATGAGTGGGGGCCTGGTGGAGGCTGCCCCTGGATGCTGGGGGGTGGGGGTGCAGGGGGACATGAGTGGGGGCCTGGCGGAGGCTGCCCCTGCACTGCTGGGGGGTGGGGGGGTGGAGACATGAGTGGGGACCTGGTGGAGGGTGCCCCTGGATGCTGGGGGGTGGGGTGCAGCGGGACATGAGTGGGGGCCTGGTGGGGGCTGCCCATGGTGGCTGGGGGGTGGGGGTGGGTGGGAGACATGAGTGGGGGCCTGGTGGAGGCTGCCCATGGTGGCTGGGGGGTGGGGGTGGTGGGAGACATGAGTGGGGGCCTGGTGGGGCTGCCCATGGTGGCTGGGGGGTGGGGGTGGGTGGGAGACATGAGTGGGGGCCTGGTGGAGGCTGCCCCTGGATGCTGGGGGGTGGGGGTGCAGAGGGACATGAGTGGGGGCCTGGTGGTGCTGCCCCTGCACTGCTGGGGGTGGGGGGGGGTGGGAGACATGGAGTGGGGCCTGGTGGAGGGTGCCCATGGTGGCTGGGGGGTGGGGGTGGGTGGGAGACATGAGTGGGGGCCTGGTGGAGGCTGCCCCTGGATGCTGGGGGTGGGAGGGGTGGGAGACATGAGTGGGGGCCTGGTGGGGGCTGCCCATGGTGGCTGGGGGGTGGGGGTGGGTGGGAGACATGAGTGGGGGCCTGGTGGGAGGCTGCCCTTGGATGCTGGGGGGGTGGGAGGGGTGGGAGACATGAGTGGGGGCCTGGTGGGGGCTGCCCATGGTGGCTGGGGGGTGGGGGTGGGTGGGAGACATGAGTGGGGGCCTGGTGGAGGCTGCCCCTGGATGCTGGGGGGTGGGGGTGCAGGGGGACATGAGTGGGGGCCTGGTGGTGCTGCCCCTGCACTGCTGGGTGGTGGGGGGGGGGGGTGGGAGACATGAGTGGGGGCCTGGTGGGAGGGTGCCCCTGGATGCTGGGGGTGGGGGTGCAGGGGGGCATGAGTGGGGGTCTGTGGTGCTGCCCCTGCACTCCTGGGGGGGGGGGGGAGACATAGTGGGGGCCTGGTGGAGGGTGCCCATGGTGGCTGGGGGGTGGGGGTGGGTGGGAGACATGAGTGGGGGCCTGGTGGAGGCTGCCCCTGGATGCTGGGGGGTGGGGGGGTGGGAGACATGAGTGGGGGCCTGGTGGGGGCTGCCCATGGTGGCTGGGGGGTGGGGGTGGGTGGAGACATGAGTGGAGGCCTGGTGGAGGCTGCCCCTGGATGCTGGGGGGTGGGGGGTGGGAGACATGAGTGGGGGCCTGGTGGGGGCTGCCATGGTGGCTGGGGGGTGGGGGTGGGTGGGAGACATGAGTGGGGGCCTGGTGGTGTTGCCCCTGCACTGCTGGGGGGTGGGGGTGGGTGGGAGACATGAGTGGGGGCCTGGTGGAGGCTGCCCCTGGATGCTGGGGGGTGGGTGGGAGACATGAGTGGGGGCCTGGTGGGGGCTGTCCATGGTGGCTGGGGGGTGGGGGTGGGTGGAAGACATGAGTGGAGGCCTGGTGGAGGGTTGCCCATGGTGGCTGGGGGGTGGGGGTGGGTGGAGACATGAGTGGAGGCCTGGTGGAGGCTGCCCATGGTGGCTGGGGGGTGGGGGTGATGGGAGACATGAGTGGGGGCCTGGTGGGGGCTGCCCATGGTGGGCTGGGGGGTGGGGGTGGGTGGGAGACATGAGTGGGGGCCTGGTGGAGGCTTGCCCCTGGATGCTGGGGGGTGGGGGTGCAGGGGGACATGAGTGGGTGCCTGGTGGTGCTGCCCCTGCACTGCTGGGGGTGGGGGGGGGGGGTGGGAGACATGGTTGGGGCCTGGTGGAGGGCTGCCCCTGGATGCTGGGGGGTGGGGGGGGTGGGAGACATGAGTGGGGGCCTGGTGGAGGGTGCCCATGGTGGCTGGGGGTGGGGGTGGGTGGGAGACATGAGTGGGGGCCTGGTGTAGGCTGCCCCTGGATGCTGGGGGGTGGGGGGGTGGGGAGACATGAGTGGGGGCCTGGTGGGGGCTGCCCATGGTGGCTGGGGGTGGTTGGGAGACATGAGTGGAGGCCTGGTGGAGGCTGCCCCTGGATGCTGGGGGGTGGGGGTGGTGGGAGACATGAGTGGGGGCCTGGTGGGGGCTGCCCATGGTGGCTGGGGGGTGGGGGGGATGGGAGACATGAGTGGGGGCCTGGTGGAGGCTGCCCCTGGATGCTGGAGGGGGGGTGGGAGACATGAGTGGGGGCCTGGTGGGGGCTGCCCATGGTGGCTGGGGGGTGGGGTGGGTGGGAGACATGAGTGGAGCCTGGTGGAGGGTGCCCATAGTGGCTGGGGGGTGGGGGTGGGTGGGAGACATGAGTGGAGGCCTGGTGGAGGCTGCCCATGGTGGCTTGGGGTGGGGGTGGTGGGAGACATGAGTGGGGGCCTGGTGGGGGCTTCCCATGGTGGCTGGGGGGTGGGGGTGGGTGTGAGACATGAGTGGGGGCCTGGTGGAGGCTGCCCCTGGATGCTGGGGGGTGGGGGTGCAGGGGGACATGTGTGGGGCCTGGTGGTGCTGCCCCTGCACTGCCGGGGGGTGGGGGGGTGGGAGACATGAGTGGGGGCCTGGTGGAGGGCTGCCCCCTGGATGCTGGGGGGTGGGGGGGTGGGAGACATGAGTGGGGGCTGGTGGAGGGTGCCCATGGTGGCTGGGGGGTGGGGGGTGGGTGGGGAGACATGGAGTGGGGCCTGGTGGAGGCTGCCCCTGGATGCTGGGGGGGTGGGGGGGTGGGAGACATGAGTGGGGGCCTGGTGGAGGCTGCCCCTGGATGCTGGGGGGTGGGGGGTGCAGGGGGACATGAGGTGGGGCCTGGTGGAGGGTGCCCCTGCACTGCTGGGGGGTGGGGGGGTGGGAGAGACATGAGTGGGGGCCTGGTGGAGGGTGCCCCTGGATGCTGGGGGTGGGAGTGCAGGGGGACATGAGTGGGGGCCTGGTGGGGGCTGCCCATGGTGGCTGGGGGGTGGGGATGCGTGGGAGACATGAGTGGGGGCCTGGTGGAGGCTGCCCATGGTGGCTGGGGGGTGGGGGTGGTGGGAGACATGAGTGGGAGCCTGGTGGGGGCTGCCCATGGTGGCTGGGGGCTGGTGGTGGGTGGAGGACATGAGTGGGGGGCCTGGTGGAGGCTACCCCTGGATGGCTGGGGGGTGGGGGTGCAGGGGGACATGAGTGGGGGCCTGGTGGTGCTGCCCCTGCACTGCTGGGGGGAGGGGGGGTGGGAGACATGAGTGGGGCCTGGTGGAGGCTGCCCCTGGATGCTGGGGGGTGGGGGGGGTGGGAGACATGAGTGGGGGCCTGGTGGAGGGTGCCCATGGTGGCTGGGGGGGGTGGGAGACATGAGTGGGGGCCTGTGGAGGCTGCCCCTGGATGCTGGGGGGTGGGGGGTTGGGAGACATGAGTGGGGGCCTGGTGGGGGCTGCCCATGGTGGCTGGGGGGTGGGGGTGGGTGGGAGACATGAGTGGGTGCCTGGTGGAGAGTGCCCCTGGATGCTGGGGGGTGGGGGTGCAGGGGGACATGAGTGGGGGCCTGGTGGTGCTGCCCTGCACTGCTGGAGGGTGGGGGGGTGTTAGACATGAGTGGAGGCCTGGTGGAGGGTGCCCATGGTGCCTGGGGGGTGGGGGTGGGTGGGAGACATGAGTGGAGGCCTGGTGGAGGCTGCCCATGGTGGCTGGGGGGTGGGGGTGATGGGAGACATGAGTGGGGGCCTGGTGGGGGCTGCCCATGGTGGCTGTGGGGTGGGGGTGGGTGGGAGACATGAGTGGTGGCCTGGTGGAGGCTGCCCCTGGATGCTGGGGGGTGGGGGTGCAGGGGGACATGAGTGGGGCCTGGTGGTGCTGCCCCTGCACTGCTGGGGGGTGGGTGGGTGGGAGACATGAGTGGGGGCCTGGTGGAGGCTGCCCCTGGATGCTGGGGGGTGGGGGGGTGGGAGACATGAGTGGGGGCCTGGTGGAGGGTGCCCATGTGGCTGGGGGTGGGGTGGGTGGGAGACATGAGTGGGGGCCTGGTGGAGGCTGCCCCCTGGGATGCTGGGGGGTGGGGGGGGTGGAGACATGAGTGGGGGCCTGGTGGGGGCTGCCCATGGTGGCTGGGGGGTGGGGTGGTTGGGAGACATGAGTGGAGGCCTGTGGAGGCCTGCCCCTGGATGCTGGGGGGTGGGGGTGGTGGGAGACATGAGTGGGGCCTGGTGGGGGCTGCCCATGGTGGCTGGGGGGTGGGGGTGGTTGGGAGACATGAGTGGAGGCCTGGTGGGAGGCTTGCCCCTGGATGCTGGAGGGGGGTGGGAGACATGAGTGGGGGCCTGGTGGGGGCTGCCCATGGTGGCTGGGGGGTGGGGGTGGGTGGGAGACATGAGTGGAGGCCTGGTGGAGGGTGCCCATGGTGGCTGGGGGTGGGGGTGGGTGGGAGACATGAGTGGAGGCCTGGTGGAGGCTGCCCATGGTGGCTGGGGGGTGGGGGTGATGGGAGACCATGAGTGGGGGCCTGGTGGGGCTGCCCATGGTGGCTGGGGGTGGGGGTGGGTGGGAGACATGAGTGGGGGCCTGGTGGAGGCTGCCCCTGGATGCTGGGGGGTGGGGGTGCAGGGGGACATGTGTGGGGGCCTGGTGGTGCTGCCCCTGCACTGCCGGGGGGTGGGGGGTGGGAGAGACATGAGTGGGGGCCTGGTGGAGGCTGCCCCTGGATGCTGGGGGGTGGGGGGGGTGGGAGACATGAGTGGGGGCCTGGTGGAGGGTGCCCATGGTGGCTGGGGGGTGGGGTGGGTGGGAGACATGACTGGGGGCCTGGTGGAGGCTGCCCCTGGATGCTGGGGGGTGGGGGGGGTGGGAGACATGAGTGGGGGCCTGGTGGAGGCTGCCCCTGGATGCTGGGGGGTGGGGGTGCAGGGGGACATGAGTGGGGGGCTGGTGGAGGGTGCCCCTGCACTGCTGGGGGGTGGGGGGGTGGGAGAGACATGAGTGGGGGCCTGGTGGAGGGTGCCCCTGGATGCTGGGGGGTGGGAGTGCAGGGGGACATGAGTGGGGGCCTGGTGGGGGCTGCCCATGGTGGCTGGGGGGTGGGGGTGCGTGGGAGACATGAGTGGGGGCCTGGTGGAGGCTGCCCATGGTGGCTGGGGGTGGGGTGGTGGGAGACATGAGTGGGGGCCTGGTGGGGGCTGCCCATGGTGGCTGGGGGGTGGTGGTGGGTGGGAGACATGAGTGGGGCCTGGGTGGAGGCTGCCCCTGGATGCTGGGGGGTGGGGGTGCAGGGGGACATGAGTGGGGGCCTGGTGGTGCTGCCCCTGCACTGCTGGGGGGAGGGGGGGTGGGAGACATGAGTGGGGCCTGGTGGAGGCTGCCCCTGGATGCTGGGGTGGGGGGGGGTGGGAGACATGAGTGGGGGCCTGGTGGAGGGTGCCCATGGTGGCTGGGGGGGGTGGGAGACATGAGTGGGGGCCTGGTGGAGGCTGCCCCTGGATGCTGGGGGTGGGGGTGGGAGACATGAGTGGGGGCCTGGTGGGGGCTGCCCATGGTGGCTGGGGGGTGGGGGTGGGTGGGGAGACATGAGTGGGTGCCTGGTGGAGAGTGCCCCTGGATGCTGGGGGGTGGGGGTGCCAGGGGACATGAGTGGGGGCCTGGTGGTGCTGCCCCTGCACTGCTGGGGGTGGGGGGGTGGGAGACATGAGTGGGGGCCTGGGTGGAGGGTGCCCATGGTGGCTGGGGGGTGGGGGTGGGTGGGAGACATGAGTGGGGGCCTGGTGGGAGGCTGCCCCTGGATGCTGGGGGGTGGGGGGGTGGGAGACATGAGTGGGGGCCTGGTGGGGGCTGCCCATGGTGGGCTGGGGGGTGGGGGTGGGTGGGAGACATGAGTGGAGGCCTGGTGGAGGCTGCCCCTGGATGCTGGGGGTGGGGGGGACGGAGACATGAGTGGGGCCTGGTGGGGGCTGGCCATGGTGGCTGGGCGGTGGGGGTGGGTGGGCGACATGAGTGGGGCCTGGTGGAGGCTGCCCCCTGGATGCTGCGGGGGTGGGGGGGTGGGAGACATGTGTGGGGGCCTGGTGGGGGGCTGCCCATGGTGGGCTGGGGGGTGGGGGTGGGTGGGAGACATGAGTGGAGGCCTGGTGGAGGCTGCCCATGGTGGCTGGGGGTGGGGGTGGGTGGGAGACATGAGTGGGGGCCTGGTGGGGGCTGCCCATGGTGGCTGGGGGGTGGGGGTGGGTGTTTGACATGAGTGGGGGCCTGGTGGTGCTGCCCCTGCACTGCTGGGGGGTGGGGGTGGGTGGGAGACATGAGTGGGGCCTGGTGGAGGCTGCCCCTGGATGCTGGGGGGGTGGGGGGGTGGGAGACATGAGTGGGGGCCTGGTGGGGGCTGCCCATGGTGGCTGGGGGGTGGTGGTGGGAGACATGAGTGGAGGCCTGGTGGAGGCTGCCCATGGTGGCTGGGGGGTGGGGGGTGGTGGGAGACATGAGTGGGGGCCTGGTGGGGCTGCCCATGGTGGCTGGGGGTGGGGGTGGGTGGGAGACATGAGTGGGGCCTGGTGAAGGCTTCCCCTGGATGCTGGGGGGTGGGGGTGCAGGGGGACATGAGTGGGGGCCTGGTGGTGCTGGCCCTGCACTGCTGGGGGGTGGGGGGGTGGGAGACATGAGTGGGGGCCTGGTGGAGGCTGCCCCTGGATGCTGGGGGGTGGGGGGGTGGGAGACATGAGTGGGGGCCTGGTGGAGGGTGCCCATGGTGGCTGGGGGGTGGGGGTGGGTGGGAGACATGAGTGGGGGCCTGGTGGAGGCTGCCCCTAGATGCTGGGGGGTGGGGGGTGGGAGACATGAGTGGGGGCCTGGTGGGGGCTGCCCATGGTGGCTGGGGGGTGGGGGTGGGTGGGAGACATGAGTGGAGGCCTGGTGGAGGCTGCCCCTGGATGCTGGGGGGTGGGGGTGGTGGGAGACATGAGTGGGGGCCTGGTGGAGGCTGCCCCTGGATGCTGGGGGGGTGGGGGGGTGGGAGACATGAGTGGGGGCCTGGTGGGGGCTGCCCATGGTGGCTGGGGGGTGGGGGTGGGTGGGAGACATGAATGGAGGCCTGGTGGAGGCTGCCCATGGTGGCTGGGGGGTGGGGGTGGTGGGAGACATGAGTGGGGGCCTGGTGGGGGCTGCCCATGGTGGCTGGGGGGTGGGGGTGGGTGGGAGACATGAGTGGGGGCCTGGTGAAGGCTGCCCCTGGATGCTGGGGGGTGGTGGTGGGTGGGAGACATGAGTGGGGGCCTGGTGGAGGCTGCCCATGGTGGCTGGGGGGTGGGGGTGGTGGGAGACATGAGTGGGGGCCTGGTGGGGGCTGCCCATGGTGGCTGGGGGCTGGTGGTGGGTGGGAGACATGAGTGGGGGCCTGGTGGAGGCTGCCCCTGGATGCTGGGGGGTGGGGGTGCAGGGGGACATGAGTGGGGGCCTGGTGGTGCTGCCCCTGCACTGCTGGGGGGAGGGGGGGTGGGAGACATGAGTGGGGCCTGGTGGAGGCTGCCCCTGGATGCTGGGGGGTGGGGGGGGTGGGAGACATGAGTGGGGGCCTGGTGGAGGGTGCCCATGGTGGCTGGGGGGGGTGGGAGACATGAGTGGGGGCCTGGTGGAGGCTGCCCCTGGATGCTGGGGGGTGGGGGGGTGGGAGACATGAGTGGGGGCCTGGTGGGGCTGCCCATGGTTGCTGGGGGGTGGGGGTGGGTGGGAGACATGAGTGGGTGCCTGGTGGAGAGTGCCCCTGGATGCTGGGGGGTGGGGGTGCAGGGGGACATGAGTGGGGGCCTGGTGGTGCTGCCCCTGCACTGCTGGGGGGTGGGGGGGTGTTAGACATGAGTGGAGGCCTGGTGGAGGGTGCCCATGGTGCCTGGGGGGGTGGGGGTGGGTGGGAGGACATGAGTGGAGGCCTGGTGGAGGCCTGCCATGGTGGCTGGGGGGTGGGGGTGATGGGAGACATGAGTGGGGGCCTGGTGGGGGCTGCCCATGGTGGCTGGGGGGTGGGGGGTGGGTGGGAGACATGAGTGGTGGCCTGGTGGAGGCTGCCCCTGGATGCTGGGGGGTGGGGGTGCAGGGGGACATGAGTGGGGCCTGGTGGTGCTGCCCCTGCACTGCTGGGGGGTGGGGGGGTGGGAGACATGAGTGGGGGCCTGGTGGAGGCTGCCCCTGGATGCTGGGGGGTGGGGGGGTGGGAGACATGAGTGGGGGCCTGGTGGAGGGTGCCCATGGTGGCTGGGGGTGGGGGTGGGTGGGAGACATGAGTGGGGGCCTGGTGAAGGCTGCCCCTGGATGCTGGGGGGTGGGGGGGTGGGAGACATGAGTGGGGGCCTGGTGGGGGCTGCCCATGGTGGCTGGGGGGTGGGGGTGGTTGGGAGCCATGAGTGGAGGCCTGGTGGAGGCTGCCCCTGGATGCTGGGGGGTGGGGGTGGTGGGAGACAAGAGTGGGGGCCTGGTGGGGGCTGCCCATGGTGGCTGGGGGGTGGGGGGGGTGGGAGACATGAGTGGGGGCCTGGTGGATGCTGCCCCTGGATGCTGGAGGGGGGGGTGGGAGACATGAGTGGGGGCCTGGTAGGGGCTGCCCATGGTGGCTGGGGGGTGGGGGAGGGTGGGAGACATGAGTGGAGGCCTGGTGGAGGGTGCCCATGGTGGCTGGGGGGTGGGGGTGGGTGGGAGACATGAGTGGAGGCCTGGTGGAGGCTGCCCATGGTGGCTGGGGGGTGGGGGTGGTGGGAGACATGAGTGGGGGCCTGGTGGGGGCTGCCCATGGTGGCTGGGGGGTGGGGGTGGGTGGGAGACATGAGTGGGGGCCTGGTGAAGGCTGCCCTGGATGCTGGGGGGTGGGGGTGCAGGGGGACATGTGTGGGGGCCTGGTGGTGCTGCCCCTGCACTGCCGGGGGTGGGGGGGTGGGAGACATGAGTGGGGGCCTGGTGGAGGCTGCCCCTGGATGCTGGGGGGTGGGGGGGTGGGAGACATGAGTGGGGGCCTGGTGGAGGGTGCCCATGGTGGCTGGGGGGTGGGGGTGGGTGGGAGACATGAGTGGGGGCCTGGTGGAGGCTGCCCCTGGATGCTGGGGGGTGGGGGGGTGGTCGACATGAGTGGGGGCCTGGTGGAGGCTGCCCCTGGATGCTGGGGGGTGGGGGTGCAGGGGGACATGAGTGTGGGCCTGGTGGAGGGTGCACCTGCACTGCTGGGGGGTGGGGGGGTGGGAGAGACATGAGTGGGGGCCTGGTGGAGGGTGCCCCTGGATGCTGGGGGGTGGGAGTGCAGGGGGGCATGAGTGGGGGCCTGGTGGGGGCTGCCCATGGTGGCTGGGGGGTGGGGGTGCGTGGGAGACATGAGTGGGGGCCTGGTGGAGGCTGCCCATGGTGGCTGGGGGGTGGGGGTGGTGGGAGACATGAGTGGGGGCCTGGTGGGGGCTGCCCATGGTGGCTGGGGAGTGGTGGTGGGTGGGAGACATGAGTGGGGGCCTGGTGGAGGCTGCCCCTGGATGCTGGGGGGTGGGGGTGCAGGGGGACATGAGTGGGGGCCTGGTGGTGCTGCCCCTGCACTGCTGGGGGGAGGGGGGGTGGGAGACATGAGTGGGGCCTGGTGGAGGCTGCCCCTGGATGCTGGGGGGTGGGGGGGTGGGAGACATGAGTGGGGGCCTGGTGGGGGCTGCCCATGGTGGCTGGGGGGTGGGGGTGGGTGGGAGACATGAGTGGAGGCCTGGTGGAGGCTGCCCCTGGATGCTGGGGGTGGGGGGGACGGAGACATGAGTGGGGGCCTGGTGGGGGCTGGCCATGGTGGCTGGGCGGTGGGGGTGGGTGGGCGACATGAGTGGGGGCCTGGTGGAGGCTGCCCCTGGATGCTGCGGGGTGGGGGGGGGGTGGGAGACATGTGTGGGGGCCTGGTGGGGGCTGCCCATGGTGGCTGGGGGGTGGGGGTGGGTGGGAGACATGAGTGGAGGCCTGGTGGAGGCTGCCCATGGTGGCTGGGGGGTGGGGGTGGGTGGGAGACATGAGTGGGGGCCTGGTGGGGGCTTTCCATGGTGGCTGGGGGGTGGGGGTGGGTGTTTGACATGAGTGGGGGCCTGGTGGTGCTGCCCCTGCACTGCTGGGGGGTGGGGGTGGGTGGGAGACATGAGTGGGGGCCTGGTGGAGGCTGCCCCTGGATGCTGGGGGGGTGGGGGGGGGTGGGAGACATGAGTGGGGGCCTGGTGGGGGCTGCCCATGGTGGCTGGGGGGTGGGGGTGGGTGGGAGACATGAGTGGGGGCCTGGTGAAGGCTGCCCCTGGATGCTGGGGGGTGGGGGTGCAGGGGGACATGAGTGGGGGCCTGGTGGTGCTGGCCCTGCACTGCTGGGGGGTGGGGGGGTGGGAGACATGAGTGGGGGCCTGGTGGAGGCTGCCCCTGGATGCTGGGGGGTGGGGGGGTGGGAGACATGAGTGGGGGCCTGGTGGAGGGTGCCCATGGTGGTTGGGGGGTGGGGGTGGGTGGGAGACATGAGTGGGGGCCTGGTGGAGGCTGCCCCTAGATGCTGGGGGGTGGGGGGTGGGAGACATGAGTGGGGGCCTGGTGGGGGCTGCCCATGGTGGCTGGGGGGTGGGGGTGGGTGGGAGACATTAGTGGAGGCCTGGTGGAGGCTGCCCCTGGATGCTGGGGGGGTGGAGGTGGTGGGAGACATGAGTGGGGGCCTGGT
Source organism: Ambystoma mexicanum (assembly GCF_040938575.1). Lineage (NCBI taxonomy): Eukaryota > Metazoa > Chordata > Amphibia > Caudata > Ambystomatidae > Ambystoma > Ambystoma mexicanum. The sequence continues at coordinate 290,757,220 of NC_090939.1, read as the reverse complement.
GGAGGCTGCCCCTGGATGCTGGGGGGGGTGGGGGGGTGGGAGACATGAGTGGGGGCCTGGTGGGGGCTGCCCATGGTGGCTGGGGGGTGGGGGTGGGTGGGAGACATGAGTGGAGGCCTGGTGGAGGCTGCCCATGGTGGCTGGGGGGTGGGGGTGGTGGGAGACATGAGTGGGGGCCTGGTGGGGGCTGCCCATGGTGGCTGGGGGGTGGGGGTGGGTGGGAGACATGAGTGGGGGCCTGGTGAAGGCTGCCCCTGGATGCTGGGGGGTGGGGGTGCAGGGGGACATGAGTGGGGGCCTGGTGGTGCTGGCCCTGCACTGCTGGGGGGTGGGGGGGGTGGGAGACATGAGTGGGGGCCTGGTGGAGGCTGCCCCTAGATGCTGGGGGATGGGGGGGGTGGGAGACATGAGTGGGGGCCTGGTGGAGGGTGCCCATGGTGGCTGGGGGGTGGGGGTGGGTGGGAGACATGAGTGGGGGCCTGGTGGAGGCTGCCCCTAGATGCTGGGAGGTGGGGGGGTGGGAGACATGAGTGGGGGCCTGGTGGGGGCTGCCCATGGTGGCTGGTGGGTGGGAGTGGGTGGGAGACATGAGTGGAGGCCTGGTGGAGGCTGCCCCTGGATGCTGGGGGGTGGGGGTGGTGGGAGACATGAGTGGGGGCCTGGTGGGGGATGCCCATGGTGGCTGGGGGGTGGGGGTGGGTGGGAGACATGAGTGGGGGCCTGGTGGAGGCTGCCCCTGGATGCTGGGGGGCGGGGGGGTGGGAGACATGAGTGGGGGCCTGGTGGGGGCTGCCCATGGTGGCTGGGGGGTGGGTGGGAGACATGAGTGGAGGCCTGGTGGAGGGTGCCCATGGTGGCTGGGGGGTGGGGGTGGGTGGGAGACATGAGTGGAGGCCTGGTGGAGGCTGCCCATGGTGGCTGGGGGGTGGGGGTGGTGGGAGACATGATTGGGGGCCTGGTGGGGGCTGCCCATGGTGGCTGGAGGGTGGGGGTGGGTGGGAGACATGAGTGGGGGCCTGGTGGAGGCTGCCCCTGGATGCTGGGGGGTGGGGGTGCAGGGGGACATGAGTGGGGGCCTGGTGGTGCTGCCCCTGCACTGCTGGGGGATGGGGGGGTGGGAGACATGAGTGGGGGCCTGGTGGAGGCTGCCCCTGGATGCTGGAGGGTGGGGGGGGGTGGGAGACATGAGTGGGGGCCTGGTGGAGGGTGCCCATGGTGGCTGGGGGGTGGGGGTGGGTGGGAGACATGAGTGGGGGCCTGGTGGAGGCTGCCCCTGGATGCTGGGGGGTGGGGGAGGGTGGGAGACATGAGTGGGGGCCTGGTGGGGGCTGCCCATGGTGGCTGGGGGGTGGGGGTGGTTTGGGAGACATGAGTGGGGGCCTGGTGGAGGCTGCCCCTGGATGCTGGGGGGTGGGGGTGCAGGGGGACATGAGTGGGGGCCTGGTGGTGCTGCCCCTGCACTGCTGGCGGGTGGAGGGGGGTGGGAGACATGAGTGGGGGCCTGGTGGAGAGTGCCCCTGGATGCTGGGGGGTGGGGGTGCAGGGGGACATGAGTGGGGGCCTGGTGGTGCTGCCCCTGCACTGCTGGGGGGTGGGGGGGTGGGAGACATGAGTGGGGGCCTGGTGGAGGGTGCCCATGGTGGCTGGGGGGTGGGGGTGGGTGGGAGACATGAGTGGGGGCCTGGTGGCGGCTGCCCCTGGATGCTGGGGGTGGGGGGGTGGGAGACATGAGTGGGGGCCTGGTGGGGGCTGCCCATGGTGGCTGGGGGGTGGGGGTGGGTGGGAGACATGTGTGGAGGCCTGGTGGAGGCTGCCCCTGGATGCTGGGGGTGGGGGGTTGGCAGACATGAGTGGGGGCCTGGTGGGGGCTGGCCATGGTAGCTGGGGGGTGGGGGTGGATGGGAGACATGAGTGGGGGCCTGGTGGAGGCTGCCCCTGGATGCTGCGGGGTGGGGGTGTGGGAGACATGTGTGGGGGCCTGGTGGGGGCTGCCCATGGTGGCTGGGGGGTGGGGGTGGGTGGGAGACATGAGTGGAGGCCTGGTGGAGGGTGCCCATGGTGGCTGGGGGGTGGGGGTGGGTGGGAGACATGAGTGGAGGCCTGGTAGAGGCTGCCCATGGTGGCTGGGGGGTGGGGGTGGTGGGAGACATGAGTGGGGGCCTGGTGGGGGCTGCCCATGGGGGCTGGAGGGTGGGAGACATGAGTGGGGGCCTGGTGGAGGCTGCCCCTGGATGCTGGGGGGTGGGGGTGCAGGGGGACATGAGTGGGGGCCTGGTGGTGCTGCCCCTGCACTGCTGGGGGGTGGGGGGGTGGGAGACATGAGTGGGGGCCTGGTGGAGGCTGCCCCTGGATGCTGGAGGGTGGGGGGGTGGGAGACATGAGTGGGGGCCTGGTGGAGGGTGCCCATGGTGGCTGGGGGGTGGGGGTGGGTGGGAGACATGAGTGGGGGCCTGGTGGAGGCTGCCCCTGGATGCTGGGGGGTGGGGGAGGGTGGGAGACATGAGTGGGGGCCTGGTGGGGGCTGCCCATGGTGGCTGGGGGGTGGGGGTGGGTGGGAGACATGAGTGGGGGCCTGGTGGAGGCTGCCCCTGGATGCTGGGGGGTGGGGGTGCAGGGGGACATGAGTGGGGGCCTGGTGGTGCTGCCCCTGCACTGCTGGCGGGTGGAGGGGGGTGGGAGACATGAGTGGGGGCCTGGTGGAGAGTGCCCCTGGATGCTGGGGGGTGGGGGTGCAGGGGGACATGAGTGGGGGCCTGGTGGTGCTGCCCCTGCACTGCTGGGGGGTGGGGGGATGGGAGACATGAGTGGGGGCCTGGTGGAGGCTGCCCCTGGATGCTGGGGGGTGGGGGGTGGGAGACATGAGTGGTGGCCTGGTGGAGGGTGCCCATGGTGGCTGGGGGGTGGGGGTGGGTGGGAGACATGAGTGGGGGCCTGGTGGAGGCTGCCCCTGGATGCTGGGGGGTGGGGGGGGTGGGAGACATGAGTGGGGGCCTGGTGGGGGCTGCCCATGGTGGCTGGGGGGTGGGGGTGGGTGGGAGACATGAGTGGAGGCCTGGTGGAGGCTGCCCCTGGATGCTGGGGGGTGGGGGTGGTGGGAGACATGAGTGGAGGCCTGGTGGGGGCTGCCCATGGTGGCTGGGGGGTGGGGGTGGGTGGGAGACATGAGTGGGGGCCTGGTGGAGGCTGCCCCTGGATGCTGGGGGGTGGAGGGGGGTGGGAGACATGAGTGGGGGCCTGGTGGGGGCTGCCCATGGTGGCTGGGGGGTGGGGGTGGGTGGGAGACATGAGTGGAGGCCTGGTGGAGGGTGCCCATGGTGGCTGGGGGGTGGGGGTGGGTGGGAGACATGAGTGGAGGCCTGGTGGAGGCTGCCCATGGTGGCTGGGGGGTGGGGGTGGTGGGAGACATGAGTGGGGGCCTGGTGGGGGCTGCCCATGGTGGCTGGGAGGTGGGGGTGGGTGGGAGACATGAGTGGGGGCCTGGTGGAGGCTGCCCCTGGATGCTGGGGGGTGGGGGTGCAGGGGGACATGAGTGGGGGCCTGGTGCTGCTGCCCCTGCACTGCTGGGGGGTGGGGAGGGGTGGGAGACATGAGTGGGGGCCTGGTGGAGGCTGCCCCTGGATGCTGGGGGGTGGGGGGGTGGGAGACATGAGTGGGGGCCTGGTGGAGGGTGCCCATGGTGGCTGGGGGGTGGGGGTGGGTGGGAGACATGAGTGGGGGCCTGGTGGAGGCTGCCCCTGGATGCTGGGGGGTGGGAGGGTGGGAGACATGAGTGGGGGCCTGGTGGGGGCTGCCCATGGTGGCTGGGGGATGGGGGTGGGTGGGAGACATGAGTGGGGGCCTGGTGGAGGCTGCCCCTGGATGCTGGGGGGTGGGGGTGCAGCGGACATGAGTGGGGGCCTGGTGGTGCTGCCCCTGCACTGCTGGGGTGTGGGGGGGTGGGAGACATGAGTGGGGGCCTGGTGGAGGGTGCCCCTGGATGCTGGGGGTTGGGGGTGCAGGGGGACATGAGTGGGGGCCTGGTGGTGCTGCCCCTGCACTGCTGGGGGGTGGGGGTGGTGGGAGACATGCATTGTTGATCAGTAGTGCAAGGTGACATGTGGGTTGGCTTGGGGGCATGCCCATGGTGGATGGGCTGCCTGCGGGACATGACAGGGGTGCAGGGTAGTCCCCCGTGGTGTGGGCTGCCTGCAGGGGCCGTGGAGGTTGTGGAGCGTACACCTGGGAGGACCCACACGGCCAATTCACGTGTAGTACTCCCCAGAACCCCTGAAATACACATACCCTGCTGAAATCGCGTGTGGAACTTCCCGCGCACCCCTGAAATACACGTACCCTGCTGAAATCGCGTGTGGAACTTCCCGCGCACCCCTGAAATACACGTACCCTGCTGAAATCGCGTGTGGAACTTCCCGCGCACCCCTGAAATACACGTACCCTGCTTGCACGGGGCCAATCGCTTGTGGAACTTCCCGCGCACCCCTGAAATACACGTACCCTGCTTGCACGGGGCCAATCGCGTGTGGAACTTCCCGCGCACCCCTGAAATACACGTACCCTGCTCGCACTGGGACAATCGCGTGTGGGACTTCCCGCGCACCCCTGAAATACATGTACCCTGATGAAATCGCGTGTGGAACTTCCCGCGCACCCATGGAATACACGTACCCTGCTCGCACTGGCCCATTCGCGTGTGGAACTTCCCGCGCACCCCTGAAATACACGTACCCTGCTGAAATCGCGTGTGGAACTTCCCGCGCACCCATGGAATACACGTACCCTGCTCGCACTGGGACAATCGCGTGTGGAACTTCCCGCGCACCCCTGAAATACACGTACCCTTATGAAATCGCGTGTGGAACTTCCCGCGCACCCCTGAAATACACGTACCCTGCTTGCACGGGGCCAATCGCGTGTGGAACTTCCCGTGCACCCCTGAAATACACGTTCCCCGCTTGGCGTTTGCTGTTTGCCAGCCCGGTGAACTGGTCCAGGGTTAGCGCAGCCCTTTGCGATGATTTAGCGATTTTGATGGCTTTTCCTTGCGCAAGGGCGTTCTTGGGGGCGTTACTGGCGCTGCTGCAGGGTCGCTGCGATTCTCTGCACCACGGCTGGTTTGGGAGCCTAAAATCCATGAATACGCTGTGCGCGGAAATCGGTTTTAGCGCACGTGCCTGGCGCAGACAATCGCACGCGGACACTCTGCGCCAGCCGCTTGCGACACTTTTCTGCGAAATTCTATGAATTACCCTGTGTATCTTTTAGTGGCTCAGCTCTGAGGCGCCACGTTGGTATCATTGCTCTTGGGGGCGGTATTGCCATATTAGGACCAATGGTGACTGGTCTGATAGGACTCTCGCTTTGTACTCTGTCTGCGCTATTTCTGCCATGAGCTCCTGTGTGGCGAACATATAATCTAGCATAGTGTGTACATTCTCTGGGGCTGAGTGATGTGAACACTGTCTGTCCTGCGGGTGGCGCACCCTCCATGCATCCTCAAACCTAAAGTCTGCCAGCAATGACTGGAATGCCCTGGTGGCCGGGGTGGGTCTGTCTGTTTTGTTATCTGATCTGTCTAATTTCGGGTTTAGTGTGCAGTTAAAGTCTCCTCCCCAGATCACCGCCCCCCCTAAGTACAAACTCATTTTTTGTATAGGGTCTTAAAGTATGCCACTGTGTCCTGGTTCGGGGCATATGTATTTACAATGCATATTTCTTTATTTTCCACCAGGCCCCTTATCACCGCCATCCTCCCATCTGCTTCCACTGTGGACTGTAGTAGCTGAATTGGGACATGCGGTGCTATCCAGGTGATCACCCCTCTAGCGTAAGCTGAATATGTTGTGTCGACAACGGTCCCCTTCCGTTTCTTCTGGATCACCTCCAATCTTTCTTTTGTGAGGTGAGTCTCTTGTATTAGGGCTATATCTATTTTCTATCTACGCAGATACATCATAAACTTGTTCCTCTTTAGGTAGCTATTGAGCCCTCTAACATTCCAAGTGATTACTTTAAGGTCCCCCATGATCCAATAGCATCCCGCTCCACCCTTTGCAAGTGTCCCATTCTTGCCCTATTCTTGCTTGTAGGCCATCGTTCATGCATACTTGCCAACCCTACCGATTTAGGCGGTAGAATACCGCTTTTTAAGCAGTCCTACCGCCTACCGATTTTTTGACACCAAATACCGATTTTTTTAGTAAAAAAAAACAAACATTTTTATTTTTTTACATTTTTTTTTTTACCTCGCCAGCTCGGGGGTGTCTTTCAAGGACTCCCCCGAGATGGCGTACCGGGAGAATGCGCGGCATGCAGGCTTTTAATGTCAAAGGCATCCACGGCAGTGGGCTAAAGCGCCCCTCCGCCGCGAGTGCCTTTGGCAAAAGGCACCATTAGCCCCCCACCACGCCAGCTCGGGGGAGTCTTTCAATGACTTCTCCGAGCTGGCGTAGCGGGAGAAGGCGTGGCATGCAGGCTGTTAATGTCAAAGGCACCCACGGCGGTGGGCTAAAAGCGCCCCTTGGCCGCGGGTGCCTTTGGCTAAAGGTGCCATTAGCCCCCATCACGCCAACTCGGGGGAGTCTTTCAAGGACTTCCCCGAGCTGGTGTAGTGGGAGAAGGCGCGGCATGCAGGCTGTTAATGTCAAAGGCACCCACGGCGGTGGGCTAAAAGCGCCCCTCTGCCGTGGGTACCTTTGGCAAAAGGCGCCATTAGCCCCCCACCACGCCAACTCGGGGGAGTCTTTCAAGGACTTCCCCGAGCTGGCGTAGCAGGAGACGGCGCAGCATGCAGGCTTTTAATGTCAAAGTCACCCACGGAGGTGGGCTAAAAGCGCCCCTCCACCGCAGGTGCCTTTGGCCAAAGGCGCCATTAGCCCCCCACCACGCCAGCTCGGGGGGAGTCTTTCAAGGACTTCCCCGAGCTGGCGTAGCGGGAGAAGGCGCAGCATGCAGGCCTTTGATGTAAAAGGCGCCCACGGCGGTGGGCTAAGGGCGCCCCTCCGCTGCGAGTGCCTTTCACAAAAGGCGCCATTAGCCCCCCACCACGTCAACTCCGGCGAGTCTTTCAAGGGCTCCCCCGAGCTGGCGTGATGGCAGAAGGCATGGCAGGCGCCTCATTGTCATTGAATGCACCCGCGGCGGCGGGCTCATTCAATGACAATGGGCTGCTGACGCGCCCTATTCCTATCATTACCTCCTCGGCTGACTATTTTTGAAACTTTAAGATTCCTACAGATTTTTGGTTACAGAATGTTGGCATGTATGTTCATGTGTGCAGTCTTGTTCCCCAACTTCAAACTGTCCCTCCCCAACTGACCCAACTCCCCCCGCCCTTCCCCACCCTGCGCCTTCCCCAACCCCAATCATTGCTCTTCCCCCAACCCCCGTTAACTCTCCAAAACTGGTGCCTAGCTCCATCCCTGGATCTCAGGCTACCCCACATCTAGCCCTTTTCTCGGTGTTACTGATACTCAGTACTCAGTAGGGGGATACCGTCCCAACTAAACTACCTCCGGGGGTTGGTAGAGTGTCTCCTGATATTGGCTCCTGCTACACACTAACATCATTTAGTAGTAAAGGATTGTGTAAACCAAGCCGTCAATCCCATGTGTCATCTGCTATGATCTGTAAGGATATTTGGCGTGTTACAGTACACAGTACAGCAATACTGCACAAGTAGCACAATTTTTTTGCAGCACCACCACCACAAGGGTGCGGTGCATTGCTATATGGGTTAGCAGATTAACAAGGAAAGACAGACTATTCAGTAAAAAACGATTTTAACATATAAGATGCAAATCTATTTTTACAGTTAAAAGCACACGTGTTCATTTAAAAATGCACACTATTTTTCACCTGAAATGCCTATATTGCTAGAGACACATTTGAAAATTAACAGCTAACCTATTAACCATTAACCTGACTAATAAAACCTTATTTTAATATAACCCACTAATAAAATGTGTTCTCTACTGCAGAATTAGGCATACTCTGAAAACCATTTAAATGAGTGTGCAGATTTTTTTTTCTTCTCTTCTCTGCCTGATTATCCGTGTTGTTGTGCACAGTAACTGCAGGAAGGAGGAAGTCAGATTTGCAACAATTGCAAATGTATAAGCGAAGCTATTGTTGAAGAGTAGGAGGATGAGAGATGATGAATTTCATTGGGACACGTCATAAAGAGGGCTGAGAGGAAAGTTTTAGTGGGCAGTAGCAGGGAAAAAGACAGGGAGACATCTTTCTGCACTACTGGGGAGAAGACCTGGCTGTGGGGTCCTGACTGAATGCAGATTCCTGTGTCCTGCTGCAGTCGACATTGGGGAGAGCTGAAAGAAAAACCTGTCCACTGGCTGAGGCAGTCCTATCTGAAAAAGCTGAGAATTCCAGGCAATGACCCCGGCTTGAGAAGGCAAGCGTTCCTTTTTGCTGGAGTTAATCCAAGAGAGCCACATTCACAGAGAGAAGCCTCTGAACAGATAAGGTAATTACCTAACTGGGGGAGCTGTGTGTGTGCACGGAAATATGCAGTCAGTGTAGAAAAATGAAAGGTCCGTGCGTGTCTTAATCAAGTGCTAATGTTGCAATTTAAGTTCTGTTCTCCGCCACTATAATTGCAGTGTGTCATAGAAAATGCTTTGATTGTTCCATTTTATTGCTGTAAAGAATGAGATCGTGTTAAATACAACTTTTATAATACAGAAAAATATTTGAAAACAGACGGATGTGTACTTACTATTTATCATTACAATGCTGATGATGTGGGGAGATTTTTAAACAGTGCAATGGTCATTTTAAGACAGATGTGTGCATGTCAGAATCAGTATGAATAATTGTGAGTGACTGTAGTATAGCTTGTTGGAGGTATATGAGCCAACGGGAAGGGAGACTCTCTGAACATAGCTCCCTACCGTATATAAGGTAGTGGAAATTACCACAAGACTACCACATATAGCTCTCTGTCGTAAATAAGTCAGTGAGTTTGCCCATGGTGGCGCACCAACACTATCACTGGAAAATGTGGTATCCCTAGAATGCAGGTCTGAGGTCTCTCTAGTGATCACACGAAAAATCTAAGCGAAGATAAGGGATTCTGGACATTGGGGCCACAAATAAAACAAGGGAATTATGCTCACCAAAATACCACCAACCACGTATACCAAATATGCAGGTCTGGGTGCTGAAATAATGCATGTCCATTGTATTATTGTTGCACATGGCCAAATCTGAATACAAAGAGTGATTATTGCTAAGTTATTTTTCGGCGGTAATAAAATACCGTCAGGCCCCAAATCTCCACAAAATACCCTACATATTTATGGTGCGTTGCAGGCCGGGAAAGTGATCACAGAGTACCTACTGGGCGTGGCAAGCGTGTCTCACACTGCCATTTGCACATTAAAGGGAACCCATTTTATAATAGCAGTGTGCCACTAAAAACGAATTTCAGAATGTCACAAAGGGAAACCACATTCTCAGATCTAGTGCAATATTTAGAGGCAAAGTTATTTGCACATGGGAATTGGTCTTCGAATACCACGTTAGAATGGAGTAACCGCATTCAAGGTGAGGTGCAGAAAGAAAAACTAGACAATATTTTTGCAGAAGGCAGCATAATTCAGGTCTGCCTTACAAGATTATTGAATGCAGCCGATAAAAGTGCAGAGAAAGACTGTTTAATACGGCTATGCGGCAAAATATGGTTTATTTTAAACAAGTCCCTGCGAATGCAAGAGAATGATACTCAGCTAATTAACAGGTTAAAGACTGAATTAGATGGGACAAGTAAAAATCAGGAAATGTTGAGAGCAGAATTGGATGTATGCCAAAAAGACATGCAATTAAAATGCAGAGACTTTGATACTCAGTTATCCAAAAGCAAGAAACAATTTGAAGATAGTGAGCAAGAATTGACACACTTAAAAGCCTTAGTGGATCACATTAGGCAGGATAAAGATGAGATTGTTTCAGAAATGCAGATTTTACAAAAAGAACATTGCGAAAAAGAAGGTGATCTCCAGGGTGTAGAACAAGAAATGATTAAAATGATTCAAGAAAGAGACAAAAGAAATAAAGAGTTCAATGAATGCCAAATGCAAATGTGTGACATGCAGGAGGCGATTAATAAAATGAGCGATGAAAATAATTATTTACAGAATGAAGCAACCAGACTCCTTAAAAAGTGTAAGGACTTAGAACAGCAAATGTGCATTCCCAGGTCCCAGGAGAGGCGGCAGGGTACCACATTCAATGGAGTGGAGGTGAATTCTAGCTCTGCCCAAAGAGCTAGTGCCCCAGTGACAGGGCCGGTGACTGAACTTGGTTGCAGCGCCCTTGGGGGATTTGATACTCCCATTGGGGGCAGTCACCAATCTCATACACCTGAAAACAGGATTGACTCACAAAATAGTGCAATTCCATGCATTGCAACAAGTAGCCCCATAAAAATAATGAAATCCATTAAAGCCCTGATCAAACCATTTAAAAAGGGAGGTGAATGCTGCATTGAGGATCACTTAGAAGCGGTGCATGACATTTTTAAAGCACTCCAGATACCTAAGGAACAGTACAGACAATATTTTCATTTAACTTTAGATGCCCCGACGGCCAGCATCATAAGGGGATTAAATGAACAGCAGAATATGACATGGCTGGAGTTTGAAAAAGAAATTAGGCGTCATTTTTCTCCTTTTCAGTCATTGCAGGAGGCAAAGAAAGTCGCGTACACTATTACTGCTGGACCTAATACATCACCTCGCCAATTTTTACAAGACTTAAAAAGAGCATTCTCTCGCTTTGATGTATCTTTTGACTCAAATTCCAATGAGTTTAAAACCGCATACTTCTATGGGCTACAGAAAGACATCATATCCCAATTGGTCCGTGAATTTGACCGTGACAAGTCCCTTGAATGGATTGTACATCAAAGCACCAAGCTATATGAGGTACTCTATTGTCAGGGTAGAGAAAGTGATAAAATGAAAGATACTAGGCCTAAATCTAAAGAACCCTCAGCCACAGTAATGGAAATCAGGTCAGCCAAAATGTCCCTTGAGTCTGCTCAAAGCCAAGGTAAAAATAATGTGACACCTGAACAAAGGGGTAATCAACAAAGATCGCCATTTCCTGTACCAATGTTCCAATCACATGATCCTAGTAATAGAGAGAGCTACATCAGCCCTAGATATTTAGGAGATAGACCCCGGGTAAGATACCGGTCTGATATGGCAGGTATGAACAATAACCAGAGACAAAATCAAGATCAAAGAAATGATGGTCCCTACCAGTCATTGGGGACACAGAGCAGATTTGATCCCAGCACCATGATATATGGTAATCAGGATAGGCCCCGATATGTGGATCGATTTACTGATAATGGAAATCAATATAGGGGCCAGTACCCACAATCTGAGAGACAGGACATGAGGCAAAACGTGAACTACAGTCCACGCCAGTACAATGATTCCCCACCAGGGGACTATAATCAAAGGATGGGTGCAACCCGCTCCCCTCCACAAATGAATCAAGAGTTCAGAAACCATCCCAACCGGTATCAATCACCTGAGAGGTATCAGAATAGATCCAATCAGGGGGAAAACAACCAATATCGACCTAGGCCACAGAAAGAGGATCCTAGAGAGGTGGAAAGGTTCCAATGCCTTGAGGCCCAAGTGAAAATGTTAGCTGAGCAAATAGGAAAGCTCTATACAGCGCAAAAACAACCTTCCAAAGAGGGGGCTGATGGCCATAGCAATGACCGGGGGGCTTCCGAAAAGTGACTAAGTACTCATGATAACTGCAGTGCCAAAATGACAGATTGCTCTGATATAACTTTGCATAACGACTCTGAGATGACTAATGGATTAAAAATGAAAGTACCAGTAAATGAAATTGTGATGGAAAGTGTAAATACTTCTAAAAAAGAGGTACGGTTTAACTTAGAGCTAAATAAAACAGTAAAGATTTGCACAAATGAAAAAGAAACATTAGGAATTCCAAAAGAACAAAGGGACAGATTTAAGAAAAATTACTCATGCATGGGGAATACCAGTGAACAGGGAGTAAGTGGGGATGCCATAGCTCCTTCCCTGGGCAAGCAAAACAATGACCAAACACAGACAGAAAAAGGAAATACTCACAAGGAGGGTACAAGTCAATCACCTGAAAAATTCTTTGAGCCACATATTTTTGAAGAGGCTGAAAGGGCTGGTATTACACTAAATGATCACAAATGCACAGAATTAAAAAATGACAAATTGCTGAATGATGTTGTTACACAGGTTCAGTTGGAAGGTTGTAATGTGGTCTCTGATGTTACCCAGATGGATGGGCGAACGGTGGCCACACTCCAAAAAACCTCTGAACATGGAGAAATGAATAAAATATCTCGCACAGAAATGGGTAAAAAGGAGGGAAAAATGTCTTTTCATTTACCAATGTGCTTAGCCAAAAGTGAAAAAGACCTGAGAAAGGTGAGCCCTGAAATCAGTAAGAATTCACATTTCTTATGTGTATTAGAGGAAGTTGAGGACAGATATTATGCACCCATCACTGTAGAAGAAAAATGCCACACCTTCGCTATGATTGACACTGGCGCACAGGCCACAATTATGTCCAAGGAGCTGGTAAAGAGTATCAATGAAGGGAGGCCTCCACAGAGTCAGATCACAGTGAAGGCAAATCAAGGCCCAGTGCATAACTTTAATGGGGAGGAGGTGCCCATCATAGGTGTAACTGAGGTTGACATAAAAATAGGAAAGCACAGAATGAAACAAGAGGTATTGATCACATCTATTTGTGAAATTCCATTTCTGATGGGGACAGATTGCCTGAAAAGATTGTCTCCTCTCATAGATGGGGTGAATGGAGTGCTGTGGTCCTTAACCAAAAAACCATTGAGGCCTAAGAAACTAAAATCACAAAACAGCAATATAAAAGAATGTCACACCGTTGCCAAAACAAATGATGCTGTGGAGGTATATCTCCAGAATAGCTGCATACCTAGTGTCACTGTTATATTAATGTGTCAAGACAAAGATCAGAGCGACAATGAAAAACTACCTGTACAAATCTACTTGGACCCAAGGAAAGATTGGCAGACTGCTATAGATGAGCACACATTACGTTTTTACTTAAAAGAGAATACATGCAAACAGAATATTGTTCCTAAAACAGATTCAGAGAAACACATTACCACTCTGGCAGAGATACACATAGAAGATGAGCAACCATGGGTTCACGTTGGTATAAATGATTATCTTAAAACAATAAAAGCCACTTTAGCGCTTGAACATGAAAGGAGTTTCATTAATGAGAAATTGTTGCAAAAAATTATGGAGAGGGAAGAAATCCCGAAATTTAGGATTAAAAATCAATATGTTTCTGGGTTGGACAGTCCAGACTTTGAAAACCGAATTACAGGCAGATGCATGCTTAAAATTAACATTGGGCAGAAAACAATTTACCATAATGTATGGATAGTGAGTGGAGCACAAAATGAATTTTACATGGGCAATGACATCATGCACAGAATGTGTATGGTGTTAGATTTCCTTAATCAAAAAATATGGTCACGCCTAGGTGGGCCGGCACCTGAATTTGAAGACAAAAGAAGGGCTTATCATTGTGCACAACTGGTTCCTTATGCCATCGAATTACAAATAAGGAAAGATACTATTATTCCTGCATTTACAAAACAGTTTGCAATAACACTGAAATGCAAAAATGGGCAGCAGATGAAAGGCTCTGATGCATTTGTATGCCTGAATGAATCCATAAGACAGCAAGGCCTGGATTATGAATACATTCCATTGGTAGACATTGGTGAAGGATCTGTAAAAATCATGGTAAATAATAAAGGTTGTCAGGACATTCATTTAGAGGAAAACTCCCCATTAGGAATGGCCATACAAAAATCACATTATACGGCAGATTTAAATAACATGGTGATTGGGAATATTCCTGAAAAATATGTAGATGCCAAGGGCGAGTTGCCAGAACACCTGGACTCTCAGCCCAAAGGAATATTTAAAATTCATTCTGTGTATCCTTATGATTCAAATGAGACAGTGTGCTGCCATCAAGAGGATTGCATAATATTTAATTTAAATGAAAATGAAACAGGAAATCAGCCCATTGAAGTGGAAGCTGATCTGCCAAAATATTTGAAAGTGGCAGCTCTACAAAAAGACACAGCCACACAGTTAGAGGAAAGCGCTGAGATTCCTTTACCAGAAGAGTTTCCAGAATTTTCCAGAATGGTAGAAGAGCAGATCTCCTTAGCGGATGCATGTGACAGCGATGAGGATCGACGCAATCTGAGGGAAATATTTATGGAGTTTAAGGATGTATTTGCAAAAGATGCTTATGATTGTGGTTTAACTGATTTACATGTGGCCACACTACCAGAAGGTTGTAGCAGAAATCCAGTGTTTGTACGCCAGTATAGACTACCGCTGGCATGTTTAGAATCATTGGCAGAGATTATTAAAAATTTGGAATCACGGGGAATAATTAGGCCCATTCATAGCACATCCAATACGCCTATTTTAGGTGTGTTAAAGCCAAATGGTCAATGGCGGCTGTGTGCAGACTTAAGAGAGTTAAATAAAAGAGTACCAGTATCTAGATGGCCACTACCATTCATTGATCAGGGCCTAGCTCAGATACATGGTTCAAATGTATTTACCACGTTAGATCTCACATCTGGATATTGGTGTGTGCCATTGGCAGAGGAGATACAACACCTATTTTCCTTTACATTTGACAGGACTCAATATGCCTGGCTTAGAGCTCCGTTCGGGTACATCAATAGTGGGAGTGAATTTGGCATATTTTTGAGAAAGGCCATGCCAGATGCAGCGGAAAGAGGAACAATAGTTTATGTGGATGATGTCTTGATAAAAAATGAAAACCTTAAAAGCCATTTTGATGAAATAAGACATGTGCTTGGCCAATTGCAGAAAGCAGGCGCCAAAGTATCTTTGCAAAAAGCACAATGGTGCAAGAAAAAAGTGAACTTTCTAGGGCATGAAGTGACTGAACATGGGCTAAATCCACAAAGGAAGAAAATAGAGGCCATACAAAGATTAAAAGATCCTAAAAATGTGAAAGGAGTAAAAAGTTTATTAGGGATGACAGGCTATAACAGAAAGTTCATTGAGAATTATGCAGAAATCACTCAACCATTGACTAAACTGCTTAAACTAAATACTCCCTGGAGATGGGAAAGAGAGCAGTCTGATGCAGTGGCTAGATTGAAGGAATGTCTTGTAAAGGCACCATGTTTAGCATACCCCATAAAGGACAGGGATTTCTTTATAGAAATAGGCTTTTCTGAACATTGTATGTCAGCAGTGTTATCACAAAAACACGATTTGAATCACAAAACCATTGCATATGCAAGTAAGGCATTTTCCCAAGTTGAAATGAAATTTAATGAATGCGAAAAGGCCCTATTAACCACTGTGTGGGCGCTACAACATTTCCGCCCCATTGTTCAGGGAGAAAAGGTGATTATTGAAACAAATCATCAACCTTTGCAATTTTTAGAGAGTAAAAGAATTAGATCAGGCAATCTAGCGCAATCCAGAATCACTTCATGGACACTGGCATTACAAGGTTTTCCCGTAGAAGTAAGATATGGACAAAATAAAAAGAGCCCAATTGCTCAAGGGTTAGCTGACTTACATGACTGTGCAGCTGAACAAATAACAAATGAAATGGATGTGGAAGCTAGTTTACAGGAATTTGAACAATCACCACACAAAGCTTTTGATGAAAAAACATGCAAGGGTTTGCCAACTGTATATGTGGATGGTTGTGCTTTTCACATTGAAAATGACAGTAATAAACAGTTAGTGGCAGGAATAGGAAATGTCTGGTTGAAATGTGAAGGCGTTCCTAGTATAGGGATGAGGATTGGAGATAGGAGCAGTCAGGTGGCGGAATTGGCAGCCATCTATAAAGCAATTGCTACTGCAGTTGATAAAAAGTTCAGTGAAATTGTCCTGGTGACTGATTCTGACTATGCACGGAATAGCTTTGTGGAGTATTTGCCTGGTTGGAAAGCAAGAGGCATGGTTACATACAACAAAAAGCCACTTAAACATGGAAAAATGATACAAGCCATAGACAAATTGGTGTCAGAAAATAATTTAACAATATACTGGAGAAAAATTCGTGGGCATTTAAAAACACCAGGAGAGGATAAGGAGGGAAATGATAAGGCAGACCATCTGGCTAAGATTGGGGCTGTGATGGGAGAATTGCTACCTATTGATTATTTAATGGGTGAAATACAAATTGATGCAGTCACACGTTCTAAAGCACCAAAGGAGGTAGATCAACCAGTGGTGCAGTGGAGTCATGACACGCCAGACCAAGATTTGATTGAGGCACAAAAGAATGATCAAATTTTGGGAATCTATTATAATCATTTGATAGATCCTGAACAAAATCCTTTAACAGAAAATGATTGTATGGGAAAAGAAGAGTTGAGGGTGTTATTAAAGAACAAAACACGAATTAGATTACAGGATGGACTCATGATTAGAGAGTCCATAACAGGGCAAATACAGTGGGTAGTACCCCTTTCATTCAGAGGACTAATGCTACACCATGCACATGATGCCATAACTGCAGGCCATAGAGGTTCACAAAAGACATTAGAAATACTAAAAGATTATGCTTACTGGCCACATATGTCCCAAGATGTGGAATTATATACTAGAGGATGTCTAGTATGCGCCCAATTTAAACCTGCTTCACCAATGCATAGAGCACCATTGATGAAAAGAGGCCTAACTCTCCCATGGTCAGATTTGCAAATAGACTATGTAGGTCCTTTAAAAAGGTCGAGCAGGGGACACCGCTATATTTTGAGTGTGGTATGTTTGATGTCAAAGTGGATTGAGTGCATTCCCGCACCAGATTGTAGTGCGCAAACAGCAGCCACATTGCTGGTGAACCATGTGTTCTCAAGGTTTGGGTTGCCACAAAGAATTGAGTCAGACAGAGGAAGTCATTTCACAAGTACTCTAATGAGTAAGGTATGGCAAATACTAGGTGTGAAAAGGAAACTACATATCGCATATCGGGCGGCGTCTTCAGGTACAGTTGAAAGAAGCAATAGGTCTGTTGTGGATATTTTAAAGAAATTTGTGGCAGAAGCAGGTTCCAGCTGGGATTTGCGTTTACCATTGGTTTTGATGGCAATCAGGTCGACTCCTGCCAAAGCAACAGGTGTTAGCCCCCATGAGGTCTTAACAGGTAGGAAAATGGTGTTACCACAACACCTACTATACAGAACACATGAGCAAACTCTAGTGAGTGCATCCACAGTTCATGAATA
The DNA here is from genome assembly GCF_040938575.1 of Ambystoma mexicanum. NCBI lineage: Eukaryota > Metazoa > Chordata > Amphibia > Caudata > Ambystomatidae > Ambystoma > Ambystoma mexicanum. The sequence goes on along the minus strand of NC_090939.1, from coordinate 290,739,873 downwards.
TATTGATGAACTGAGGAGGCATTTGCAACATGCATTTGCTTTTGTGCAGAGAAATCTGGAAAGAGCTGCTGACAGTGCTAAGTCATATTATGACAAAAAGACATCAGTAAAGGAATACAATGTAGGGGATCAGGTGTACAAGTTTCATTTTGGAAAAAGTAAACAGAAAAATTCTAAATTTCTGGCAGCCTGGCAGGGGCCATTTCGAATTATAGATAAAGTCTCTCCTGTAGTGTATAAAATTTTGAAAAATGAAGGTGAAACAGCAATAGAGCAGTTTGTCCATGTAAATCAAATCAAACCATGCCATCCCAGACATGAGATCAGGCAGCTTGAGCATGTGGAAACGGATAGAGTCCCTTGAGAAAATAAATGGGTGTGATCAGGAGGCAGTGACAAAGAAGTTAAAAAAAAGTTGATTGTTATGATGGCACATAAACACTGTAATATATGTGAAAATATATAATATAAATAAATAAATAAATAAATAAATAAATAAATGCACATATAACGGAAGCTCGTGGTTGGTGTGCAGAGAGAAAGTGTGTTAAATATTGAATGCTGTTTTATATGTGTTTGTTTTCTTTTAACTTGTGTTTAATTTCAGAAAAAAGAAAAAAAAAAAACGAAGTATTTTTACCAAGCATGTTTTATTTTTGGCAAAAGGATGAAGTTAGTATTGTGCTATGTACTTAATCTGTTTATTTTCTATTTTGATTTAGACAATTAACATTATTTGGTCGGAGGTTCCGGGATCAGAGGCCACGGGAGACGATGGAGTCCTGGAGTCCCCTGGATGAAGACCAAAAGATGCCTGCCTCCAGGTGGAGGTGAAGACAAAATAACCGGAATGCCAAAAGAGATGACTACTGTGGATTCAAGATTGCCAAGATGAAAGAGTACTCGAATGAACCGAATAACATCGCTGGTCGGGACATACCAAAAGAGACAAAACAAAAGTTCCGGCATATGAAGTTCCACGTATTTATTATTTTAATTATTTATTTTAACTTGTTATATTACTTGTTTGTTTTAGTTAGTTGTTTTATTTCATTGTTTTTAATTGACTTGGAAAATTTAAACTTAAAGTAATGCCACTTACACTGAGAAGGCAAATGTGGAACATTTTATGAACTGATGGACTCAGATGAAATGTTGATTTAGATGCACATGAATATTCATTTTGTTGGATTGCTATATTGTAAAAAAAAATAGAACAAGTTGTTTTTAGGAATTGGCTTGGATTATAGCCAAGTTCTAAAAACAAAAGGAGGGTATATGTAAGGATATTTGGCGTGTTACAGTACACAGTACAGCAATACTGCACAAGTAGCACAATTTTTTTGCAGCACCACCACCACAAGGGTGCGGTGCATTGCTATATGGGTTAGCAGATTAACAAGGAAAGACAGACTATTCAGTAAAAAACGATTTTAACATATAAGATGCAAATCTATTTTTACAGTTAAAAGCACACGTGTTCATTTAAAAATGCACACTATTTTTCACCTGAAATGCCTATATTGCTAGAGACACATTTGAAAATTAACAGCTAACCTATTAACCATTAACCTGACTAATAAAACCTTATTTTAATATAACCCACTAATAAAATGTGTTCTCTACTGCAGAATTAGGCATACTCTGAAAACCATTTAAATGAGTGTGCAGATTTTTTTTTCTTCTCTTCTCTGCCTGATTATCCGTGTTGTTGTGCACAGTAACTGCAGGAAGGAGGAAGTCAGATTTGCAACAATTGCAAATGTATAAGCGAAGCTATTGTTGAAGAGTAGGAGGATGAGAGATGATGAATTTCATTGGGACACGTCATAAAGAGGGCTGAGAGGAAAGTTTTAGTGGGCAGTAGCAGGGAAAAAGACAGGGAGACATCTTTCTGCACTACTGGGGAGAAGACCTGGCTGTGGGGTCCTGACTGAATGCAGATTCCTGTGTCCTGCTGCAGTCGACATTGGGGAGAGCTGAAAGAAAAACCTGTCCACTGGCTGAGGCAGTCCTATCTGAAAAAGCTGAGAATTCCAGGCAATGACCCCGGCTTGAGAAGGCAAGCGTTCCTTTTTGCTGGAGTTAATCCAAGAGAGCCACATTCACAGAGAGAAGCCTCTGAACAGATAAGGTAATTACCTAACTGGGGGAGCTGTGTGTGTGCACGGAAATATGCAGTCAGTGTAGAAAAATGAAAGGTCCGTGCGTGTCTTAATCAAGTGCTAATGTTGCAATTTAAGTTCTGTTCTCCGCCACTATAATTGCAGTGTGTCATAGAAAATGCTTTGATTGTTCCATTTTATTGCTGTAAAGAATGAGATCGTGTTAAATACAACTTTTATAATACAGAAAAATATTTGAAAACAGACGGATGGTGTACTTACTATTTATCATTACAATGCTGATGATGTGGGGAGATTTTTAAACAGTGCAATGGTCATTTTAAGACAGATGTGTGCATGTCAGAATCAGTATGAATAATTGTGAGTGACTGTAGTATAGCTTGTTGGAGGTATATGAGCCAACGGGAAGGGAGACTCTCTGAACATAGCTCCCTACCGTATATAAGGTAGTGGAAATTACCACAAGACTACCACATATAGCTCTCTGTCGTAAATAAGTCAGTGAGTTTGCCCATGGTGGCGCACCAACACTATCACTGGAAAATGTGGTATCCCTAGAATGCAGGTCTGAGGTCTCTCTAGTGATCACACGAAAAATCTAAGCGAAGATAAGGGATTCTGGACATTGGGGCCACAAATAAAACAAGGGAATTATGCTCACCAAAATACCACCAACCACGTATACCAAATATGCAGGTCTGGGTGCTGAAATAATGCATGTCCATTGTATTATTGTTGCACATGGCCAAATCTGAATACAAAGAGTGATTATTGCTAAGTTATTTTTCGGCGGTAATAAAATACCGTCAGGCCCCAAATCTCCACAAAATACCCTACATATTTATGGTGCGTTGCAGGCCGGGAAAGTGATCACAGAGTACCTACTGGGCGTGGCAAGCGTGTCTCACACTGCCATTTGCACATTAAAGGGAACCCATTTTATAATAGCAGTGTGCCACTAAAAACGAATTTCAGAATGTCACAAAGGGAAACCACATTCTCAGATCTAGTGCAATATTTAGAGGCAAAGTTATTTGCACATGGGAATTGGTCTTCGAATACCACGTTAGAATGGAGTAACCGCATTCAAGGTGAGGTGCAGAAAGAAAAACTAGACAATATTTTTGCAGAAGGCAGCATAATTCAGGTCTGCCTTACAAGATTATTGAATGCAGCCGATAAAAGTGCAGAGAAAGACTGTTTAATACGGCTATGCGGCAAAATATGGTTTATTTTAAACAAGTCCCTGCGAATGCAAGAGAATGATACTCAGCTAATTAACAGGTTAAAGACTGAATTAGATGGGACAAGTAAAAATCAGGAAATGTTGAGAGCAGAATTGGATGTATGCCAAAAAGACATGCAATTAAAATGCAGAGACTTTGATACTCAGTTATCCAAAAGCAAGAAACAATTTGAAGATAGTGAGCAAGAATTGACACACTTAAAAGCCTTAGTGGATCACATTAGGCAGGATAAAGATGAGATTGTTTCAGAAATGCAGATTTTACAAAAAGAACATTGCGAAAAAGAAGGTGATCTCCAGGGTGTAGAACAAGAAATGATTAAAATGATTCAAGAAAGAGACAAAAGAAATAAAGAGTTCAATGAATGCCAAATGCAAATGTGTGACATGCAGGAGGCGATTAATAAAATGAGCGATGAAAATAATTATTTACAGAATGAAGCAACCAGACTCCTTAAAAAGTGTAAGGACTTAGAACAGCAAATGTGCATTCCCAGGTCCCAGGAGAGGCGGCAGGGTACCACATTCAATGGAGTGGAGGTGAATTCTAGCTCTGCCCAAAGAGCTAGTGCCCCAGTGACAGGGCCGGTGACTGAACTTGGTTGCAGCGCCCTTGGGGGATTTGATACTCCCATTGGGGGCAGTCACCAATCTCATACACCTGAAAACAGGATTGACTCACAAAATAGTGCAATTCCATGCATTGCAACAAGTAGCCCCATAAAAATAATGAAATCCATTAAAGCCCTGATCAAACCATTTAAAAAGGGAGGTGAATGCTGCATTGAGGATCACTTAGAAGCGGTGCATGACATTTTTAAAGCACTCCAGATACCTAAGGAACAGTACAGACAATATTTTCATTTAACTTTAGATGCCCCGACGGCCAGCATCATAAGGGGATTAAATGAACAGCAGAATATGACATGGCTGGAGTTTGAAAAAGAAATTAGGCGTCATTTTTCTCCTTTTCAGTCATTGCAGGAGGCAAAGAAAGTCGCGTACACTATTACTGCTGGACCTAATACATCACCTCGCCAATTTTTACAAGACTTAAAAAGAGCATTCTCTCGCTTTGATGTATCTTTTGACTCAAATTCCAATGAGTTTAAAACCGCATACTTCTATGGGCTACAGAAAGACATCATATCCCAATTGGTCCGTGAATTTGACCGTGACAAGTCCCTTGAATGGATTGTACATCAAAGCACCAAGCTATATGAGGTACTCTATTGTCAGGGTAGAGAAAGTGATAAAATGAAAGATACTAGGCCTAAATCTAAAGAACCCTCAGCCACAGTAATGGAAATCAGGTCAGCCAAAATGTCCCTTGAGTCTGCTCAAAGCCAAGGTAAAAATAATGTGACACCTGAACAAAGGGGTAATCAACAAAGATCGCCATTTCCTGTACCAATGTTCCAATCACATGATCCTAGTAATAGAGAGAGCTACATCAGCCCTAGATATTTAGGAGATAGACCCCGGGTAAGATACCGGTCTGATATGGCAGGTATGAACAATAACCAGAGACAAAATCAAGATCAAAGAAATGATGGTCCCTACCAGTCATTGGGGACACAGAGCAGATTTGATCCCAGCACCATGATATATGGTAATCAGGATAGGCCCCGATATGTGGATCGATTTACTGATAATGGAAATCAATATAGGGGCCAGTACCCACAATCTGAGAGACAGGACATGAGGCAAAACGTGAACTACAGTCCACGCCAGTACAATGATTCCCCACCAGGGGACTATAATCAAAGGATGGGTGCAACCCGCTCCCCTCCACAAATGAATCAAGAGTTCAGAAACCATCCCAACCGGTATCAATCACCTGAGAGGTATCAGAATAGATCCAATCAGGGGGAAAACAACCAATATCGACCTAGGCCACAGAAAGAGGATCCTAGAGAGGTGGAAAGGTTCCAATGCCTTGAGGCCCAAGTGAAAATGTTAGCTGAGCAAATAGGAAAGCTCTATACAGCGCAAAAACAACCTTCCAAAGAGGGGGCTGATGGCCATAGCAATGACCGGGGGGCTTCCGAAAAGTGACTAAGTACTCATGATAACTGCAGTGCCAAAATGACAGATTGCTCTGATATAACTTTGCATAACGACTCTGAGATGACTAATGGATTAAAAATGAAAGTACCAGTAAATGAAATTGTGATGGAAAGTGTAAATACTTCTAAAAAAGAGGTACGGTTTAACTTAGAGCTAAATAAAACAGTAAAGATTTGCACAAATGAAAAAGAAACATTAGGAATTCCAAAAGAACAAAGGGACAGATTTAAGAAAAATTACTCATGCATGGGGAATACCAGTGAACAGGGAGTAAGTGGGGATGCCATAGCTCCTTCCCTGGGCAAGCAAAACAATGACCAAACACAGACAGAAAAAGGAAATACTCACAAGGAGGGTACAAGTCAATCACCTGAAAAATTCTTTGAGCCACATATTTTTGAAGAGGCTGAAAGGGCTGGTATTACACTAAATGATCACAAATGCACAGAATTAAAAAATGACAAATTGCTGAATGATGTTGTTACACAGGTTCAGTTGGAAGGTTGTAATGTGGTCTCTGATGTTACCCAGATGGATGGGCGAACGGTGGCCACACTCCAAAAAACCTCTGAACATGGAGAAATGAATAAAATATCTCGCACAGAAATGGGTAAAAAGGAGGGAAAAATGTCTTTTCATTTACCAATGTGCTTAGCCAAAAGTGAAAAAGACCTGAGAAAGGTGAGCCCTGAAATCAGTAAGAATTCACATTTCTTATGTGTATTAGAGGAAGTTGAGGACAGATATTATGCACCCATCACTGTAGAAGAAAAATGCCACACCTTCGCTATGATTGACACTGGCGCACAGGCCACAATTATGTCCAAGGAGCTGGTAAAGAGTATCAATGAAGGGAGGCCTCCACAGAGTCAGATCACAGTGAAGGCAAATCAAGGCCCAGTGCATAACTTTAATGGGGAGGAGGTGCCCATCATAGGTGTAACTGAGGTTGACATAAAAATAGGAAAGCACAGAATGAAACAAGAGGTATTGATCACATCTATTTGTGAAATTCCATTTCTGATGGGGACAGATTGCCTGAAAAGATTGTCTCCTCTCATAGATGGGGTGAATGGAGTGCTGTGGTCCTTAACCAAAAAACCATTGAGGCCTAAGAAACTAAAATCACAAAACAGCAATATAAAAGAATGTCACACCGTTGCCAAAACAAATGATGCTGTGGAGGTATATCTCCAGAATAGCTGCATACCTAGTGTCACTGTTATATTAATGTGTCAAGACAAAGATCAGAGCGACAATGAAAAACTACCTGTACAAATCTACTTGGACCCAAGGAAAGATTGGCAGACTGCTATAGATGAGCACACATTACGTTTTTACTTAAAAGAGAATACATGCAAACAGAATATTGTTCCTAAAACAGATTCAGAGAAACACATTACCACTCTGGCAGAGATACACATAGAAGATGAGCAACCATGGGTTCACGTTGGTATAAATGATTATCTTAAAACAATAAAAGCCACTTTAGCGCTTGAACATGAAAGGAGTTTCATTAATGAGAAATTGTTGCAAAAAATTATGGAGAGGGAAGAAATCCCGAAATTTAGGATTAAAAATCAATATGTTTCTGGGTTGGACAGTCCAGACTTTGAAAACCGAATTACAGGCAGATGCATGCTTAAAATTAACATTGGGCAGAAAACAATTTACCATAATGTATGGATAGTGAGTGGAGCACAAAATGAATTTTACATGGGCAATGACATCATGCACAGAATGTGTATGGTGTTAGATTTCCTTAATCAAAAAATATGGTCACGCCTAGGTGGGCCGGCACCTGAATTTGAAGACAAAAGAAGGGCTTATCATTGTGCACAACTGGTTCCTTATGCCATCGAATTACAAATAAGGAAAGATACTATTATTCCTGCATTTACAAAACAGTTTGCAATAACACTGAAATGCAAAAATGGGCAGCAGATGAAAGGCTCTGATGCATTTGTATGCCTGAATGAATCCATAAGACAGCAAGGCCTGGATTATGAATACATTCCATTGGTAGACATTGGTGAAGGATCTGTAAAAATCATGGTAAATAATAAAGGTTGTCAGGACATTCATTTAGAGGAAAACTCCCCATTAGGAATGGCCATACAAAAATCACATTATACGGCAGATTTAAATAACATGGTGATTGGGAATATTCCTGAAAAATATGTAGATGCCAAGGGCGAGTTGCCAGAACACCTGGACTCTCAGCCCAAAGGAATATTTAAAATTCATTCTGTGTATCCTTATGATTCAAATGAGACAGTGTGCTGCCATCAAGAGGATTGCATAATATTTAATTTAAATGAAAATGAAACAGGAAATCAGCCCATTGAAGTGGAAGCTGATCTGCCAAAATATTTGAAAGTGGCAGCTCTACAAAAAGACACAGCCACACAGTTAGAGGAAAGCGCTGAGATTCCTTTACCAGAAGAGTTTCCAGAATTTTCCAGAATGGTAGAAGAGCAGATCTCCTTAGCGGATGCATGTGACAGCGATGAGGATCGACGCAATCTGAGGGAAATATTTATGGAGTTTAAGGATGTATTTGCAAAAGATGCTTATGATTGTGGTTTAACTGATTTACATGTGGCCACACTACCAGAAGGTTGTAGCAGAAATCCAGTGTTTGTACGCCAGTATAGACTACCGCTGGCATGTTTAGAATCATTGGCAGAGATTATTAAAAATTTGGAATCACGGGGAATAATTAGGCCCATTCATAGCACATCCAATACGCCTATTTTAGGTGTGTTAAAGCCAAATGGTCAATGGCGGCTGTGTGCAGACTTAAGAGAGTTAAATAAAAGAGTACCAGTATCTAGATGGCCACTACCATTCATTGATCAGGGCCTAGCTCAGATACATGGTTCAAATGTATTTACCACGTTAGATCTCACATCTGGATATTGGTGTGTGCCATTGGCAGAGGAGATACAACACCTATTTTCCTTTACATTTGACAGGACTCAATATGCCTGGCTTAGAGCTCCGTTCGGGTACATCAATAGTGGGAGTGAATTTGGCATATTTTTGAGAAAGGCCATGCCAGATGCAGCGGAAAGAGGAACAATAGTTTATGTGGATGATGTCTTGATAAAAAATGAAAACCTTAAAAGCCATTTTGATGAAATAAGACATGTGCTTGGCCAATTGCAGAAAGCAGGCGCCAAAGTATCTTTGCAAAAAGCACAATGGTGCAAGAAAAAAGTGAACTTTCTAGGGCATGAAGTGACTGAACATGGGCTAAATCCACAAAGGAAGAAAATAGAGGCCATACAAAGATTAAAAGATCCTAAAAATGTGAAAGGAGTAAAAAGTTTATTAGGGATGACAGGCTATAACAGAAAGTTCATTGAGAATTATGCAGAAATCACTCAACCATTGACTAAACTGCTTAAACTAAATACTCCCTGGAGATGGGAAAGAGAGCAGTCTGATGCAGTGGCTAGATTGAAGGAATGTCTTGTAAAGGCACCATGTTTAGCATACCCCATAAAGGACAGGGATTTCTTTATAGAAATAGGCTTTTCTGAACATTGTATGTCAGCAGTGTTATCACAAAAACACGATTTGAATCACAAAACCATTGCATATGCAAGTAAGGCATTTTCCCAAGTTGAAATGAAATTTAATGAATGCGAAAAGGCCCTATTAACCACTGTGTGGGCGCTACAACATTTCCGCCCCATTGTTCAGGGAGAAAAGGTGATTATTGAAACAAATCATCAACCTTTGCAATTTTTAGAGAGTAAAAGAATTAGATCAGGCAATCTAGCGCAATCCAGAATCACTTCATGGACACTGGCATTACAAGGTTTTCCCGTAGAAGTAAGATATGGACAAAATAAAAAGAGCCCAATTGCTCAAGGGTTAGCTGACTTACATGACTGTGCAGCTGAACAAATAACAAATGAAATGGATGTGGAAGCTAGTTTACAGGAATTTGAACAATCACCACACAAAGCTTTTGATGAAAAAACATGCAAGGGTTTGCCAACTGTATATGTGGATGGTTGTGCTTTTCACATTGAAAATGACAGTAATAAACAGTTAGTGGCAGGAATAGGAAATGTCTGGTTGAAATGTGAAGGCGTTCCTAGTATAGGGATGAGGATTGGAGATAGGAGCAGTCAGGTGGCGGAATTGGCAGCCATCTATAAAGCAATTGCTACTGCAGTTGATAAAAAGTTCAGTGAAATTGTCCTGGTGACTGATTCTGACTATGCACGGAATAGCTTTGTGGAGTATTTGCCTGGTTGGAAAGCAAGAGGCATGGTTACATACAACAAAAAGCCACTTAAACATGGAAAAATGATACAAGCCATAGACAAATTGGTGTCAGAAAATAATTTAACAATATACTGGAGAAAAATTCGTGGGCATTTAAAAACACCAGGAGAGGATAAGGAGGGAAATGATAAGGCAGACCATCTGGCTAAGATTGGGGCTGTGATGGGAGAATTGCTACCTATTGATTATTTAATGGGTGAAATACAAATTGATGCAGTCACACGTTCTAAAGCACCAAAGGAGGTAGATCAACCGGTGGTGCAGTGGAGTCATGACACGCCAGACCAAGATTTGATTGAGGCACAAAAGAATGATCAAATTTTGGGAATCTATTATAATCATTTGATAGATCCTGAACAAAATCCTTTAACAGAAAATGATTGTATGGGAAAAGAAGAGTTGAGGGTGTTATTAAAGAACAAAACACGAATTAGATTACAGGATGGACTCATGATTAGAGAGTCCATAACAGGGCAAATACAGTGGGTAGTACCCCTTTCATTCAGAGGACTAATGCTACACCATGCACATGATGCCATAACTGCAGGCCATAGAGGTTCACAAAAGACATTAGAAATACTAAAAGATTATGCTTACTGGCCACATATGTCCCAAGATGTGGAATTATATACTAGAGGATGTCTAGTATGCGCCCAATTTAAACCTGCTTCACCAATGCATAGAGCACCATTGATGAAAAGAGGCCTAACTCTCCCATGGTCAGATTTGCAAATAGACTATGTAGGTCCTTTAAAAAGGTCGAGCAGGGGACACCGCTATATTTTGAGTGTGGTATGTTTGATGTCAAAGTGGATTGAGTGCATTCCCGCACCAGATTGTAGTGCGCAAACAGCAGCCACATTGCTGGTGAACCATGTGTTCTCAAGGTTTGGGTTGCCACAAAGAATTGAGTCAGACAGAGGAAGTCATTTCACAAGTACTCTAATGAGTAAGGTATGGCAAATACTAGGTGTGAAAAGGAAACTACATATCGCATATCGGGCGGCGTCTTCAGGTACAGTTGAAAGAAGCAATAGGTCTGTTGTGGATATTTTAAAGAAATTTGTGGCAGAAGCAGGTTCCAGCTGGGATTTGCGTTTACCATTGGTTTTGATGGCAATCAGGTCGACTCCTGCCAAAGCAACAGGTGTTAGCCCCCATGAGGTCTTAACAGGTAGGAAAATGGTGTTACCACAACACCTACTATACAGAACACATGAGCAAACTCTAGTGAGTGCATCCACAGTTCATGAATATATTGATGAACTGAGGAGGCATTTGCAACATGCATTTGCTTTTGTGCAGAGAAATCTGGAAAGAGCTGCTGACAGTGCTAAGTCATATTATGACAAAAAGACATCAGTAAAGGAATACAATGTAGGGGATCAGGTGTACAAGTTTCATTTTGGAAAAAGTAAACAGAAAAATTCTAAATTTCTGGCAGCCTGGCAGGGGCCATTTCGAATTATAGATAAAGTCTCTCCTGTAGTGTATAAAATTTTGAAAAATGAAGGTGAAACAGCAATAGAGCAGTTTGTCCATGTAAATCAAATCAAACCATGCCATCCCAGACATGAGATCAGGCAGCTTGAGCATGTGGAAACGGATAGAGTCCCTTGAGAAAATAAATGGGTGTGATCAGGAGGCAGTGACAAAGAAGTTAAAAAAAAGTTGATTGTTATGATGGCACATAAACACTGTAATATATGTGAAAATATATAATATAAATAAATAAATAAATAAATAAATAAATAAATGCACATATAACGGAAGCTCGTGGTTGGTGTGCAGAGAGAAAGTGTGTTAAATATTGAATGCTGTTTTATATGTGTTTGTTTTCTTTTAACTTGTGTTTAATTTCAGAAAAAAGAAAAAAAAAAAACGAAGTATTTTTACCAAGCATGTTTTATTTTTGGCAAAAGGATGAAGTTAGTATTGTGCTATGTACTTAATCTGTTTATTTTCTATTTTGATTTAGACAATTAACATTATTTGGTCGGAGGTTCCGGGATCAGAGGCCACGGGAGACGATGGAGTCCTGGAGTCCCCTGGATGAAGACCAAAAGATGCCTGCCTCCAGGTGGAGGTGAAGACAAAATAACCGGAATGCCAAAAGAGATGACTACTGTGGATTCAAGATTGCCAAGATGTAAGAGTACTCGAATGAACCGAATAACATCGCTGGTCGGGACATACCAAAAGAGACAAAACAAAAGTTCCGGCATATGAAGTTCCACGTATTTATTATTTTAATTATTTATTTTAACTTGTTATATTACTTGTTTGTTTTAGTTAGTTGTTTTATTTCATTGTTTTTAATTGACTTGGAAAATTTAAACTTAAAGTAATGCCACTTACACTGAGAAGGCAAATGTGGAACATTTTATGAACTGATGGACTCAGATGAAATGTTGATTTAGATGCACATGAATATTCATTTTGTTGGATTGCTATATTGTAAAAAAAAATAGAACAAGTTGTTTTTAGGAATTGGCTTGGATTATAGCCAAGTTCTAAAAACAAAAGGAGGGTATATGTAAGGATATTTGGCGTGTTACAGTACACAGTACAGCAATACTGCACAAGTAGCACCATTTTTTTGCAGCACCACCACCACAAGGGTGCGGTGCATTGCTATATGGGTTAGCAGATTAACAAGGAAAGACAGACTATTCAGTAAAAAACGATTTTAACATATAAGATGCAAATCTATTTTTACAGTTAAAAGCACACGTGTTCATTTAAAAATGCACACTATTTTTCACCTGAAATGCCTATATTGCTAGAGACACATTTGAAAATTAACAGCTAACCTATTAACCATTAACCTGACTAATAAAACCTTATTTTAATATAACCCACTAATAAAATGTGTTCTCTACTGCAGAATTAGGCATACTCTGAAAACCATTTAAATGAGTGTGCAGATTTTTTTTTCTTCTCTTCTCTGCCTGATTATCCGTGTTGTTGTGCACAGTAACTGCAGGAAGGAGGAAGTCAGATTTGCAACAATTGCAAATGTATAAGCGAAGCTATTGTTGAAGAGTAGGAGGATGAGAGATGATGAATTTCATTGGGACACGTCATAAAGAGGGCTGAGAGGAAAGTTTTAGTGGGCAGTAGCAGGGAAAAAGACAGGGAGACATCTTTCTGCACTACTGGGGAGAAGACCTGGCTGTGGGGTCCTGACTGAATGCAGATTCCTGTGTCCTGCTGCAGTCGACATTGGGGAGAGCTGAAAGAAAAACCTGTCCACTGGCTGAGGCAGTCCTATCTGAAAAAGCTGAGAATTCCAGGCAATGACCCCGGCTTGAGAAGGCAAGCGTTCCTTTTTGCTGGAGTTAATCCAAGAGAGCCACATTCACAGAGAGAAGCCTCTGAACAGATAAGGTAATTACCTAACTGGGGGAGCTGTGTGTGTGCACGGAAATATGCAGTCAGTGTAGAAAAATGAAAGGTCCGTGCGTGTCTTAATCAAGTGCTAATGTTGCAATTTAAGTTCTGTTCTCCGCCACTATAATTGCAGTGTGTCATAGAAAATGCTTTGATTGTTCCATTTTATTGCTGTAAAGAATGAGATCGTGTTAAATACAACTTTTATAATACAGAAAAATATTTGAAAACAGACGGATGGTGTACTTACTATTTATCATTACAATGCTGATGATGTGGGGAGATTTTTAAACAGTGCAATGGTCATTTTAAGACAGATGTGTGCATGTCAGAATCAGTATGAATAATTGTGAGTGACTGTAGTATAGCTTGTTGGAGGTATATGAGCCAACGGGAAGGGAGACTCTCTGAACATAGCTCCCTACCGTATATAAGGTAGTGGAAATTACCACAAGACTACCACATATAGCTCTCTGTCGTAAATAAGTCAGTGAGTTTGCCCATGGTGGCGCACCAACACTATCACTGGAAAATGTGGTATCCCTAGAATGCAGGTCTGAGGTCTCTCTAGTGATCACACGAAAAATCTAAGCGAAGATAAGGGATTCTGGACATTGGGGCCACAAATAAAACAAGGGAATTATGCTCACCAAAATACCACCAACCACGTATACCAAATATGCAGGTCTGGGTGCTGAAATAATGCATGTCCATTGTATTATTGTTGCACATGGCCAAATCTGAATACAAAGAGTGATTATTGCTAAGTTATTTTTCGGCGGTAATAAAATACCGTCAGGCCCCAAATCTCCACAAAATACCCTACAGATCTAGACCCAGTGTCATCATATGTACAGTACTTATCTCTCAGAAAAGTCCTCTCACGCGTCAGTGCGGTGATTACGCAGATCTTGCTAATTTCTCTGTTGCATTTTCTGCCTGGTCCTCTGTCGTCGACGGGCAGTTTCTCGAGTCTAGCCATGCCGTTACATCCTCTGGTGATTCGAAGAATAGAGCTTTAATCTTTAAGAGCACCTTCATTTTGGCCGGATATAGCAGCATATATCTATATCCTGCTTCGCGCATCCTTCTCTTCACTGCCACATAGTTTAGGCGTTGCCTCTGCACCATGAGTGTGTAGACCGGGTATGCAGTGATGGTTGCTGATGCTCTACTTATCGTCCCCCCATTCCGGAAGTGCTCCAAAACCTTCTCCCTGTCTTTATAGTTCAGGATCTTTGCAATAATGGGTCCCGGTGGGGCTCACGTGGCGGTCTCTTTGCCTGGGCCCTGTGCACTCTTTCCGCTGTGAACCCATGGTTTAGTGCTCTGCCTGTTATCTCCTGACGCAGCATGCTCTCCACATAGTTTGTTGGGTCCGATCCCTCTTCTCCCTCTGGCAGTCCCACTATGCGCACGTTGTTCCTTCGAGCTCGCCCTTCCGCTTCCTCAGCTCTGCTTTTGAGATTGCGCATCTGCTGTTGCAGCACGTGGACATCTGTTGCGATTGTCTTACATGTGCTTGTGTTATCTTTCACCACCTTCTCCAGAGTTCCTGTGCGCTCAGCCAGTGCTTGCACGTCTTGCCGTAAGAGATTCACGTCTATGCTAACCGCATCGATTTTGGACTCCAACGTGGTCTTCAAATCCGAAATGGGTACATCCACTGAAATTTTCAGTGCCGAGATGACGTCCAGTATCTGTTGACCGTTCATCGCTACCTTCTCACAGTCGCTGGAGCTCTGTCCTTTCCCACTGGTCCCTTCTGTCATCTGCGGTGTTTTGGTGAATTCTTCCATGGTGGATTGATTCCCTTTGCCTTTGGGCAATTTGTTGGCCATTTCGCTGGTGAGTGGGCTGTATGTCTGGGTGTGCTCACGTGTTCACTGTCTGCTGGGGCCTTCTTTTCTTGCTCAGGGGTTTTTCTACTACCGCCCAGCTCCCCTAGGCCCACAGGCGTTCCTCTGGCTTTTCTTATCTATGAAGTGTCCCCGTCGTCAGTGGTACACCCCAATCCAAGTGCCTTCTGAACCAGACTCCAAGTCTATGGTTGGTGCGTGTCTCAATACCGCCTGGGCTCCAGTGCCGCGTTCAAGGCACCAGTGTAGCGCCTCTGTTGAGCTCTGGATGCTTCACATGATGGTACGGTGTCATATGCCTGTTTCATGCGTCCCAGTTATAAGTGAGGTATCGCTACGCCCTCAGTCCCAAACTATGGGACTATATTGCAAGTGGCCTCTTGTGCACTTGGAATCTGCCTCCAACATGGAACCTGCACCTTTGATGCCACATTTATAACCTCATCTAGTGTCTGGGTAATCAGGCCACTCTAGTACAATGCCCCTTATCAGGTATCCAAATGAGATTATTTATAAGCGGCGCTCCTCTTGGACTCCCTCACATTCTACTGTAAAAGCAGCCGCATGTACAAGCTCGGCTGCTCATTTATCTTCCCCATCCGATGCGCATTGCTACGCTATATCCGGTGAGGACTAGTCAGTTCCATTCCAATCATCTCCTCCTTCTCGCCCCGTGTCCTATCCAATCACGTCAGATGTCTATGCAGTTGCACGCAGCATACATCCAGCTGGATGCGGATGCCTCGCTGCCGTGCAGCCTCCAAGCACGCCAGCTGCTGTTTGTGTGGCCTTTCCCGACGAGGTGCCCTTTTACTCGCTCGGCTCCCGTCTGCAGTGGTCTGCACGAGCTGTGCGTCCAGATGCTTTCTTACTGCAGACCTCTGGTGGCGTACTGGGTTAGTTGTGGGTGCTCCCGGCGGTTGCCCCTCACTCACGGGTGAGCCGTGTTCACTTTGCACAGAACTGGCAGCCCCCCGCTGTGTACCTTGTATTCGCTGCGGCCTGCAACACGAGCTTAAGGCGATCTGTTTATCAAACTGCGCTCGCATGTCAGTTGCAGGACTCAAGTGGATGGCTCGCGGGTCTTCCTTCAAATTTGCTTAGTCCCGATATCTGAATCCGCCATCTTGTTTTCTTTGTTCTCCGTCATCCTCTTCTCGGCAGGCTTTGTTTTGTTTAATCCTCATCTCGCTGCTAGCACAACTTCCAGCCAGTGTGCAGCATCTACTTAGGCACCCATGCCTACGGTTTTAGGGATTGCAGGTGACATCTGACATCTGATCAACTCTCGGATTTGCAGGAGCTCACAGGAAACCACGTCCTACACCACGGGTAGATAGCCATGCCCCTTGTGACCATTCTCACCCAGAAAAACAAATTTACCTCAACTGATGTTTCGCCTACATCTGTTTGTTCATCAAATAGATCGTCATCAGTGACGTCAGTTAGTCTGTATCCCTCTTCAATGGCGATTACTGTGCACCATTGTCTGCCTTCATCATCACACCCATCGATCAGTGCCATTCTCCCTCGCACTATAGCTGTATGTATTGCCAAGGGAAACACTTGTCCCTTTTCCTCGTGCATAGGCATTTGTGGCCTAAATAGAAATTCATCTGGGTTTTTCATGGTTTTGTCTGCAAGGCCTGGTAGCCCTTCCATTAGTATGCATATCCCATACGTGAATATTTGTGGTTTCAATGGGACAGCTCTCATAGCTGATTGTCCTGTGTATGCTCTAATCATTTTCCATATGTTCAAATAATGCATTCCTGGAGTCGAACATACTATGCCCTTCTCTCTGAACGAGATTGTCATGTTTAACTTTGTCATTAGGTCTCGTCCCAATATGTTTACTGGGGTTTATCTTGAGTATAACAGTGGCACATTCATGTCACATTCTCCTATAGAGACTGGAAGTTATTTTGTAAAAGGAACACGACTTGTTGCTCTTGTGAAGCCCTGAGTATTAATAGCATCGCCGAACAAGGAAAACTTGCCTTCAAGTAAACACGAACGTGTTGCACCTGTGTCAACTAAGATGAAATTCTCTTTATCCCCTATAAGGACATCTACCCTTGGTTCCTCATGAGGGTCTGGTGTCACTGATAGGATAGAACACATCAGGCTTCCCATTAAGCTGTCCTAATCCATATATAACTTTGTCCCACTCTGCGTGAATGGACTTCCTCCATCACCAGTCTTAGTTCTAATTCCAGAGTTTGATGCCTGTCCTGCACTTGTTGTCTGTGACAGTTGCATCGGTGAATGTTCAGACTGACCTTGTGGATAACTTATAAAGTTCTGAGGTTGCGAGCTTTGCCGTGCTCCTGGCGCTTGCTGTTGCACTGTGTGATTCTGTGCAACTCCATTTCCACCCTGCAGAAAAAACACAGGTGGATTCACCATTCCTATTCTTGTCCCCTGGGTGCTTTGCACCATGCCTTGACTTCTGCATGTGCATGCTAGATGTCCTGACATCCCACACGTCCAACATATTGGCGGTGGTCTAATTATTTGCCCATTTGGCATATCCTGATTGCCGTTTTGCATGTTTTGAAAACCTCCCTGATTACCGTGGAAACCTCACTGATTACTCTGCCATCCTATTCTTCGAAAGCCTCTCCCTCTGGGGTATAACCCATTACTGCCCTGATTAATTTGCTGTTGATTATTGACCTGCTGCCCGTTTGGTCCGTCTGTGCTAGTTATCATTGCCTCTTCAATTGCATATTTTGACAATTTCCTGTGCATTAATTTGGCCTCTTCAGCTTTTCGTGCAGCCTCTTTATTGCAATTCTTCTGCTGCAGTAATCTGCAATAGTGAGCTATGGTCAACTGTATTTCAGACCACAGTTTGGCCTCAATTCCTAACAATTTATTGAGCTGCTTCTGTAGCTGATCTGGCAGCCTTTGGCATAATATATGGTAAAACACGGTAATAGATTTCCCCCAAGATTCAAGAGTTTCGAGCACCCACGCGTCTTGGAAATTCTGAATGTAAACCAAAGGATCCTCTGACTCCTTTATTTTTTGTGTCATTATGGCTCCCATGTCAGCAGTATCTGGGTATAGCAATCGTAATGCTTTCCATAACGTGGCTCTGCAACTGTTAAATGGAGCTCCATCATGTGCAGTGTTAACTGTAGTCACGCCAGGGTAACCTGCACGTGTCCACACATCATCAGCTCGATCAACAAGTATGGCGATTAAAAAACCTTTAATATCTCCAATAGCTAGTGTGTTCCCTCCCGTCATTTTTTCCAGCTCATGTATCCACTTCCCGGCTCCCGATGTTAACATTGGAAGCTTATTTTTCAGGTTTTCTCGATCCATGTGTGGCTATGGAATATACTGTGCCTCGTTCCTCCTTTCTCGAGCAACGGGAATTGTGATACGTGACACTCCTTTTCCTCTCTCATCATTTTTCTATCCACTGCAGGGGTGATAGTGCCGCATCACAGTCTACCTGGCAATGTCCTTAGTCGGCTCACATAGGGTGGCGGAGACACCCCTCTCTGACAGTAAGATACTCCTTCGTGTAAGTCTGATTGCGTGGCTGAATCTGATGCCTTAGGTGCAGATTCACTAGAATCCGACCATCATATTCCCCTTGAGAAGCGTTTTTTGCACCTTCTCTCATCCTCCTTTCCCTCATATTCCTCTCTTTCTGCATCTGACATTGTCTGTGCCCAACTCGTGCAACTCCTCTCATCACCCTCGTCCCGATTTAGTGTCAAACCATCTAGGGACAGCTCTTTGTTTCTATTACTTCTGGAGGCATCCTCAGTGTCATACAACTGAGTGCTCTCAAGATGCTCGTCCTCTCCTGTCCCTTGGGGTACTTGTTCTAGCCCCATTTCATCATATATTCTATCAATCGTCTCTCTGATGCTTTGGGTGTCAAAGTCATCCTCGATATTTGCCCTAAACGTGCCTGGTACTAAATCGTACTCAGAAAATAATTCTTCTATGTCCTCCCAGCTTTCCACTGGATCGGGTTTTTTAACCTCTCTTTCCAGATACTCTAGATCTCGTGCTCTCTGTCTTAGCTTACGTTCTATGTCGTCATCAAACTCTGCGCTTCTGCATTTCCTCCCTGACCCTGACTCTATCTTCTTCCTGTTTCCTTGCATCTCTCTGTTCATTTGCCCTTTGTGTTTTCTCATCCCTTTGACTTTTTTTTCTCCTTTCGCTGATCTTTTGTTCTTCTTCTTCTAGCTTCCTTAGTTCCTGCCTATTCTGTTCATCGGCTAATCTCTGCTTGTGACTGAGTTTCCTTTCTTGCTCCTCACGATACAATTGTTCTTGCCTCTGCCTGTCTCTTCTCATGATCCTTTTGTCTCTCAATCCTTTTTCCTTCTCACTTCTTTGAAACTCATATAGCTCTCCCATTTGTCTCCCTTCTTCAATGCCTTTACCATCGAGTTTCAACAGAAACTGACGTCCCATCCATTTGTTCTGTGTGAATCCTATCTCATCAGTTCTATCCTCATCTCCTTTCCATCTTTTGCCCTCTCTCTTGCTATCTAGAGATGTACTTTCTTGTGCCTGGTCTCCTTTCTCCATTTCGTGCCTCTCCTTGTCCCTCAGGACCTTGGAGGTGATATCTCTATCTCTGTCTTTGTCTGGGTTTTTGTCACTACTTTGCGTAGGTGACTCATATGCCGGGTTGATATATCCCGTGGCTGCTTTAAGTTCCCTTAGCGGGTATAATCCTTCGTCTTTACCCTTTGTTTCAGGCGGGCGGGTGGCGCGGGTGGTGTGGAAGGCGTCCCTCCCCCTCTGTGCATACGTTAAGTATCCAATCAAAAGGCGGCTCTTCCTCCTTGTCCTCTTGGTACATTTTCCAAAGTTCTAAACTTGCTAGGCATTTTGTCTAACTTCTTGCCAGTGTACGTAGCGTGCAAATATGTCCTCATGTGTTGCAGAACCGTTTTAAATAGTGACCCGTCCTGGGGCCAGGCATAAACATTTCATTAGCGGTTCCCTTAACCCATTCTGCATTGTACTTTTTCAGCTTAAGTGCATGTTTTGGCAACTGTTTGCGTAAGTGTATCAACGGTGTAACATCTTCCATACTTAAATTATCTCACACAACACTTAGTCAAATTTGATGTTGCTTAAACAATATCAACAATATGAGCGAGCACCAATCGTTGCAAGCTCGAATCCCGTTTTCTTTTTCCACAAATTATTTTTTTCCTTTTCAAACAATAATCATTGATTCATAATATACAGTGTTTTAGCTACACAATCGCACAATTTTCGTGCTTAGTCCTCAAAAATGTCCTTATTTATTATGATGTCAGAAAGAAAAAGAAAAAGAAAGAGATAACAGAAAAACATAAGACAGACATAATCGACTAGACAGACTCCAGTCGGCTACACAGTTCTCTGCCCCTATGAGTTACCCCGACATGGAGTGTAAGCCCATCCCTTTCAAAAAGTGTCTTTAACCGCTTAGGGTTCCTAATTTGTCCTATTAATTCAGGACTTTGGATGCAGGCTTCTTCTAGCCGCTATATTAAGCGTAGGTATTTGGGCGTATCCTCTGTCTGCTCAGGTATCCTCCCGGTATCCTTCTCTATGGTCAGGTATTTTCCCGGTATCCTCTTCTATGCTCGGATATCTTCCTGGTATCTTCTTCTATGTGTTACTCGGTCACCCTTGACGCTTTATTTCCTTCCCCTTATATATATACATTCTACTCTATCTCTACCTTATTTTTTGTCCCGCCTCCCACCATTACCTTCCCTTACTTGTTCTAAGGCATGCAACTTTTTGCCAAAGTATTCAGTCTTGTTCACTCACCGTTCACATGTTTCCTCTATGGATCCTGAGGATCACCGCCTTTGTTACCGCCTCTCCTGCTGTTCACTCGATCGGCTGCTCGTAGAAGTGGGAAGGGGTTCATGGGCAAAACCCAGGTTCCTTCAAACCTTGACCTGCAGGATTTTTACTTAACTAACCACTATCTACGGGGAGCTTCTCGGTCTACTTAGCTGGGTGGCAAAAGGACTTGTAATATTGCAGAGGACCTAGAGTTACTTTATGTCGATGCCCAGTAGGTGTCTTATCTAATCGATAATCGATGAACCATCCTCTCTCCGCTACCAAGTGTGCACCAGGACCTCAACCGACCCATAAAGCTGGGGGTTGCCCAATAGCACTTTAAGATAATGTAGCAGCAACCATGAGATGGATGGTGATGCAGATTCGTACTCTAGCATCGAATCAATAATGACAACTCAATGGTTGGCAAAGGGAGTCCCTTTAATGACAAGTACAAAAAACAGGGAGTTCATGAACATCAGCTGTTGCTTGATCTTCCTTCTCACTTCAACTTCAACGAACTTCATAGAAAACACATTTTTTAAACTAAAAACTCAACATCACTGACGTGTAACGCTTAAAATGCTGCATGCAATTCTATTGGATATACGAAGGTAACTTTACTATAGGTACTATATCTGTATATGGTAACGGGGTGACAGGATTGGGTAATCAGTGTCAGATGGGGCATCTAAGCCCTTCCTTCAGAATAGCTATTGTAGACGTCACTAAAAGTACGACGTCCTATTGGTTCTACAAACTATAGGATCCTAGATTACTTGGTCCATTGTGATTGGGTTGACACCAAGCCTCCTTTTACTTTTCCACTGGCTTAGCAGCGTGCAGAATGGTCGGCCAGGTGCAGGGTGCTCGCCCTGTCCTCCAGCCTTCCCCCAACCATTGCCATCATCAATCACCTACCCAATGGCCATGCGTCAATTATTTCTTTTTGGTTTGGCCTTAAGACTGTATCTCTGTCGGGAAGAGTTCAGATATCTGTGCATGGCACAAGTCCGCGCATAGGTGTGAAGGCCCCAACTCTTCTTAGTTGGCAGGTCACATGATTCAGGCACTGTGAAATCCTCTCCTTTTCCCTGCAATTCGTGTATTTGATTTAGCTTTCTGCCCACCACCTGCCGTCTGCTGCTTATCTTGACTTCTTTGAACAGGATACTCCGCTCTTTGCTTCATAAATCATATCTATGGTTCGTCTATGTCAGCCGATCCAACCTTGGCTTCTTCGTACGGGTTGCATGCGTCTGAGTTTAGTTTCTTGTCTTTTAGCTTTCGATTCTCGTGTTGAGGGGCTCCTCTCCTGAGGCCTTTTACTAATGTTTGGTTGATTCTGCTCTTGTGCACAGTGGAAGTATACTTACATAAAATGCTCCTTTTCGAGGTAGATATGTATAGGTGGCGCATGCCACAAACTATTTTACTACTAAGCATAGCAAGCTGCATGTTTTTCTCAGCTTTTTTGCGGTTCCAAGCATATGTACACGTGTAAACTGGCTGCATATCTTCATCACGCTTATGGCATAAGCTTCATACCTTTGACATTGTTATTTCACTTTAGATTCATGATGTCCCTTATCCATGATGTTTTGTTTCTTTTCGTCATTCGCAGATTGTCAATCTTCCATATGTGAGTCATTCCGGGTTCTTGTGATGTCACAATTCGTCTTCCTTTAGGACTTACTTGGCTTCTTCAGGCATTGGCCCTCATTACAAGTCAGGCGTTAAGGGGTTAACGGCACCGTAAAGAGCGTCAGCGCCGTTAAACCCTTAATGCCTGATTCACACTTTAACGCCTGCTTTTTGCAGGCGTTAAAGTCCAAGGCGCTAAGCGACTTTGGTGCTAATTACGGCACCGTAATTTACGGTTCCGTAATTAGCGCCTTCCCCATCCCCATTATGCCCTATGGGGAAAAAATGGGAATGGGGAAGTGCAAATGGTGAATGGGGAATTACCGTCCCACTCACCTTGGAATTGGGCGGTAATTCCGCCATGCACCATAGCGGAATCCGGCATGGACCATGGTGCTAATAGCACCATGGTCCACCGCTGACTTGTAATGAGGGCCATTGTCTTTTGGCAATCGTCAGTTGTTCTCACTTGTCGATATGGCTTTCTCAATGGGTACCTTACTGTATAAGGTTTCTTAAGTACAGGTACTTCAATAGGTGCTGTCTGTCTGATAGGTACCGGGCAGAGCTCCACTGCGCTCTCTGCTGGTTTACTTGCTCAACATACGTCACATACTTCGGCGTGAAAGTTCCTGGCACTTCAAAATGGGCGATTTGAGTGCGGGTCAGGCTTGCGACCTCCTCTACAAAGGGCTATTCATTAAGTCTGAAGTTAAAATAATGATGTACCTAAACTCCCTCGAATGTCTCGAGATGCAGTGCAGACTGGGAAGGTCAGCCTTCAGACAGAAGACACTGGCCTGAGGCCTACCTATGAAAGAGGGTCGATTAATTGGGGAAACAAGGGAAAAGTTGACAAATCTTCAAGCACTTGGGTTTCGTTTCTATGTACGTGCTGCTGGAAGGCCGAATGTCCAGGGTTGGATTTGGGTTGCCAACCAATTAGAATAGTCTGCCAGGCACGTTTACATACAATGTTGCAAAGTATTATTCCACTGCCATATTCTCTGTTATGACGGGTGCCTTACACCACATGTATAGAAGTAGCTTAGGGTGTGCCACAGACAAGAGAACACCAATGAGGGAATAAAGTGTGTAATTCTATTCCCTTAATCCAGTCCCACCCTTCGATATGTTTGTGTAATATGCCACGTACGATGACGTCATTGATGACTCATCTAGTATTATATAAGTATAATCAAGAAGACATTGTGATCCTGCATGAGTCGATTTGATGAGTGTTTATTCGCCCTGCTTTCCTTCTTTGAGATTAAAGCAGTATTTTACCATCTTCTTTGAGTTTTCCCGGTTATTTGGTCTGAGATATTTTATTGGAAATTCCATCTAGCACACAGTTGTTTGAAGCTGCTAGAGCACAAATCTACACACCAAAAGCCAAATGCAATCATAAAGGTAAAACAGGGACAGTTGAGAGATATACCTTCGCCTTTCGTGGTTACGTGGGCTGAGGGAAGGCCTGTGCTCTTAAGAGGGGTATGAACGTGAACCAGTAGTGACCCAAATAACATAGTATCACACTCCAAAATGAAGGGAATATCCAATCAAGCTTCTATAAAAATATATACTTTAATCAAACATGCCATCTGCAATAGAAAACACTGTGTTAAAACCCACCGGGAAGGAAGAACAGAGAAGATGCGACAGAATGAGGAAAGTAGGACTCTGAGCGTAGTTCCAGGGTTGGTAGATAAGTGACTAGCCATGAAAAGCATATGTTGTTGTTTAAAACAGGTGCAATCATGACCTAACCAGTCTCTAGGGCCCAAGTGGACTGAGAGGGCAGTTCAGGGCCAACAGTACCTGGATTTAGTTCTTGGTGGGCTGACAAAATCCGACCTGGTGTTGATGAGAGTGGCTCAGGCTTAGTTTTTGGCATCTTGGACCATGTAGGCCCAAGCAGCATGCAGGCATCGAGGAGTGGCAGATGTGGTCGATCTGTGCAGATTAGGATGGTTCCAGGAATGCTTCACAGTTGGGCCAGGCCGAGTCAGTCTTCAGCCTCTGGGAGGGGTTGATGAGCGATGCTCCAGCGGTTTGAGCAGGCAGGCGACTTTTGTCAAAGTAGTGATCTTGAGGGCATCAATGTGCAGGTTTATGTGGCGGCCATTTAAGGGCTAGCTGGCCATGGTTTAACCCCTGGTCAGAGTTGACATGTGACTCACCAGTTATTCAGATTGTGTCCCAGCACTGAGCAGGAGATTCAAATCTAGCAGGTGACCTGATTAGCTAGGGCACGATGCAGGGTTGAGCTGGTTCGATGTGCAAGAAAGTTTGAATTGGTGGAGGAGTGCAAAAGCCAGTGCTGGCACCTTCCCTCTCCTTCAAGGTGTGATGAACACGGAGTGACTGGTTCGGTGTGGTAGAACAGGGAGCTTTGGCTTCTCTGGCCCTCTGACCTCTGTACGACCCACTCATGGGGACTTGAGGACAGGATGATTCTGTTCAGGGTCTGCACTCCCAGTGTTAGGACATTCCGGTGTAGAATGGTAAGGCTTGGTTTCAGCAAAGGTCACTCCCGATGTGCCCCAGGAGTGGGTAGGGGACAGATCTTCCTTCTGCCTTGGGTGGCTCCTTCTTCACCTCACGGTGAGGGATTTGGGAAGCACAACTTTCCAAAGGAAGTCCAGAGAGTTCTTCCAGAGCATTTCTGTATGTCTTGAGAGAATCCAATAGGATCTGAGGGAATCTGGATAGAATCTAAAGAAGGGGTGGGAGACCTGTTCTTTTAAAAGTAAAAATCATCAGGTGATTGGACTAAAGCTAGCCTGCCTTAGTGGTTCAATCATCGCTCTTGAACAGAGTGGATGTTTCCCATCTGATGTCACACCTAAATGGCTTTACTCCAGATGAAGTCGGAGGACAGGGAAGGGAAAGAGAGAAACACAATGGTGGAAGTCTCCTTCCATTCACCAGAGCACTCCTGCCTACTCTAATCCTGACTCGTCCCTTCTCACTAAATACAAAGGCCTTTATAGATCCAGCATCCTGGTGTGAGGATACTCCTTTTGAATGGGTGTGCTCCTTTGATACCTGGACCCAGGACAGCTGCCTGCTGTGTGGCTGTCTCTGGTGGAGAGTGTTTCCTGCCCTCTCAAAGAGATGTGAGAAGAGGCCCAGTCCTCCTGGTTCCTCTAGTGCCATCAGCATGGGCTTCTTGTGATCATTGTAGTTTTTGGGTACTGGAGTGCATAGCTTAAATGCAGCTCCTGCACTTCAGAGACTTGGCTGTCACTGCAGCTCTCAAATGGGCAGCTGTGACCTCTGAATCTGAAATGTGCCACTGTTAGAGCAGGCACTGAAAATCATCAGGATGCTGATGCAGCAGGACACAGATACACACTATGCTTTTGGCATAGAGCTTGTGAAAGGGGAATCTCATCAGTAGATTAACCTATCAGGGATAAAATTAGCCACATCATTTTAATACTGAATAAAAATCCCAAAAGCTGGGGCTTTCACACCCTTGCCAACTGGTGATCTGTCACACCATGTTTTAAAACAACTGAGGGTTATATTCACTGAAATGTGGGATTGTTTTCTATTACTGTTAGATAACCTCATTGTGGGGGAACCCAACACAAAAATGAATAGACAAGAACTTATGTTGGCCATCATGGGATGAAAGCAGAACTTGCATGATTAAAGATGTCCAGCCAATGTAAATATATGGCGTTATTTGATAGCCTCAAGTATAAATACAAACTATAAAACAGGGACTCACTGCGGTACACAAAACATTGGCCCTCATCCGAGTATGGTGGTAATCATGTTGCTATTTGTGCCATGACTGCCTCCCATACCGGTACCGACTCTGGTTTGGTACAATGGGGATTTACCGGTCCATTCCGACCTTGGAGGGACCTGTAAGTCCCCATTTACCAAACCATTCCCCATTCCCATTTGAGCCCCCATAGGGCTCAATGGGAATGGGGAGGGCGCAAGTAACGGTCTGGCATATGCCCAGCCCATTATTTGCGCCCAGGTACCTTAACGGGTCCCGTCAGACCAGGCATTAAGGAAGGGACCCGCTAAGGGACCTCGTAGTAGGGCGTTAAGGGATTACTGGCACAGGTCTCCTTACCGGTACCCTGTACCCTGTATCCCTTACCGCCCTACTCGGAATGAGGGCCATTGTGTGACTTTCACAGATATTATTTATACCTTGCATTTGAATATCATCTTAATCCCACTATACCAGACCCAGTATCTGTCTGCCTCTCTTCTTATTTAGAAAAGGATTTTAGGTATAGATCTTGCTAGCTAATACTTACATTGGGGAAATAAATTAAAGATTGATAATCTAGGGGTCTAAATAGTCAAAACGTGCATGAACATAGATGGCATGAAACTAGAGCTTGATCTCCGATATGTACAGGAAATAATTGATTTCCGAATATATTGGTCTCCAACCAAAATGATGCAAGGTGAAGTAAAAGATTCCCTGTATGTTTGCCACACCATGAGGGACAGGACATTACTTACATATGTTATAGCTCTGTTACTGTCTGTCTGCTTTCTGGAATGAAGATGTATGTGACAAGATGTCAGTTCTATGCAGAAGTACAGGGATAAACCAGCAGTAATCTCAGTGAAAAGGGCACAACATGAGTGGGACAAATCCTTTGCCTCTTAAGGTAGCATGGGCCGTGGGCAGGCTGTAATCTTCAAGAGGGGTGTGAGCAAGCAAGGAAGCATACAAACAACAATAGTACAAAGATACCAACATAAATGAGATGTCCAATCAAGTTCTATAGTCTTTAATTAAACTGTAAACACACTTTTCAAAACACCTCTAATCCACCCCTGTAAAGGAATAGTCAGATTTGGCAGACCGTCAGATAAAAAGGGGTGATTTTAGTATGAAGACAGGGGACAGCAAGCAATTGTCTTTGTAGCAATGTTTCATATTTCTATAATATTTCTTTAAAAGGTAAATAGTGGGGTCTTAAATGTCGCTATGGCAGTTAAAACCAGACCAGTTGCAAAAGACCACAACAGATAGCTTTCAATCTCATTCTTTAGGCTCAACAGTGTTAAACCTGGTTTCTAGTTGCTTTCCAGCTGACATGTCAGCATCCATATGGCAGTTGAATCAGCCTCTTCCCAATAGGTTGATTCATCATGGAGTAGATAGACTAAGCCACTTTTCCAAAGGACATCGAGATGGTTGAGTCAGTTCAAAGGGATCCAGCAATGTGATGTGGTTCTGCAGCAATGGTTTACTCCAGAGGGCAGGAGAACAGGCAAGTGTTGGTCAA
Organism: Ambystoma mexicanum; assembly: GCF_040938575.1. NCBI lineage: Eukaryota > Metazoa > Chordata > Amphibia > Caudata > Ambystomatidae > Ambystoma > Ambystoma mexicanum. The sequence goes on along the minus strand of NC_090939.1, from coordinate 290,712,116 downwards.
ACAGTTTGAAGTGCTTTGAAAAAGTGAAGAATGTCAAAGGCAGCACCGTTAACCTTATAGCAGCTTGACATGATTGCAAATCAGTCTGTAACGACTTCTATCTATAGAATATATCTAAATTTCTAACATTTGAATCTTTTAAGGTATCATGCGCCCCACCACGACAACCCCTCCCCATCATCTGGGACAAGAAACATGCTATTTTTAATCTGATTATTCCCTTTTATTTAAAGTGAGAAATCAAGAAATTAAAGGCTGGCCCTAACTGTCAATGGCAGGGAAGTCCCCCACAATATTCCACACAAATATAGGCAGTTTGTCATCAGAGGGCAGGAGAACAGGCAAGTGTTGGTCAAACAGTTTGAAGTGCTTTGAAAAAGTGAAGAATGTCAAAGGCAGCACCGTTAACCTTATAGCAGCTTGACATGATTGCAAATCAGTCTGTAACGACTTCTATCTATAGAATATATCTAAATTTCTAACATTTGAATCTTTTAAGGTATCATGCGCCCCACCACGACAACCCCTCCCCATCATCTGGGACAAGAAACATGCTATTTTTAATCTGATTATTCCCTTTTATTTAAAGTGAGAAATCAAGAAATTAAAGGTTGGCCCTAACTGTCAATGGCAGGGAAGTCCCCCACAATATTCCACACAAATATAGGCAGTTTGTCATCAGAAAATAAATGCAAAATATTTGCTAGTATGTCACTAACGTTTACAGTGAAACTACACACAAACACCTAGACTGAATAACTAGTCTAAACTAAAAAGTAAAATCATCTCCAATATATACATACACATGGCCATTGCTTGTCAATTTAAAAAAAGAAAACATGGACTTATAATACACATTATAATACAATTCACTCACTTTTCTTTGAAACCATTGAAAGGTGTTGGCACCAGAGGAAGACATTGAACTTCCTTTTCAATGGTGTATTCAACTCTGAAATCTTGGACACAATTGGTTTCTAGCCTAGGCACACTTACACACGTGTTTGGTATGGTGGATCATTTTAGCCTTATCCTACGACTTGGATTCAGGGTAGAAGCTTTTATTTTGGTGAAAAATAGTTTGATACATCAAAGGATACATGCAAACCTGATGCAAGGAATCAGCACGTTCATTCTAATTGGCATTAGGTCTACTTAAAGCAGAGTCCTTCCAGTTCTATGGATTATTATTTGGAAATATGATTTCAGTTTTTGAGGTTGGCATCTTCTTCGGAATGATGTATAGGAAATAACCTCTCTTGTATTCCACTGCGAGAAGTAGAAAACTCTATTAAGGATTTTTCTTTATGTACATTTTGAAAAGGTGTATCAACACCTGTGAATGTATCTTGTGAAAACTCATAGAATTAATAGAAAAATACCGTCAGGCACACCCTTGACATGTTATACTCTAGAATAATCTATTTCAAATATACTCCCACAAAGTTTCATTTGAGGCCTGCCCCCTTTTAGTGACAGAGCTTGTATACCGGGCTCCCTTAGCTACTTTCCACTACAATCTGGGATACATTTAATACTTGGGGAAAATCTTATCTAAGGTTAATACACTCACTTTCTGGTCCTTTTTTAAAGGCCCGGGGAATGAGGGAAATCAACAGCTCAATGCAACTCTTCCTTTCTGTATCCAACCTCTGCTAAATCCCTTTCAGGAAATCTAGTTTTGTCTTGGGGAAGGCTTCTGTATTCAGCATACTCTGGAAAATACCTTCTTAAGGATGTTTCTATCAGCTACATCCAGGTGGAAACCAAATCAGTTTTTCTCCTGTAAGACAGGCTCTCTCCCTTTGATGCGTTCCCATAAATGCAGTTTTTTCTTATGTGTTTAACTTTAAATACCCCAATAAATGACACCCATGCAGCATTATTTCGTTTGCAGTTTTGGAATGGTCAAAGCATGTGATAGGTTCCCTTCACTTATTCACACCTACTAGAATATTCTTTGTTTCGGTTGGCCCAATGTGTTTTATCATGTCATAAGGGGATGTGGTTTGGCCCTCTCAAATATGTTTTTTTCTTGTAATATATGTGCCATTAATGACAGCTATATATTCAGAATGCCAGGAAGCATTTGAATTCAGAGAAATCCTACATGTCTTATAGCTGTAGCAATGAGTTATGGAAATATACTGTATTAATAATGAACACATTTTAATGCATCATTTTTATATATTTGTGATTGGAGCTGCTTTGCAGAATTCAAATCTAGTTTTAGTTTTAAATTGAGCAAAGGATTCAAAAATTTGAGTAGATAATATATTTTATTATTTTTCATTTTAAATGCATTTTATTCACAATGCTGCAAATTATATGTTTTGTGGGCATCTTGATATTAACAAAAGTAAATCTGCTGAACCAGTCATCCTGTCAAACAAATAATGTTAATAGGTTCCCTATTTGCCATATAAACATTATATAAGTGGTCATTTTGCTCTTTCCAGGTCAATGTTTAGTGTTTGTATAGCCATCTGTTCCTTCTGAAGTTGACATCACTACCAGTCATGTATGCATCAATGGGATTCCAGTGAGACCGTTCAATTAATATTGAAAATGTAGGCCCATGAAATTCCGGAATTTAGAATCTATTCAAATTTCTTTTCTCTTTATTTTCCATGCATGTCTTTTGTTCTGGGTGCACACAGCTGTGTTTGGTGATCTTGAGTAATGGCTTAGTCAGTGATTAATGGTGAGGTCTGTTTTACAGAAATCTCATACTTGCATTCCTTGTTTGAAGGGAGCTGAGGCCTGGAAAAAAAACACATCTTAAGTTTAACCACAGTTCATCGAGGATGATTATTTTAAGTGTACATGTAAAAAGGAAAATACATCTTTGCATAATTTTTACTAGTGATGGCAATTTAATAAAGTGTAGGACTATCACCAAATATAACCCAATCTATATAAATCACATAGCATATTCTCTCAATCATCTCCTTTCAGGATTCTAAAATATAATGGCCCTGATTCATTGAATTATTTGTGTGTAAAACGGGAATTTGCGTGCCATTCTGCCTGCAAATCACTGTTTGATGAATATGGATTTGCAGGCGAAATGGCACGCAAATCCCCATTTAACACGCAAATTATTCCATGAGTCTAGGCCAATGTGTATACATCTGCATGTCAATGTGACTTTATAACTACAGAAACTTTTTTTGCATTAGCTAATTGTGTTTAATATTAAGACATGTATTCTTGTTGTTTACATTCAATTATATTATATGAATGCAAAGTCATTGAAAATGCACATGATGTAATGAAAAATATTACATTTTTGTGAAATCATTATTACAGCTTGAGTCAGCTTGAAAAGCGGTTCTACAAGGGAAAGCAAGCTCAATGATGTTCCTTTGTGCCTTGGCTGCAGAGGGATTATGTCCATAATCTCAGGGGTTAAGGTGGGTCCTTCTTCTACCCGTCCCAACCAGAATGGTTGCCAGAAAGCACTTGCAGGGCTCTCATTTCCAGTATGTAGAGTCCTGGGTGCAAATGTCCAGGCAGCGAGTGGGTATTGCCCAACAGCATGTAAGTCCAAAAGTGCCAAAGGAGAAACTTGCAGGAATGTCTTGCTCCTTCCTGGGAAAGCTTTATCTTAATCTCACTGGCTGAGGACTTTGGGCAGACAATACCCCAATACAGTTCCAGAGAAATCCTTATCCTTCTCGAGTCAAAAGATGATACAAATGAGGGGGAGTGTCATTCCCTTATGTATTCATTTTGCCACAGTGGATTGGTCCATTTCAAGCTACTATAATGGGACTAGCAGACCCCCAATGGATATGCTTATTCTAGGTTTTGATAACAAGTTCTGCTCAGGAAGACAACTGCAACATTATTATTATGTCTAAAATATATACTGTAAGTGACCATTAGAATTGGCGATTGTAACATTTTAAAAGGACCCAGTTAGCAGTGGAAGTACAATTACATATTTTCCTTTGTTGTTTTTAATTGCTGCTTTTTCAAAACAAATGTAGCCCCTCATGTTATCTGTTTTTTTTACTTTGGTCACATAGCTCTCCGCAGTGGCTGGGGTCACTCTAGCAAACGTGCACAGGAGAATGTAAGTCTCCTCCACGTAGTAAGTGACAGAGGCATAGGGCCTCATTACGAGTATGGAGGCAGCCATGGCTGCCTCCATACAGGGTTCCTTCAGTGAGGAATTACCGGGTCATTCCAACCTTGGAGGACCCGGTAATTCCTCATTGAAAAAACCCATCCCCATTCCCATTTGAGCCCCCATAGGCCTCAATGGGAATGGGGAGGGAGCTAATAATGGGCCTGTTAATAACCGGCTAAGAATGCCTGGTTCTACCAGGTGTCCTTACCGGGTCCAGCAAGGGAACCTCGTAATAGGGCGTCCCGTAATGAACGGTGCCAGTCCCGTACCGGCACCCTTCATTACGGAAGCGCCTGGGCCGTAATGAGGCCTATAGAGTGAGTGTGTGAGTGTGAGAGAGAGAGAGAGAAAAAAGAGTGCTAGAGGGACACAGGGATAAGTAGATGACATCATAATAAACCAGTTACAGTTACTTATATATTTTTAATTTAAAAGGCTTTACATTTCCGATAACATTTTTAGACTTTATATGTACTATAGAATTATTTACTCGAAATGTACCAAGATAGTTATTGTGAATGTTGGACATAATAAGACTTTGGGCCTGATTATGAGCTTGGTGGCATTTCCTCTAGAAATACGGCCAAACAATAATACCAGATTTTGAAGGGTCTGTATGATTCTGAGTCAGGTGGTTCCTTCAGTTAGTCCCTATTACTGAGTCTCATAGGACTGCATGGGGAATTCATATTACTACATGTGGTAATTATGGCATTCAGAAATTATGCTGTGTGAAGAGTACCACTTCCACACCAAATCTGGTGTAAACAATGAGTTCCGGTACTGAAACGCGTAGTTAAGTCCAGGCAGCAAAACATCTGGTACTGTAAAATACCAGATGTTTTACTGTTTCCGACAAACCTGTAATCAGACCCTTTATGTTAATTCGTGTATAATTGTGCTGCATTTGAAGTCATGTACTCCTGGAGAACTCTGCTGGTATGGAGTGCATTTTACCATGAATGATTGTGTTCTGGGTGTTCGTGTCACAATTCCCATGATGTTACTGTGCTGCCATCACTCTGTTCCTCTTTGTAACATTACTGGCAAACATAGGTATAATTGGCCAGGAACCCCCAACTTTGCCTCCTCGCCAGCCTCCTATCTGCTTTCCTTGCCCTTTTACCCCTTTCTTGACAGTGCTCTACCGGGCAGCAGCACTAGCCCTTTGATGTCCTGTGGTAGACTAATCTGGCTCATACAAAAAAGACGCAGAGACACTGCACAAAATGTAAGCCACCATCCAAGAATGGTGACAGCCAATGGACTTTACCTAAACAGGGACAAAACTGAGATCCTCTTGGTAGGCCCCAAGGAAACGCTTTATCAACTTAACAAACAATACAGCGCCTTCAACATAGACAACACTCAAATCATTGTCTCACCTGCAGTTAAAACTCTGGGGGTATACCTTGACTGCACTCTCTCCATGACACGTCAAGTAAGCGCCATTGCCACTGATCAATGCAGTTAAATCCTACCTGTCCACTCAGAACTGTTTCTCTGTAGCCAGAGCCACCATTGGGGCTAAACTTGATTACTGTAACGTCCTTTTTGCTGGCACTTCGGCAAAAAAACTCAACAGACTGCCAATCATTCAAAATAATGCGCCCAGAGCAGCTCTGAACATTCCCAAAAGGGACCACATCTCCCATGCCAGGCATGAAGCTCACTGGCTCCCGGTGAAAGAACATATCTTATTCAACACCCTAGCCATAGCCCACAAGTGCCTACCCACAACTGCCTCTCACTTACAGCCCCCTCTTATCTGTCTGAAAAAGTAGTCCGAGCCATTTCCTCCAGACCCAAACAATCACACAACTCCAATCAGCTAAACTTCCCCACCTTCTAAAGGGTTAAAGCTGGAGGCTCCAGCTTCCCAGTCCTAGCTCGAAATCATTGGAATGCCCTCCCTACGACCCTAACGAACGAGACCTCCCACTTATCCTTCTTTAAGGCACTCAAAACTAAGCTCTTCAACTAGCCCACTTGATATAGGAAGGTTTTGAGCTATCTCTGACTCCCTGTAACCATTGAACCTTAGAGACCCCCTTTTTCACTGTAACAATGTCGTGACTAACTACCAACTGTCTGGTATTAGTTTCACTGAAACCACGAACCACAGACAGGTGGTCTTGCTGTTTCATGTAATTAAGTAGGCCTAACTGTTTTTCATGCAACTAAGTAAGCGTCGTTGTAACAGCGCCACGATGCACCCAGGGCCGCTTTCTGCAGTTTATACATGTAATAAATAGATAAAATAAAATAAATAATTTCTGGCGAGGTTGTAGAAGCACTGGATTTTTTTATTAAATGAATATTGTACAGGTAATTCCATCCCGGCAAGGGAAATCTGCTAATCAGATCTGGGGTTTACTGTATTCCCTTCCATTACTCTGAGTTATACCTGGTGTACATGTCTTTAGAAAGTCCACTCCCATGGAGAAAATCTGATAGCAGCAAGTGCCCGGTCTCAAAGGAAATCTCAACCCCCCTTCCCCCCCCACCGTTCCTGAAGGAGCCCCGACACTGAACAGGATCTGTGTGAGAAAATGCGTCAGAATGTGTAGGAGTGATGCAGACTAGGAAAGCACAGTGTCCATCCGAAGCTCCGAGGCATGAAGCCTGGGCTCCTCCATGATACATTCCAAGGGGACGATAAAGAAGTAGGAGTGAGACTGAGCAGCTTAAGAGAGCTGATAACTGAGAGAGGCAGAGCAGCCTACAAGTTACAGGCCTCACAGAGGAGGCGACAAAGTGTCAACTGCAGCACTTCGCACATTTATGGAAAATCGAATTTTCCATCGCTTCAAGTTAAAGCGGATGACAAATCCTGGCACAGACTTTATCGAGTGGCAAAATGTGTGACATGGGCAGTGACCCAGAAGACAATACTAGTATCCTTGTGAAAGTTTTGGTGAAAAAGTTGTCCATCGAGAGAAAATGACAGACAAGAGAATGAATTTGGAACGACTGGGACATCTCTTTTGAACACAACTAGTGTAATTAAGAGGCAGACATGATGTCCTGCATATTTTCGTAGGTGGGGGCCTGGTGTTGTATTTTGATTGGACTGTGGACAGCATATGCCAATGCACATGGCTAATGAAGGACACGGCACTGAACTAGATTTCACCTGGAGGTGTTCATATTAGTTTATCGATAATGCACTTCTCCGAGGGCTGCAGGCTCAAGTGAGCCCGTCATCCCCAAATAATTCCCGCAGGCAAAGTCAGGGTATTACTGGTGGGCGTCTGCCCATTGCCAGGACTATATAGCCCACTGGGAAGGGAATTCTAGCCAGTAGCATGTGTTTTTTAAAACAAGAGGGAAAAAACGATTACAAGGCGCACACCAGCCGTATGTATCAGCGTAGCGTGGATAGGTAGGCGGATGAAGACGAGCGCACAGGACAGAATGTTGAACTGCATGGGTGAGAAGGGCCGCCTTAGGGAAGAAGTAAAGAGCTCTACCCCGTAATGTACACAGTTAGTAAGGGGTGGAGTAGGCGGGGGGGGAGGGGGTTGGGGGTCTGAACTGACGCAGGAAACGACTGCAAGGGGTTCGGGAGGGATGGGGGACAGGTGGTGGCAGGTAAACGGGACATGTGCAGGGGCAGGTGAGTTCTCCAATCTGATGGCTAAGAATGCAGGCCGAACAGTAGCAGATAAAGGCGGCACCAGAGCCGCCAGGTTGGTGGGCGCACATATTTGGGGTGCTAATTTGTTATATATACACACATGTGTAATAGTTAGGTCTTGCCACTTGCATTCTATTCTAAGAAAATCTCGCTGCTGCACTGGGCGTATCTGCAAGCTTTCTTGCATATAAAACTCATGTGGAGTGTTGACGCCGTTTATTACGTGCACACGTGGCGGAGTTGCGTCACTCCACTGGGTGTACCCTTAAAGGGGCAGGCACCACACGGAGAAGGCGGAATACCGAGGTCACATTTTCCCAAGGTAGGGTCTTCAATGTGTTCATCAGTGGCACTGGGGAGAGCTGGTGAAGGTGCTTGTCAACAGAGTTTGTAATATCTGCTGATCTGCAATGATCCTTTTGCCATTAATGAGACCCACTGTCTCGACAATCTATTTCTGATCAATGTATTCGTTTTTTCCATGTCATCGTTATGCCTAGAGAGGAAGTAATTGACCCTCTTCAATGCCTCCATGGTGTGCTGCTAGATGGAAACTGTGCTCCCCATGCACAAAGTGATGCTCAAGCCAAGTGCAAGATAACACATGCTGATATGTTACTGCTCATCTTCACTTCTCTGGGTTTCACCTTCAAGGCATTGCTTGTGAAATGGTGGTGTACGTGGCCGTCTGTGGTGAGGAGCCACCTCCACCGTCAAATTTTGGTAATTTACTTTGGTGGTTTTGATTTTATGTGTCTAAAAAATCAAAATAAAAGACCGAAAATACAGAAAAGAACACAGAAAGTATGCTAGAAGCATGTGTATGATTGAAGCTGCAATTAACCTCCCTGCTTGGATGGCTGAGGGCAGAAGTGTGTGCTGCCTCACTTTACTCATACGGTATATCTCTCATTCATTTCTGATGGTCTGTCGTCAAGCAGCACCGCACAACTGATACAAGCAGCGACACGCAACTGATAATACGATTCAAACTTTCTGCAGAGTTTCTGGTACCACTTTTGGCCTCTGGCCAGGTTCTTGCAGCTTTTCATATGGAAAATATATGTCTAATCAGGATGAAAATAGGCTCTGATGAAGGTGACAAGCATTCACGGCTGTACTCAAGTCGGCACTTGATGAAACAAACTAAAGACTTGTATGTGCCTTCTTTGCCCCTTTTTCTATCTTCTTACCTGATTTAAATTTTGGAGATGACCGCATTGTTATTATTCATGCAATGCAACTCCTGAGCCACTTCACCAGCTGTATCTGCTATGCCATCTGTACTTGTAAGGCCTACATGCATTTGGTCATGGTTCGGCACCATGCTAAGGGAGTTTTTTACCACTAGGTATTCCATTACAGAAATCCAGTAATGGTGATTTATTATGTTAAAAAAAAAGGTAGCAGGCGCTCCTCTCCAGAAAGAACATGCCATGATAACCCATTCTGAGATGAGAGTTTGCAGCACACGCTTTTTGCTCACTGTACCTTTCACAGATGGGAAATATCCATTTGCATATCCGTCTTTGTCCCGCCCACATGGGCAGTCCAGCACCAAAATGCTATGGCAATTCCTCTCTGAACAAGAGTACCAACAGCAACCCCATACACGTGTTTCAGCCTTTTTGGGCCTCATCAGTGAGGTGAAGCTGCGCTTCTCTGAGCACAGTGAGCAGGGATTCCACGTCTGGTTGCCCCCAGGTAACTTAGGGTGACCAACCCCAGGATCCTTGCAAATATGTCAATAAAAAAGGTAGCAAGCGCTCCTCTCCAGAAAGAACATGGCATGATAACCTGTTCTGAGAGAGTTTGCAGCACACGCTTTTTGCTCACTGTACCTTTCACAGATGGGAAATATCCATTTGCATATCTGTCTTTGTCCCGCCCACATGGGCAGTCCTGCACCGAAATGCTATGGCAATTCCTCTCTGAACAAGAGTACCAACAGCATTTGGTCATTTACTACTACAACAGTGGGGAAGAGAATTAACAGAAGAGGAGAATTAAGCATGAGGACAGTTAAGTGTTGTATAGTTATTTGTACTGCAGGAGGTGCGGGCACTGGAGTGTATGGCACTTTATGTTGTAGGGGTGTGTGTTCCAACACATGCTAACTAACCATAACTCCATAGGAAGGTATACTCTTTCTTAGACCAAGACACTGCCCTTTTTAGAGATGTATTCCTCAGTTTGTTTTTCTTCCACCTAAATATGTCAGGACAAGATTACCTATCAACTCTCTAGATGTTTTATCCGATTTCCTTCTCTCCAGTTACAGATGATAGGCACAGTACCAGTCCACCAAACCACTGTTCCTACTGCACAGTAACATTCCCTAGCCAAGATAAAGGATGAGTTGCTGCAGAAGATGTCAAGAGGACCATGTGACATCAGGTAAAGTAAATTCTGTTGCAAGACCACAGGATCAAGGTCAGTAGAGGTCTAGTCAACCATGCTTTCAGGGTTCTGGGTTCAAATGGAGGACAGCCTGGTCATTTGCTAGACTTTCTTGAACATCACTCTGTCAGTGTTTCAGTGAAGCTAGTGCATGCAGGCAAGATTCAAAAACAAAGGTTAACAAATAATTCAGAAACAGGTAAGTACTTTTTGAAACCTTCCAATGCAGAGTATATTAACCTTTTGCTGGGGAAAGAGAAAGCACAGAGTCAGAGGTAAGGAGAGTCACTCAGGGAGCCAGGACAGCCAATGTTAATTGTACAATGTCAAGGGGGGCTGAAGATCTTCTTTGCAGGTAGGGAAAACGTCTAACACAAATTCTGTAGAAGCTGTCACACTTGTCAGACTTCTGGCAAGAGTGGAACCAAGAATGTGGCACCTTTAGTGCCTCTCCCAGTGGTGGGAGTTGCATTTGAAATGGTAGGGATTGACAGTCTTGGTCCCTTAGGCCCTACCACATCTTCAGGCAACAGATGATTTATATTGGTTGTGGTAGACCATGCTACCAGGTATCCTGAAGCAATACCTATGAGAACTGTTACTGCTCCGGCAGTGGCTAAGGCCCTACTTGGTATTTTTACCAGGGTAGGTTTTCCTAAGGAGGTTATCTCAGACAGGGGACCAATTATATGTCCCACTACATCCAAGCCATGTGGAAAAACTGTGGAGTGACCTACAAGTTCTCAACAGCCTACCATCCCCAAACCAATGGATTGGTGGAGAGAGCTTTAACAGAATTATGAAGAGCAATATAGGTGCTTTAGAAGAGCCCCTTAGAAGAAAGTGGGACCTTCTACTGCCATGCCTTCTCTTTGCTTATAGAGAACTCCCTCAAGAAAGGGTTGGCCCCAGCCTCTTTGAGCTTTGCTATGGTCATCAGTTAGAGGTCCATTGGCCCTAATCAAGGAGGGGTTGGAGAGTGCTCCTTCCCACAATTCAGTGAGAGTCATTGGGCCTCATTACGAGTATGGAGTTAGCCATGCTGCTTCTAGCCATGCTGCTTTTAGCAGCATGGCTACCCCCATGCCGGGTACTGGGTCTGGTTTCCAGAAATAGGGAATTACCGGGCCATTCCAACCTTGGAGGGCCCGGTAATTCCCTTTCCTGGAACCCAGACCGGGTACATCCCCATTCCCATTTGAGCCCCCACAGGGCTCAATGGGAATCGGGAGGATGCTAACAACGGTCCCGTTAATGACGGGCCCGTTGTTAGCATCCTGGTCTGCTAGCGGGTCCTACTAAGGACGCCTGCTTTTACCACCCGTGAGCATACCTCGTAATGAGGCGGTAGAGGGATAATGCGGCCGGCAGCTCTACCGGCACCATTAACCCTCTACCGCTGGGTCGTAATGGGGCCCACTGACTTTGTGTTAGGTCTCCAAAGAAGAATGACACAAATGATGACAGAAGCATCAGAAAACTTGAAAGCAGGCCTGGCTCTGGTCAAACACTGGCATGACCAGAAGGCCAACATGGTTGAGTTTACTCAAGAACAGTTAGTTCTAGTAATGGTACATACAAGACAGAGGGCCTTACAGGACAAATGGATTAGACCCTTCGATGTTGTGGGCAAACTTGGAGGTCAATTATCTGGTGGACTTGGGCAATCCCAAGGAGGCTCCCAGGGTCTTTCACACCAACCGCCTAAAGGCATATGTATCCAGACCAGAAATGGGAGCTTTGCTCTTAGCATCTGATCAAGAGGAGGAGGAGAGTGAACCTCTGCCTGACCTTCTCAGGGTTCAGCCTTTAGATGGGAAAATAGAAGGAGTTCATTTCTCTTCTGATCTGACTTTGGACCAACAGGAGGAGTGCACAATTCTGTTAAACCAGTTTGCCTCCCTATTTTCATTGACCCCAGGCTGGCCCCTTGGGGGCAGCATGATATTGTCACTGGTGACTGTCTAGCTGTCAAAAGCAGGGGGTACAGAATATCAGACCATGTATGAACCCACATAAAGGAAGAGGTTAAGAACATGCTTGATCTTGGGGTTATTGAGCCATCTACAAGTCCATGGGCTAGTCCTGTTGTAGTAGTGCCAAAGGCAGGATCCAAGGAGTTGAGTTTCTGTGTGAACTATAGAGCTCTTAATGCAGTCACCATGACTGATGCCCATCCTTTACCTGGGACAGATGAACTGGTGGATAAACTTGCTTCGCCAAGTACCTCAGTACATTTGACCTAACCTCAGGCTATTGGCCAATAGCTCTGATAGGCCATGCCAAGGAGAAAACTGCACTCCACCCCAGGAGGCCTCTACCAGTTTAAGGTTATGCCTTTTGGACTAAATGCACCTGCTACATTCCGAAGGATGGTAAATCATGTTCTGAATGGGATGGAGGACTTCTCCATGGCATATTTGAATGACATTGAAGTGATCAGCCCTACTTCGAAGGATCATATTGATCACCTACAAAATGTATTGCAGGTTATTGAGCAGGCCCAACTGACCACAAAGGCAATCAGATGTCAAATTGGTGAGTTTAAAGTGGTCTACCTTGGACATGAGGTAGGGGGAGGTGAAATAAGGCCATTGCTTAGCAAGGTACAAGATTTAATAAGTGTGTGCATTAGGTACGAAGAAAATGTACAATCAACATAAGACAACGTGGACACTGGATAACATATGTACTTATTCATGAAGAATATTAACATAGCATCCATAAGACATGGTGAATACTCACATAAGCAATGTATAAGCTGAATGCAACATGAACGACACACCAATATAGCTCACTAACATAGAAACACAACAATAATGGGCAGCTATCTTTTCAAAAATATAAGCCACAGAATGTTTCTGATTAAACAAAAGGCCTCATGGCTTCATGAGAACTCAAAATGCTGAAATCACAAAAATACAGATCTGTGCACAGCCCAGGAAGGAGCTGGTAATCCCAGCCAAAGATACCGCAAATTAAGGGAGGGTCAGAACTTTGCAGTGAAAGCACAAGATACCAATGCCCAGGAGGCAATAAGGATAGTCCCAAATTATTTATAGTTGTATAAGAGTACAATGAGCCTTTGTAAGCCAGGGTCAAGACAACCATAAGCCAAAAGACTCCATGATGAATAATTCAAGATTATCAAGACAAAACATAAAACTTGCATTAAATATAACACTTGCATCGATATTAGCTAAATTCCCAATAAATGAAGGATGAAATAAATCCAAACATGGTCCCGTCACACGTGACCCAGAATTGGAGAACACTGTCTATTCATTAGCAGTAAACACAGATAGGACATATGCCTATCTCCTTACACATACACTCAGACACTAGATGCCAAACAATGCCAAATATAAAGAGATCACCCTGGTTCATGGCCTAGGAATGAGGGATGGTATCTTCTTTAATTGAAAGGAAAGCAGTTTGTGGACCTCTCTCCCCCTACTCCTGTCTGGATCATGTCTTGATGACCCTTCAGTTGCCCAAGGTTTGTTAGTAAGAAGCCAACCAATGAAAATCTCTAATGTTACACCACCCATGAAGCAATGTGCCAGCCAATTACATATTGCAGAGGTGATATAATTTTTCCATCATCGATTTAGAGGTGGTGACAGGAGGAGCCATCAGACAAATGTTATTCCATTAGAAATGTAACCACTATAGAATGTATATGTAGTCATCACTATTATCCAGTCCGCGCACCCCATAGGTTTTGGTAACTAAGATTATAATATGTCAGATATGACTATTGTTTTTTATAAGCATGTTAAGAGTGGCAAGAATTCAATGCTTGTATGCTGTGCCTGCTTTATTTTGATGATAAGAAAGCTGGGTTTTTCCTTTCACTTTGCCTACTTCCATTATTATGTCCGGTTTTAACTGGATCCAGAACCTCTGTGTAATTGGGTACTTTCCAGGCCGTCTTAACATCATAATTGAAAGAGAGACACCCATATTGTTCAATGATTCTCATTAGAGGGCGTATATAGAGGTTGAACATAAAAAGTGACAGACCTGATCCCTGAAGCACCCGACAGTTTACTGATACACAGTAAGAGTGAAAAGGGCCTGGTTGAACTTGTTGGCAGTGATATATTAAAAAAAGAGCAAAACCAGATCGTGCCTCTCAGGCTATAGTGATATTGATGGGACAGTAAAATTCCATGATCCATCGAATCAAATGCTGCAGCTAAGTTCAGCAATAGAAACAAAACCTGAATGGTTTCCATCCATGCTCTCTCTGAAATGATCTATAAAAGCTGTGCAAGCATATTCTGTAATTCTCATTGGTCTAAAGCCATATTGATTCTGATCCAGTAGAGTTGAGTTTTCCACACATACCTGTGTTAGGGACAATACCTCTATTTACAGTTGTTTGGCTAGAAAAGGGAGCTGTGACATGGACTATAGTTTCTTTGCTTGTTGGAATCTAGGGAGGTTTTTATTCTTAAGCAGGGGTTTAACAATGTATTTTTTTCCATGCTGATGGGACGATTTCTGAGGCTAACAAGGAGTTGAATATATTTAAGATAGTCTCTTAGAAGAGAGGATACAAACCTTTAGACAATTTTGGAAGAACTATGTCTATTGGGGACCCTGAGTACTTGGCGGAGAGAAGGAGTTTGTGTATCTCACTTTCATCCAAAGGTGCAGCGGGTTCTAATGTTGTTAATGGTGCTGGGTCTGTACTATTTGGATCTGATCTTGCTTTATTCCCACTATGGGAGAATTCATCTAGATCATTCTTCATAGTTTTAATCTTGAGGACAAAGTAAGTAGCAAGGCAGGCAAGCGACGGTTGTGAAGGAGTGAGTTTGTGGTGTGTTGGGCCATTGGATAGCTTGTTTACCATGGTGAATAGTTCCTGGCCACTGTTAGTCGCTGTAGCAACATTATGCCCAAAATAATAGTCTTTCTTGGTCTTAAAATTCTCTTTTTTGTAACAGCATTGAAGCTGTTAAAGTTCCCTGAGAGCAATACGGTCATACACCCGGCGCCAGTGTCTTCACTTGTTCCTTACTTTGTGGCACATTTATTTCAGATCTGATGTAAACCATTTTTTTCTTACTTTCAAAGGGTTTTTGCTGGTGAGTTCAGTAACTGGAGCAATGTTATTAAATAACTCTGTGGTATATCAGTCAAATGAATCGAGCAATGGGTTCGGATCATTAGTTGGCAGTGAAGGTATTAAGTGGGGTTCTGCGGTTAGAACAGTGCTTTTGTAGCTTGTAGCTATGGTGTAAGCCTAAATAATTAATATAATCACTAATCCTTGATTGCCCTTCCACTCTACCCTGTTAGGGTTTTGGCTAACCTCTCAGTGTCTTCCCTGTTAACATAACCTCTCAGTGTCTTCCCTGTTAACATACATAGGGTGGCTTCCTACAATCCTCCCACATTGGTCTATTTTGGAAATATGTCTTTATAATAACGAACTTTGTTGGCACTTGGGAAAACTTTGCCCTGGTGCAAAAATACTCTGCAGGAACATGCTTTTTTCAATAGGGCCAACTTTGCCAAACTATCTGTAAAGATGCCCCTGGACATAGTGCACAGGTGCTGGATAAAGCCACACATAGGAGGGGAATAACAAGCTGCTATGTTAGACAGGGCTGCTTGCATCCTGACCACCACACATCTGTGTAACCAAATACTAAAAGCTGTTGAGGTGTTTGAATGCAGGTGTGGACTGGTAACCAAAATGTGACCCAGGACACTTGTTTCAAAGCGGCCCCCTTTTACATCGTGAGAACAAACTGAACCCCTCTAAGTAGGTTTTAGGGGTTCGCCCACAAGAACAATTTCAAATTGGTCCATTTAAGATTGGAAAAAAAAGAATGAATTTGGAAGTATATCTGTTACTAAATAGGGATAAAAAAGTAGTGCAGCACAACAAAGAAGAGATTGGTTATGCAGAGAGATGGAAGGAAATGGTAGGGAACTAATGAATGTATTTATTTTCTGGGTATTTATAATGTGCCATACAGGAAAAGGTGTTTCAGGGCGCAAGAGCAGACAACTAGAGTAACCACTCAAAAGGGGCCAATGGTGCAGAGGCATAAAGGTACATCTTCAGGGTTTCCTGTAGGCCAGTTCCCCACTGGTAAAATAGCTCAGTGGGTTAGGAACTCGACTACAGAGTTCTGTCTACAGCCAGCAGTCAAGGTTTGTATTCTGTCCCAGTTCTTCACTCTCTAAAAGTTGATCAATCACAGATCATTAAAGACGGATATATCAGCACCTATTGTTGCAGTGCTCAGATATGGGAGGAATGAGGCATGAAAAGCTATACAAATGCATTGTTCTTCATATAGGGCCATGAACGCGTGAACGGGCCATTGATGGGTCTGTGCTTTGTGCTCGTCGCTGCGTGTCAGGGTACCCATTTGTGAAACCTTGATGTGCACAATTATTAGTAAATTGACTTCTCTATGGTGACTTCAACACATTGCCATTGCCAGTGTGTTTGTAGCAAGAACAATGGAAACTGCGTGCAAGCTTCCATAACTGAGCCGTGTTTCATTAAGGGCTGCCTATGATGTACCTGCACAACAAGTCCTTCCCTGTAAAGCGATTTCAGTGCAAAAATGTCACAACCTTCAAACTGACTGTCCTGTTCTGACCGCTCGTCTGGTTTTGATCATCCTTACAATTAATGGCAAGCTGCTTAGATTTAAAGCAAAAAAAAACCATAAGTAAGTACATTCTGGTGGCTATCCTAAGAGCCATGTGCTTTATCATGCTTTCTCACACCCACCTTTCCAGCACGGCATAACACTCAACATTACCTGTTCTTGTACACTTTTAAGTAAGACCCCTTTGATTGAAAAGTGTGCAAGAGCCCTTGACTGATATAAAAATTAAATAACGTTCATAATAATTGTGTCCCATCTCCCTAGGCATGTACTGTAGAAATATACGGTGACAAGTCGCTCTATTGAGATTTAATGCGGACTACAGTAAATGTACTTCTTTTTCCTTCCGGGCAATTTGTCAGAGACAATCTTTGATAGATTTTTGTGACTTGCTCAGACCTCTTGCAGCGTGAATGGCCCTGTGTCCTGATGTGAAAGCCTTCCCAAATAGTTCCCAACTGGGGAGCTCCAAGTAATCTAGCAGAACAGGATATTGCAATGACATGGAAGGAAGTTTAGAATGTACCTATACGCTTGTTGTGGATGAGAAAGGACGATGCAAAAAAGCTGGACAGCGGCTGTGAGTTAAGATAAATGAGTGAACCAATATGACGCGACTGAAGGATTCAAGAAATAAATCAAAGCCCGTTTGACTTGTGACAAGAAGAGGAAGAAAGACGTTACATGACAGTAAAATCATTCTCAAATGGGTAGCTGAAAGAAATTGGTATATGTTTAGGTATTTGCCGGACTTACTCAGAAACTACCAGTTGTGGGCAGAATAATGACATCTCAGGATTTTATGGATGTTGAAATACCCTTGGAAGTTTAAGGCATTATCAAGGGCAATCACAGTTTCCTCTGACGGTGGCATATCACCCCTGTGTTATCACAGGAATTACAATACATAACCCTGGAAATGGCAACTAACTCCCATGTTCACTATTGTGATGTCCTAGACGGGTATCTCCAGCAGATAATAGAGGCAAAGAACTTGAGATGAACCACAGTTTGGAAGCCAGTCAAAGTCTTTAGTTCTGTAATCTGCTGCCAGGGGCTCCCTAAAACGACAAGCAAAGGCTTAGGTGGGTAAGGAGAAGATGTTTCTAATATGGGATAGTTACACTATCAAGCAATACAGATCATGGGATGGGACAATCGTGGCCTAAAGTAAATGCTCGGCCAATTATGGGAGAATACACATGTTTTATCCATTCTAGGGCGTCTTAGTGTCATTGACTACCTCTTAGAACTTCATAAGAGAGGTACATAAATGACCCAGCTGACGGAGGCCCGGCATCATGCTACAATGGATGCCAGTGTGGCATGAATCACACACCTGTCAAGCAGAACTCTCAAAGTTTTGGTACTCCCTTCCTGCTGTGTGATCCTCTAATAATGACCACACATACAAAGCATTACATTGATGGTTTGGATCAGTAATGAGCTACTATTACTAGCAGTAAAGGGAAAAGAACTGTATAAAACACACTGCTAACTCGAAGTCTCTTCTAGCCAGCACAAGAACAACATATGACAACTACCAACGCCCTATTTTCAAGGCCTAAAGTACAATATTGGCTACAAGAGATTTTGAGGCCGATTCATGGAATAATTAGCGCGGCGCAAGTGGGCAAAAACGTGCGAATCGCAGTGGAATAGCGAAAATCGCAGTGCAATTGCGAAAATCGCACGAAAAGCAGCGCACGTCGATTCATGGAAGGCCGTGCGCGAGAAAACCAGCGGATGTGCGATAAAAAAGTGCGCGGCGCACGTTGGCACACAGGCCATCTAACAGCGTGCGCCAGGTCACAGCGAAAATCGCACAGGCCACAGCGAAATTCGCACATAGCGCGGCGCACGCAACAAAAGTAGGCGTAACACGGGCGTAACACTCGGAATGGGGAACAACTTGCCAAAACGTGGGCGTCACGGGGGAAGTACAGGGCACAAGTGCGCGGAACGCCCACACGCTCGCCTAAAACACGTATTCATGGAATAGAATAGGGCAAAAAAGCGCACGCTCAAACCAGCGCACAGGCACAAACACGACCGCCACAAGAAAGCAGGCGGTAGCGTCTCTGCGGCTGTAAGAAATGTGCGCCAAAAGGTGCGCCAACAAATAGCACCTATATACTGCCATGATGAATGTCCCATACTGTGGCCCTCCAGGAAAAATGACGTGCAAAGGGGTACCCACAAACACGGACACCCGCTGACAAAAAATGCGTGTGCGTGTATACCGGGGTGCGCGGGAAGTCTAACACGCGATTTCAGCAGGGTACGTGCATCACAGGGGTTCGCGTGAAGTTCCTCACGCGATCGGGCCTGGGGGAGCGTGCTACGTGTATTTCAGGGGTTCGCGTGAAGTTTCACACGCGATCGGGCCTGGGGGAGCGGGCTACGTGTATTACAGGGGTTCGCGTGAAGTTCCTCACGCGATCGGGCCTGGGGTAGCGGGCTACGTGTATTACAGGGGTTCGCGTGAAGTTCCTCACGCGATCGGGCCTGGGGGAGTGGCCTACGTGTATTTCAGGGGTTCGCGTGAAGTTTCACACGCGATCGGGCCTGGGGGAGCGGGCTACGTGTATTACAGGGGTTCGCGTGAAGTTCCTCACGCGATCGCGCCTGGGGGAGCGGGCTACGTGTATTCCAGGGGTGCGCGTGAAGTTCCACAGGCGAATAGCCTGGGCGCGTGTATTTCAGGGGTGCGCGGGAAGTTCCACACGCGAATAGCCTGGTGGCGCGTGTATTCCAGGGGTGCGCGGGAAGTTCCACACGCGAATAGCCTGGGCGCGTGTATTTCAGGGGTGCGCGGGAAGTTCCACACGCGAATAGCCTGGGCGCGTGTATTTCAGGGGTGCGCGGGAAGTTCCACACGCGAATAGCCTGGGCGCGTGTATTTCAGGGGTGCGCGGGAAGTTCCACACGCGAATAGCCTGGGCGCGTGTATTTCAGGGGTGCGCGGGAAGTTCCACACGCGAATAGCCTGGCGGCGCGTGTATTCCAGGGGTGCGCGGGAAGTTCCACACGCGAATAGCCTGGGCGCGTGCATTTCAGGGGTGCGCGGGAAGTTCCACACGCGAATAGCCTGGGCGCGTGTATTTCAGGGGTGCGCGGGAAGTCCTACACGCGAATAGCCTGGGCGCGTGTATTTCAGGGGTGCGCGGGAAGTTCCACACGCGAATAGCCTGGGCGCGTGTATTTCAGGGGTGCGCGGGAAGTTCCACACGCGAATAGCCTGGGGGCGCGTGTATTTCAGGGGTGCGCGGGAAGTTCCACACGCGAATAGCCTGGGGGCGCGTGTATTTCAGGGGTGCGCGGGAAGTTCCACACGCGAATAGCCTGGGCGCGTGTATTTCAGGGGTGCGCGGGAAGTTCCACACGCGAATAGCCTGGGCGCGTGTATTTCAGGGGTGCGCGGGAAGTCCCACACGCGAATAGCCTGGGCGCGTGTATTTCAGGGGTGCGCGGGAAGTTCCACACGCGAATAGCCTGGGCGCGTGTATTTCAGGGGTGCGCGGGAAGTTCCACACGCGAATAGCCTGGGCGCGTGTATTTCAGGGGTGCGCGGGAAGTTCCACACGCGAATAGCCTGGGCGCGTGTATTTCAGGGGTGCGCGGGAAGTTCCACACGCGAATAGCCGGGGCGCGTGTATTTCAGGGGTGCGCGGGAAGTTCCACATGTGATTTGACAGTGTGGGTCCTCCCAGGTGTACCCTGTACACCCTCCACGGCCCCTGCAGGCAGCCCACACCACAGGGGACTACCCTGCATCCCTGGTCATGTCCCGCAGGCAGCCCACCCACCATGGGCATGCCCCCCAGCAAAGGCACATGTCTCCTTGAACTAATGAACACCAACTCATGTCCCCCACCACCCCCACCCCCCAGCCACCAGGGTCACCCTCCACCAGGCCCCCACTCATGTCTCCCACCACCCCCAAACCCCAGCAGTGCAGGGTCACCCTCCACCAGGCCCCCACTCATGTCTCCCAGCCCCCCACCCCCCAGCCACCAGGGGCACCCTCCACCAGGCCCCCACTCATGTCTCCCACCACCCCCACCCCCCAGCCACCAGGGTCACCCTCCACCAGGCCCCCACTCATGTCTCCCACCACCCCCAAACCCCAGCAGTGCAGGGTCACCCTCCACCAGGCCCCCACTCATGTCTCCCACCACCCCCACCCCCCAGCCACCAGGGTCACCCTCCACCAGGCCCCCACTCATGTCTCCCACCACCCCCAAACCCCAGCA
This sequence comes from Ambystoma mexicanum, assembly GCF_040938575.1. Lineage (NCBI taxonomy): Eukaryota > Metazoa > Chordata > Amphibia > Caudata > Ambystomatidae > Ambystoma > Ambystoma mexicanum. The sequence continues at coordinate 290,691,035 of NC_090939.1, read as the reverse complement.
GTGCAGGGTCACCCTCCACCAGGCCCCCACTCATGTCTCCCACCACTCCCAAACCCCAGCAGTGCAGGGTCACCCTCCACCAGGCCCCCACTCATGTCACCCACCACCCCCACACCCCAGCAGTGCAGGGGCAGCCTCCACCAGGCCCCCACTCATGTCACCCACCACCCCCACACCCCAGCAGTGCAGGGGCAGCCTCCACCAGGCCCCCACTCATGTCACCCACCACCCCCACACCCCAGCAGTGCAGGGGCAGCCTCCACCAGGCCCCCACTCATGTCTCCCACCACCCCCACCACCCAGCCACCAGGGGCACCCTCCACCAGGCCCCCACTCATGTCTCCCACCACCCCCACACCCCAGCAGTGCAGGGTCACCCTCCACCAGGCCCCCACTCATGTCTCCCAGCACCCCCACCCCCCCAGTCACCAGGAGCAGCCTCCACCAGGCCCCCACCCATGTCTCCCACCACCCCCACCCCCCAGCCACCAGGGTCACCCTCCACCAGGCCCCCACTCATGTCTCCCACCACCCCCAAACCCCAGCAGTGCAGGGTCACCCTCCACCAGGCCCCCACTCATGTCTCCCACCACCCCCACCCCCCAGCCACCAGGGTCACCCTCCACCAGGCCCCCACTCATGTCTCCCACCACCCCCACCCCCCAGCCACCAGGGACACCCTCCACCAGGCCCCCACTCATGTCTCCCACCACCCCCACCCCCCAGCTACCAGGGTCACTCTCCACCAGGCCCCCACTCATGTCTCCCACCACCCCCAATCCCCAGCAGTGCAGGGTCACCCTCCACCAGGCCCCCACCCATGCCTCCCACCACCCCCACCCCCCCGCCACCAGGGGCACCCTCCACCAGGCCCCCACTCATGTCACCCACCACCCCCACCCCCCTGCCACCAGGGGCACCCTCCACCAGGCCCCCACTCATGTCACCCACCACCCCCACCCCCCCGCCACCAGGGGCACCCTCCACCAGGCCCCCACTCATGTCACCCACCCCCCCCCACCCCCCCAGTCACCAGGGGCACCCTCCACCAGGCCCCCACTCATGTCCCCTATCACCCCCACCCCCCAGCAGTGCAGGGGCAGCCTCCACCAGGCCCCCACCCATGTCTCCCACCACCCCCACCCTCCCGCCACCAGGGGCAGCCTCCACCAGGCCCCCACCCATGCCTCCCACCACCCCCACCCCCCCGCCACCAGGGGCACCCTCCACCAGGCCCCCACTCATGTCACCCACCACCCCCACCCCCACGCCACCAGGGGCACCCTCCACCAGGCCCCCACTCATGTCACCCACCACCCCCACCCCCCCAGTCACCAGGGGCACCCTCCACCAGGCCCCCACTCATGTCACCCACCACCCCCACCCCCCGCCACCAGGGCCACCCTCCACCAGGCCCCCACTCATGTCTCCCACCACCCCCACCCCCCAGCACTGTGGGGAACCTGCCAGCAGGCCCCCACACATGTCCCCCTGGCCCCAGGTCCTGACGATACACAATCATGGCAGTAATGGCCAGCATACCCAGCACAAACACCCAGGCAAGGATTGCATCCACCCACATAGTGAATGCAATCACATGACACAACCCCAATGCCAAGTATGGAAAAGAACACATGTCCGTCACACACACATACACAATGGGTGCAAGTGAATGTCAAAACCCATATCATGACATGTAACAAACCAATGAGAAAATAACACAAGTGTAAGAAAATATAAAAAATGTATTAAATACCAAAAATAAGTGAACTTTTCAAACATACAACGATGTGGCTAAGTAAATAAATGGTCCATGTCCGAGAACAAAAGTGATAAACAAAAAAACAAAGGAATAAAAAATTAAAATGAATTTGTCCAAAGCAATATCATGTCATAGGAAATTAATGAAAAACCATTACGTCATGGTGAAAACAATAAGAAATAAAAAAATGTATCTCCCAAAAAAACAAACTATATACAGGAATGTTCCAGGGTCCATGAGCCCAACACCAAAAATGAAACCTACCACTAACTAATGTAAAATATATGTACAAAAAAGTGGCCATTGTCCGAGCGGTCCAAAATAATAAAAATAAATAAAGGAAACCTAGCACTAACTAACTAAATAACTATATACAAAGGCAGCGGGCAAGTCCTGCGGCTCACTTGGTGATGTTGCTGGCCAGGGCATCATCGAACTCCATGTCGATGTCCTGGAGGCGGGACTCTGTCCTGGCCCCGAGGTCTCGCAGGGACAACCCCATGTCCACCTCAAACTCCCTGCGAGCTTCCTCGAGGCACTCAGCCCGCCTCAATGCCCGACGCATGGAGAACTCCGCCCTGACCATGGCGAGCCGCTCCTCTTCCGCCCGCTGCCGCTCCGCACCTATCCGCTGGCCAAACTCCTCCCACACGGAACACACCACCATCCCAGGGTTGCCCTGCCCTCCGGCCGATGCCTGCCCCTCTGATCTTGATGGCCCCGAGCCATGATGCCTCCCACGTCGAGCCCGCTGCTGCCTCCGACGCCACTGCCTCTGCCAGCACGACGGCATCCAGGCTGATGGAAACCACCGACGCCGTCGTGCACGTGCCCTGCCCGATGATGCCGTCACATCTTCCATCTGCTGGGGTCCACTTGCTGTGTTGTCCACCCCTGCTGGACCTCCGACTCCCAACTGTGGCAGGGATGGGATCCCCACCGAGCTGGCTGCATTGGTCGAGGCAGGTCCACAGGGGGCCCTGGTGGCATCTGGGCCGGAAGACGGCAAGGAGAACGACCGGTGGATAGCCTGCACAGAGGAGGAGAGGGCCGTCAGATTGGCCAACACATGCAGGAAACCCCCGAACATGGCCGATCCCAATTGGGCCACGTCGGCACGGTGCACTTCGTGATGACGTGCGTGCTCCTCCCGGGAAGCACGCACGTCATCACGAATCACAGCCGTGCGCATCGCGACCCCAATCAGGACCTTCTTCACGCGGCCAGGGGTTACCACGTCCGCAGGTGGAGGGGAGTCAGGTGACATGGACATCCCCTCTACCTGCGGACGGGCCTGGGACGGGGCATCCCTGCTGGTGCATGGTGGTGCACTCACAGGGTCAGGGACAGTGACATGCACAGGCCCCTCCACGGTGACCTGTGCTGCCTCCTGCCCCTGGCCCTGGACTGCACCACTTGCACCAGCAGGGATGCTCCCACCAGGCCCCATGTGTGCACCAGTGTCGGCCTCCTCCTCCTCTGTGCAAACCACCAACCTGGATGGCTCCTCACCGTCTCCCGCCGTAGCAGGCCCCTGTGGGGGCTCACCCACCCCTTCCACTGCAGCCGTGGGGGCATCGCCGCCGCCTTGCTCCACAGCGCCGTCTCCGCCCTCTTCTTCACTAGCCGCTGCGTAGAGGGAGACAAAGGACACAAGCATCAGGCTACTGTACAATGGTCCCCTAGACAGGAAGCAATAGCAGATGAGCACCACTGTCAAAGTACACTTCCATCATGTCCCTCCACAACACATGGGTCAGTCCAGGCAAAACACACACAGTAACAGGCATGGTGCATGCCATGGACATTTCCATGCATGTCCAATGGACTCTAGAAACATTCAATGATATGTAACTCACATGCATCATGGCTCATGCATATCACATGCACACACTTCACCTCAGTCACATCCATCTGGCCCCAAACACACCGAACACAGGCGAAACAAGGGTAAGTTGGGTGCGTCACTGAATCTGTGCATTGTCACACACATGTGTCATGCATCCATGGCATGCACAAGTCACAGACACGCAGGTCAGGCACACAGACATGGCTACCATATATGTACCTGGCATCAGCACCCATCCTTCACCCCCATCCATGTCCAGGTACAGAGACTGGCATGCTCTCATGTCCAAAATCTGCATAGGGCTCCCCATGCCGCATTTCAACACATGCAACAACCATGTGGGTCACACATCACTGGTCGCACATGCATTACCATGATGTCCCTGCACACATACATGCATACATGGCCCATGGCACACATACAGGCAAGTATCATAGAACCAGCACACCGCAACATGCCCTGTCTCACACAGTAATGCTTGGACACATACCGCTCAACTCCAGACGGCCCTCCCTCTCAAGGACCTGGGCGTGGAGCGCTGGGCGTACGCGTTCCAGGACCCTCTTCTGGATGGAACTCATGCGGCCCCGGCCCCCCTCCACGAGGCGCCGGGCCTTCACAAGGGTCCTGGACCTCAAGTCCTCCCAGCGCTTCTTGATCTTCTGGACGTTGCGGGTTGCCACCCCCTCCGCGTTGATGGCAACCACACAGTCGGCCCAGATCCTCTCCCGTCCTTCCTTGCTGGCGCGGGACGATCCAAAGAGGGCATCATACTGCCCCAGGACATGCTCCACCAGGACACCAACTTCGGTGGCAGTGAAGCTGGTGCCCCTCTGCCCCTCTGGCCTGGGGTTGCCACTGGTGCCAGATGTGGAAGTGCCCGACATGGCAACCCCAGAGGCAGGTGTGGGTGGGCAACTGGGTCCTGGGGCTGGGCTGTGGAGCGATGTAATCCCAGTTGGGAGTCTTCAGTTCCAGCAGGGGTGGACACAGCAACTGGACCCCTGCAGATGGCTGATGTGCAGGCACCAAATGGCAGGGCACGGTGGCAGCAGGCAGGCAGGCAGGCAGGCAGCAGCAGATAGCACGTGGGAGGCTGCTCGGGGCACTGGGGGGCAGTAACTCGGCCTTCTGGGCAGGAGCGTGGTGTTCCGTGTGTTTTCGGGTGGCCAGCTTGATACGGAGTGATTTGGCACGTGAAAATCCTGCACGTCAGCGTGAAATCCGAGGAAAGGCCCTTAGCGCGTAAGCGCGTCAGCACGCATACGCGATTCTATTGGACCAGAGTCCCTCAGCGCGTAAGCGCGTCTGACGTGACCCGCACGGGCGTTCCCCACTCAGCACGTGATGACGGAACACAGGTGGAAATACTGCACGTCAGAGTGTCATCGCGTGATTGGCCTATGTACGTGTATTTCATTGCGTGTAATTGGACAAAACTGTGCGTACACGCGATTGGCCTATGTACGTGTATTTAATGGGTGCGCGGCCACTTACACACGCAAGTACGTCAGCGAACCTGTATCCCGTGGTGCGTGTGAATTTCCACACGCTATTGGACTGGGAACTGGATTCCAGGGGTGCGCGGGTCACACGCTGTATCCCGTGGTGCGTGTGAATTTCCACACGCTATTGGACTGGGAACTGGATTCCAGGGGTGCTCGGGTCACACGCTGTATCCCGTGGTGCGTGTGAATTTCCACACGCTATTGGACTGGGAACTGGATTCCAGGGGTGCGTGGGTCACACGCTGTATCCCGTGGTGCGTGTGAATTTCCACACGCTATTGGACTGGGAACTGGATTCCAGGGGTGCGCGGGTCACACGCTGTATCCCGTGGTGCGTGTGAATTTCCACACGCTATTGGACTGGGAACTGGATTCCAGGGGTGCGCGGGTCACACGCTGTATCCCGTGGTGCGTGTGAATTTCCACACGCTATTGGACTGGGAACTGGATTCCAGGGGTGCGCGGGTCACACGCTGTATCCCGTGGTGCGTGTGAATTTCCACACGCTATTGGACTGGGAACTGGATTCCAGGGGTGCGCGGGTCACACCCTGTATCCCGTGGTGCGTGTGAATTTCCACACGCTATTGGACTGGGAACTGGATTCCAGGGGTGCGCGGGTCACACGCTCGCCTAGAACACGCGCAAAGCATAAAATTGCGGACTTTAACAATAACAAGCTCAGACGCCAGGATGAACATACCGTTCCTAGCAGCAGTGGCAGTGGGCTACCAAAGGAGGAGGAGGAGGATAGTCAGGGCCAGAATATTCACACCCAGAACCAGCCTTTTCGGGATGCCTGATGACCAGGTGTATGGGAGGTACAGGTTTCCACCACACATCATACTGGACCTGGTGACTGAGTGGGAGGATGACCTCACATCACCCACCCTGTGCTCCCAAGCACTCAGCCCCCTGGAGAAGGTCCTCAATGTACTGCACTTCTTAGCCACTGGATCATTTCAGCGGACAAGTGCCATAGTGGGTGGGGTGTCACAGGCCACCCAGTCACGCTGCCTACACCAGGTCTTGAACATCATGACTGCACGCCCATCAGTCCGCAGGCACATATACCTGCCCAGAACACCTGCAGAAAGGCATGCTGCCGCCCTGGATTTTTACGCTGTGGCACGATTCCCCAAAGTGCTAGGTGCCATCGACTGCACCCATGTGGCTCTACGTCCCCCCAGGGCATCTGAGCACATCTATAGGAACCGCAAGCACTGGCATTCCATCAACGTGCAGGTAGCATGTAATGCCAAGGGAATCATCACCTCAGTATATGCCAACTATCCCGGCTCCACCCACGACAGCTTCATTTACCGAATGTCCACCCTAAGCCGGGACCTAGAAGCTGGGCGGCATGGCGATACATGGCTGCTTGGTGAGTATGTATGCCACTGCACATGCATGCATGTTGGATACTGAGCAAGGTCACAACCCCACCAATGATACCAATCACCACCTCCACAGGGGACAGTGCCTACCCTCTCAGCCCCCACATGATGACGCCAATTCGGAACCCCACCACGCCACCCCAGGTAAGATATAACACAGCCCACATTACAACCAGGGGCATAGTGGAGCGCACATTCGGAGTGCTAAAGTCACGCTTTCGCTCCCTTGACCGTTCTGGCGGGCAGCTGTTATACGCTCCCCAGTAGTGTGCAGGATCATAGTGGCAGCATGTGTCCTGCACAACGTTGCAACACGCCGGGGCCTGGCCGTGGACATGGTGGTGGCCCCACATCCCCAACCACATGCACAGCCGCTGCGCATGGGAGGGGAAAGGGCACGGGGGGAGGCAGCCCGTACACAGCTAGTGGCTAATTACTTCACATAGAAATCACACCCCTGTGGAGTGCACACTGCCCTGGCACATTCCATCTGACAATCAATGATGACTCAACCTGACACTGATCCTGAATGTCTGGAGAATGAACCGGGAATACCATGTCAGCCTGAGATTGTTCACCTGGAAGTGTCACAATGTGTGCATCCCTACCCACACACACCACCAATGCAGTTTTGTGAAGTTACACATTGAAGCAGCTAAAATGAATACCCACTTGCAAAATGCAACAAGAGGACAGTGCCATGTCAGCCAACCCAACCCCAGCACCGCCACACGACACACCGTGCCATGTCATGCTAATTGCAGGTAAACAAAGTAATCCCCACAACATGCGTCAGTCTCACTATGTACAGTGGCACTATTAGAAACCTGCAACACCTGAAATGCTCACAGCAATGCCGGACCAACAACATACTTGAGCAGGTAGTACCATTAACATGACATCACAAATGTTACATATTAGTAGTCTCACCACCTGGAAATGCCTGCACTCCCACCACTACCAACTGTGCAGTGTTGTCGCCATGTAGAGTTGTAGGTGCACTGCTGCCAACATGGTCCCCATCTCCAGACTAGAGGTCCTTGTGTGGACATGAGGAAGGGACCTGCAAATTGGGAGGTAGACACAGAAGAAGAGTTACACATCAATGCAACATGCAGTGTACAACACAACAGCAATATGCACTATGAATGTATACACAGTATTGACTACAGACTGGCCACACAGCTCATGGGAGTCCAACGTCACTGTGTAATTCACTGTCACTTGGGCACACCCTTTGCAAGCCCATGGAAACGGGAAGCAGGAGGGGTGTGTGTGACTCAAACCCAAGCATCTGAACCAAATACATTACAAGCCTGCATGTGCCCAGCCACAATGCAGCGTATGCCCACAGGAACCACGGAAGCCAACAGATCGAAGCCAACAGATCGAAGCCAACAGATCGTCCCAAAAAAATTGGGAATAAAAGAAATCAAAATAAAAATAAAAATAAGAAACAATCAAAAATGGCCATTGATGGGCCCGGGGGGGTTGGGGAGGCCACCCAGGAGGTCCGAGGACAGGATGCACACCAGAACCCACCTGCGTGGATCCTGGGAAGATAAAACACCTCCATGGGCTCATGGCCCACACGGCTACCCTATTGTGGGAGTATCACTGCTGTCGCTATTATCACCCTGTGCAGCTGCATCCGGAGGTGGTTGCACTATGGGAGGCAGCCCACGCAAGGCCCTAGTCTGCTCCTCCATGGCTACAAGCATGCGGGTGTGGTAGGTCTGGTTCTGGAGGATGAGTGTGCCGAGGTCCCCATGCAACAACTCACGGGATGCCCGGACCTCCGCCCTCATTGCCTGCATCTCAGCTGAGAGCGTACGGGTGAGACGCTCCAGCTGCTGTTCTGTCCTTTGGTGTGTTGAAGCCTCAAGCTCAACAAGAGTCGTCCTGAGGTGAAGGAGCTCCTGCCTCAGGGCTTCCCTGTGGCCCTGGGACTCAATGGAGATGGCCTCCTGCAGAGTCGCCAGTGCCGCCCGCCTGTCCCTGTTGGACCCCAACATGTCCTCCCTGTGTGACTGGCAGATGGAGTCGGTTGCCTGCTCTAGTCGCTCCATCAGCCTTTCTGGGGGGACAATGGAAGTGGCCACCCTATCCATGGCCTGAGCCATCATCTCGGATGATGCAGCCTGTTGGGTTGCCATACCGTAAATGGATTGCTCCCATGCGGTATTGCCGGGTGGCGTACGGCCACCACGTCGGCGGGCACCACACCTGTCTGGGGCAAGGCGAACTGCGCCTTGCTGTGCCGACACTGCCTGAGGCTGCAGGACTGCATTCCCCCTCTGATCTGCTGGCCCAGGAACAGGATCAGATGTCGCGGAGTGTGACCCTGCATCCATAACCACCGAAGGCGTAGCTGCCAACACTGACATCCCCATGGAGGGTTCTGACCCTGGTGCAGGTGGGTGAGACAGAACAGAATCCCTCCCTGGAACACTCACCTGCGACGGCACGTAGGTCTCATCCGAATCAACACCTGAGTACAGCTCGGGGGAGGTGCAGCCAGAGACACCCCTTGAGAGCACGACCTGCAGCACTTGTGGGTTCTCCCCCACCACCACACCACGTCCCTCACTGGTGGTTGGTCGGCCCTCGGACCCCTCCTGGGTCTGCACCATCTCCACAACCCCAGCAGTATCAGGTGCGTCTTCCCCTGCAAAGACATGAAAACAAAGAAATGGAAACAGGCATTAGCACCATGGCACAGATTGAGGGCTGAGAAGCAAGAGAACCAGTACTTGATTGACACATGTCCCACATGACTAAAACCCTCCCATGCATGCACCCTCACTGCGTATGAAGTCCAGGCAAATGGCACACACTGATGACACCAAGATGGAAGATGAACACATTTTCTGCATGCTGCCTGGCAGTGGCATCACACATTGGCCTGTGATTGGCAGGTGAAACACACATGCCATCACACAGATGGCATGTACCATTGCTATTGAGTGAAGATGGAGAGGAGGGCAGCACCTATTCATTCAGTCCAGTTCCCGCATGTAATAGCTTTTCTATTTCTAACTGGTCAGATTTTTCACCTGGAGCTGCCAGTCTGAAATGGTCCAATTGCACAGGGACATGTGTGTACAAATGATATCCAGGTAACAAAGTCACTCCACTTTACCATACCCATGTCAGACATGTGACTAGTGGACAGCGACATGCCTAGTGAAAGTGGTGGAATGCAAACAAACTGACTGAATGAACAGTGAAGAAGAAGCAAATATGTTGTGGCAAGGTGACACTTCAAGGGCAACTGGCGTGCAGTTGGGCTAGATGTCTACTGTTGGCAGAAGGGATACTGCTATGGCCAAATGCAGCTGCGCAGGAAGGATTGCAGCTGCGCAGGAAGGATTGCATGAAGCACATGGCTGACCCATACGACTCAGGCGCACACACTCTCACCTGGCACCCGAACAGAAGCCCTCACACACACACCATGCACATGGATGACACACACATGCATATGCACTCACCGGACAATGCCTCGTAATCAGCCAGATCTCCCACGCCTTGGATCTGTTCCTCCGTGACGTAGGTCCCAGCGACTGACTCATGTGGAGTGAGTTCCATGTCTACTACTGGAGACCCACCTCCAGTCACTGGAGTTGCGGCATGACTTGAGGCCAGCTTACTCTTTGCCCTGCGCTTTAGGTCATTCCAGCGCTTATAGCAATCATTGGCTGTGCGCCTCACAATTCCAAGGGCACTTACGATGTCCGCAACGGTCTGCCAGTGTGCCTGGCGTTGTGCAGGTGTGGTCTTGGATCCTGCAACAATGACCATCTCGTTGTCATGTCCGGACACATACTCGACAAGTGCATTCAGTTCGTCATCCGTGAAGCTGGGCTTCCTGGACGGGCCGGACTGTGTAGCCGTGTCTGGGGCATCAGCCTGTGCCGGACGAGCACTCTTCCTCTTCCGCTTGGAAGGTGGTGGTGATCCTGAGTGTCCTGCGCCGCTCTGGACACTAGGGGCAGGAGCCCTGGTGGACTCTGTATCAGGAGTGTGGGATTGCACACTCAGCATGGGAGTTGGTGCAGGCATTAGCTCTAGTGTGATGGTGTCAGGGGGAATGTCAGCAGCATGGACTAGGACCGACACTGTCCTGGATGGGTGTGTGGGGGCTGGGGTGGATGGAGCCGCAGCTGCCCCTGCAGCCTCTCCGCCCTGCCTACTTGGTGCAGCAGATGACCTTGCTGCCCCAGATCCACGTGGCATGATGGCATCAACGTGCACCAGCGCACGTGTCGTAGCCCTGCTGACCTGGAAGTCAGCCATGGAGTCAGCCAGGTCTGGTGCCACAATGGGCTGGTCCAACAAGGGCTGAGCATGGATGGTGTCAGCCACATCAGCCTCAATGGGAGGGGGGGGGGGATTATGGGTGCCCGTGACTGGTCCTCCACACATGGGGGGACAGGCTCACCCTGCAAGTTACGACCACGTCCCCTACCGGATCCACCACGGCCACCACTTGTGGCTCTTCCACCTTTGCCACCCTTACGGAATCCTCGCCTCCCAGCCATGGCACTGATGTTAATGTGCGTATGGGAGTGGATGTAGACTATTGTCCTGGGCAATTGGGGGTCAAAGGGGTTGGGTACCAGATGGTAATTGTACCCTAGTGCTCTAGCAAGGCTGAATGTAACCCCTGGGAAAAGATGACGGGTCACGCAACGCACAGGAGGCCCAAAAAAGGGAGATGACGTGCACGCAACCCCTCCTAGACCACGTGTGCAGAAAGAAAAACCTGCACTACGCTGTGGCACCCAGAAACACAAGAATGAACGTATGCGTGTCACACGCAGCCTAGAATGACCTCTGAAGGAGTAGGCTACACACGGGGCTATCACAGATGTTAGATACGTGCGTGACTCACCATCTGCCAGGTAAACGAGCGTGTAAAAGGAGCACGTTTGGTTGGCAACACCCCCGCCAAAAGAAGATTTGTCCGCTGTCTGAGGAGACAGGACAACAGTAGAAGGGAACACTGTTTGAGGGAACAGGCCCAGGTAAACCAGTAAAGGAGAATACAGAGAAAAAGCTGTCAGAGGTAACAGGGAATACGAACTAGAAACGCCGTGAAGTAAATCGCGTGTGAAACGACAAGAAGTACAGAATTCACCCACTCGCTCTCCACGAAAAGCACGTACAAGGAAAATGTGTTCTACACGTACCTTTTATACAGGCCCACACGTCCAGCGTCACTTACGCGGCGTGTACGCGCTAGGGCCATTTCCACCAATTACACGCTTTGTCACTTCTGCGTGTAGGGCCATTTCCACCAATCACACGCGATTACACTCTGACGTGCAGTCTTTCCACGTGTGCTCTGTCATCACGTGCTGTGTGGGAAACACCTGTGCGGGTCACGTCACAGACGCGCTTACGCGCTGAGGGCCTTTCCTCAGTTTTCACGCTGACGTGCAGGATTTTCACGTGCAAAATCACTCCGTACCAAGCTGGCCACGCGTACGCACACGGAATACCACGCTCCTGCCCGGAAGGCCGAACTACTGCCCCCCAGAGCCCGAGAACGCTCCCACCTGCTGCTGCCCGACTGCCTGCTGCCCCTGCACTGCTGGGGGGGTGGGGGTGGTGGGAGACATGAGTGGGGGCCTGGTGGAGGGTGCCCCTGGTGGCTGGGGTGTGGGGGTGGTGGGAGACATGAGTGGGGGCCTGGTGGAGGCTGCCCCTGGTGGCTGGGGTATGGGGGTGCAGGGTGACATGAGTGGCGGCCTGGTGGAGGCTGCCCCTGGTGGCTTGGGGGTGGGGGTGATAGGGGACATGAGTGGGGGCCTGGTGGAGGCTGCCCCTGGTGGCTGGGGGGCGGGGGTGGTGGTAGACATGGGTGGGGGCCTGGTGGAGGCTGCCCCTGGTGGCTGGGGGGTGGGGGTGCAGGGGGACATGAGCAGGTGTGCAGGGTAGTCCCCTGTTTTGTGGGCTGCCTGCAGGGGCCGTGGAGGGTGTACAGGGAACACCTGTGAGGACCCACCCAGCCTAATCGCGTGTGTAACTTCCCACGCACCCCTGTAATACACGTACCAAGCCAAATCGCGTGTGAGAATTCCCGCGCATACCTGAAATACACGTACCCTGCTGAATTCGCGTGTAAAACTTCCCGCGCACCCCTGAAATGCATGCGACCAGGCTATTCGCGTGTGGAACTTCCCGCGCACCCCTGAAATACACGCGCCCAGGCTATTCGCGAGTGGGACTTCCCGCGCACCCCTGAAATACACGTAGCACGCTGGGAGACATGAGTGGGGGCCTGGTGGAGGGTGCCCCTGCACTGCTGGGGGGTGGGGGTGCTGGGAGACATGGGTGGGGGCCTGGTGGAGGGTGCCCCTGGTGGCAGGGGGGTGGGGGTGATGGGGGACATGAGTGGGGGCCTGGTGGAGGGTGCCCCTGCACTGCTGGGGGGTGGGGGTGGTGGGAGACATGGATGGGGGCCTGGTGGAGGGTACCCCTGGTGGCAGGGGGGTGGGGGTGATAGGGGACATGGGTGGGGGCCTGATGGAGGGTGCCCCTGCACTGCTGGGGGGTGGGGGTGATAGGGGACATGGGTGGGGGCCTGGTGGAGGGTGCCCCTGGTGGCAGGGGGGTGGGGGTGATAGGGGACATTGGTGGGGGCCTGGTGGAGGGTGACCCTGCACTGCTGGGGGGTGGGGGTGGTGGGAGACATGAATGGGGGCCTGGTGGAGGTTGCCCCTGGTGGCTGGGGGGTGGGGGTGGTGAGAGACATGGGTGGGGGCCTGGTGGAGGCTGCCCCTGCACTGCTGGGGGGTGGGGGTGCAGGGGGACATGAGCAGGTGTGCAGGGTAGTCCCCTGTTTTGTCGGCTGCCTGCAGGGGCCGTGGAGGGTGTACAGGGAACACCTGTGAGGACCCACCCAGCCTAATCGCGTGTGATAATTCCCGCACACCCCTGTAATACACGTACCCTGGCCAATCGCGTGTAGAACTTCCCACGCACCCCTGTAATACACGTACCAAGCCAAATCGCGTGTGATAATTCCCGCGCACCCCTGTAATACACGTACCTGGCCAAATCGCATGTGAGAATTCCCGCGCACCCCTGTAATACACGTACCCAGCCGAATCACGTGTAGAACTTCCCGTGTACCCCTGTAATACACGTACCCAGCCAAATCGCGTGTGATAATTCCTGCGTACCCCTGTGATACACGTGCCCTGGCTAATCGCATGTAAAACTTCACGCGTACCCCTGTAATACACGTACCCTGGCCAATCGCGTGTAGAACTTCCCGTACCCCTGTAATACACGTACCCTGGCTAATCGCGTGTATAACTTCACGCGTACCCCTGATATGCACGTTACCCGCTTTGCGTTCCTTGTTTGGCAGCCCTGTAGACTGGTCCAGGGTTAGCGCAGCCCTTTGCGATGATTTAGCGATTTTGATGGCTTTTCCTTGCGCGAGGGCGTTCTTGGGGGCGTTACTGGCGCTGCTGCAGGGTCGCTGCGATACTCTGCGCCACGGCTGGTTTGGGAGCCTGAAATCCATGAATACGCTGTGCGCGGAAATCGGTTTTAGCGCACGTGCCTGACACTCTGCGCCAGCCGCTTGCGACACTTTTCTGCGAAATTCTATGAATTACCCTGTTTGTTTTGTTACCTGATTACTGCTTAGCCTAAATCATACCTAGGAATCAGGCCTACTGGATCCTCCTACATGGAGACTTTGGTTGGTGCACAATCACTCCTCACAAATACTCAATGTGCAGCAGGCATTTCTACAGAATGATCAGTGACACCTTGCAAAATAGAATGCTTCCATATGTGGAGTACATCTGTGCATCGCTCTGTACAGAAATCCTTAAATGAAACCATGCACGTCTTTTTGTATTATGTGCTCAGTCTTTTTTTCTGGTGGAGCCTGATTGTTCTACACCAAATGGCCACTCAATGAAGACCAGTGTGTATCCCTTTCTCTTCGTGACAGCAGCTCATTCATTATGATGCTGAATTTGCCTTTGTTTGAAGCAGGTCACATCCTTCTCCCTTGACAGCCCTACCACTTGAGAGTACGGCACTCTGTCAGGCTCACTGCTATTCCACTCTGGAATATGAAAACTGGAAGATTAACATTGGGGTCAATCCAACAGGTGAATCACCTGTTGAGATCCGCATTGCTGCAGCGATCCAGCATGAGAAGAATCACGCAACTGGGAGGTCCACACTTTAATCTTGTAAGATGCTAAAGATGTTATGGTGCTGGAAGCAATTGTGAATATCTGAACAGGTGACCTGGGTTCTGATGAAAATATACATTGAAAGTGAGAAAGCAGGAATGTGAGGAGGAGGGGTAGTTACTCCTTGCTCACAGCTGTGAAGGATGATTATATACAATCACCAGAGGTATGCCAGAAACTAAGCTTGGAACAGAAAGAATTGAAGAAAAACCGAAAGGACAGTGCATGTATCATTCATTACAATCAGACACTGTATAACCTTAATCGACAGCATGCAACACACAACAAACACTCATTAGTCAGTCCTTAGAAATGATATAAAGGACAGCTGTGCATTCAAAACATACTTTGCATTTGTCATCATTCCAATCACATCAGGGCGAAAGGTGAAAAGTGTTGCAAGATTTTACCCTGTTACGTTTGACAGCCGGAGAAAGGGAGCACATGCACTATTTGAATTACAAAAAACATGCTGTGGGTCATGTTAGGGATGGTGCTATCATTGCAACCTTCAATGAGTTCCGCCAACAGGTGTGTGCAAATCCATAATCACCATGAGGTGCAACAACATTTCTCTCCGACAATCAATTATCCAATGCAGGACGAAGATTGTGCAGAGGTACAGAGCGCGCGTGATGAAGCGGTGGAATCTCAGACACCACTGACTACCGATGTCTGAAAAAGCTCAAGGCTGATCCCCCAATGGATTGTAAATGTAGATGTGGGTAATATTGTGCGGTATGCCATGAAAGATTAAACTAAGGTGATTTTTCCAATCAAGGTAACTAAAATAAAAGGAATGCCAAAAATAGAGTAAGCAAGATCAATATGTTTTCAAACGTGTGACCCAAAGGCCACAACCTACAGGATTGAAAACGCGTTGAGACATATAGTGAAATAGACCATTAATAATGATGAGAATGGCTTTATAAATGCACACAGCGAATATGACAATACTTCACCAGTCCTGTGAATTCTGCAGCTGTACACAAACAAGAAGTCATCTCCTACGACGATCACTTCTGATGCACAAAGACCTTTAATATTATTGATCATAACTATCGGATCGGATTAAAGCACATGAAATGTAGTGTCAAATCATGTAGCAGCATCACAGCTTCTTATTCAGACACCAAAGCTTTCGTATTAACAAATAATATATCTTTCTATTTTCTTGATCTACAATAAATCGATAAGCAGTGGTGTCCATTAGCTCCACTGCTGTTTAACAACATCTTGGAGACCCTTGTAGATTTTAGATTAAACAGATGAAAAAGTCTTCATCTGAGTCAAAAAAGGTTATCAAAATATTAACCAGCACTTTTGGTCAGCTAATATTCATTAGAGCAATTACACATTTGATGCTCCTATTTTTAAAGTTAATCAGTCATTTTTGGAGATGTCTCTAATTACAGAATACATTGTAATGAAGAATTGCCATCTGAGAAGGGTGTCGATTTATATCAATAATAACATAATGTGGGTCATTCTATCTCAGGGAACCAGGCCCCTCTCTACACACTCCGTGCCAATATTCACTGCATCTAGAAGTCACACGGATAGTGTCCCACGACTGTTTGCATTGTTCCCTCTTTAGACTAGGCACCCTGGGGTGGCCATGTGGTGATGGACAAGGGTGAAAACAACCAAATGTATTCGTAGGTTGTGGATATCTGCTTTCTGATTAATTATTTCTTCTGTTTGATTGTACCATATTCATGTTATTCTTCTTTTATGATGGTTTATTGTAATATTTCTGATATATATACGTGTGTTACGCAGCATTACTTATAGATGCATTGAATATTGATTGAATACATTCTGCATTTTGTATACATCCTTTCTGGACAAATTGTAATTTTTGGTTTTTGTATAGGTAAGTTTTATTGATTGTTTCTTGTAGCAGATCTGCATTACCTTGAGAGGTGAGTCTACGGCCCAGGTCAAAAGAGAGAGAAAGAAAGAAACTACAATAAATTGCCAATGATACCAGATGGGAACATATTTTGTTTGCCTGCATATGCTCTTCCATTGAGGTGCAGACAGAGCAGTCCACCAGAGCCAAGCTCTGCTCACTGCCCTCTTGCAGGGCACAATGGGGTGAAGCTTCCTTAGGACAAGGACCTTCCACTGTGCACCAAATCTCACTAGGTTGGGAGAGCAGAATCGGAATGGACTCATCCTGTATTGGAGCCCAGGGAGTGGGTCTCAGTGGGTTTCAGAGCATGTGGAGCATCGGATCAGCAAAACTCCCTGTTCCACTGCATTGAACCGATCAAACCACATTAGATCCCTGTTTACCGCATTTGAACCACAGGGACTCGATGAGGCTGCTTTTTGCACTCCAAATTCGAATTACTGCTGCATTCCACATGTCCAAACCAGTCAGAGCCGTATTGTAAAAAGTGTAGAAAGCCATATGTTCTGCTCAAACAACCGGCTTGTCGCTGAGAACCTGCTCAAACCGCGGCATCTCTGGACCCTGCATCAGATCACCAAGGTATTGGTATCATGCCGACAGACCACGACTCAAAATGCTGGAACATTACATCACACACAGACCCAAACCAGTGGTTACCAATGTCTTGAACAGACAGACTTGACTACTGATTTGACCCTGTTGCGCCCTGTGAGCCACACAAACCGAATGCTGCACTCGACCAGTGAGAAGCTCTGGATTCTGACCAACTAGACACCTTTTTCGTGGCTTGACCTAGAATGATTCGCGACACCCAAACCTGGCTCGACTTGCACCGTAACACAATTCTAATCCTGGCTCGACACTGTCACCTCACCTGAACCACTGAATCAAAACTAAACTGTGCAAATGTGCAGAATGTTATTCATATGATCGGGTTTTAACATGCACTAAATGTTGCACCTTGAATGCAGTTATTATTTGTTACTTATGCATTCTGCTGCCACTTTCATAATATAACTCAAATCAAAACAATGTGTAACACCACATTATGAAGCTAAAATCAGTGTTTATATTTCGCAAGATTATATATACTTGCATAAGGAAAAACATGATACATTCCACTGTGTAATTCTCTATTATAAGAATGCATATGCGGTGCAATTAATCTTTTCAATCATTTTGGAAAGTCTGTTGCATATAGAGGAAAACATGAACAGAAAATGCTTAAAGGAACACTCATTTATTACTATACCTATTCACCATGTCAATCATCTAGTTGTTCCTACATTACACTCAATGTGAAGTAAATACAATAACCAGGCAGCTTACGTGTTTAACTCTTCATGGTAATAGTTGAAAGATACTATTGACTCATAAATTCCCCTAATCAATCTTTGTGTCCTAGGGACCGCTAGTCCTGCACTTGCCTCTGGGCCTCTGCACTCTGCTTGGCACTGCTACACTTGGAATTTGTTCCATGAGAGTGGCAAACACTCTGCACTTAACCCAGGCCCCTGCTAGATTGGGTGCACCTGTTACCCTCCCCCTCCCTCTCACTTCCTGTCTGCGCACTTGCATGTCCTAGTACGGTTGTTTAATGTTCTGTATGTCCTTTCCCCCCTGCCCTCTCCCTCACTAATTGTCATGCACTTACAATAGTAGATATACTTCTGGCCTAGTATGCTAGTTATTGTTGTTAGATCATTCAGAATCTCCAAGGCCTAAGAATGATGACTTTGAAACACTTCACTTGTGTATATGCGCTTTACAAATAAACAATTACAATCAGATCACATTTGAACCACTTTCTACTGAAAGACATATACTTTTAAATTCCTTACAGTTGCTTATTGCCTTTTCACACTTGTGTCAATGCCCATGGTGCTGCACCTGTCCATCTATTACATATTCTGTGTTTTGTCTTGGGGTGGGGGTGAACATTTGTGTGTTTAATCAAAGTGTATATTTTTATGGACCTTTATTTGGACATTTCTTTTTATTTTTCGACAGTTTTTACTTTTCTGTTTGGGTTGCTATTAGATCACATTTACACCCCTCTTGAGAGTATAGCCTTCCAACTGCCCACATTACCACAAACGGTGAAGGAGGTATATCTTTTAGCTGAGCCTATTTGCCATTTATGATTGATTGGGATCAATGTTGGTTTGTAGAAGTGTGGGTGAAGAGTAGGAAGTTTAGTCACCACTCATCCTTGTACTTCGGCAGATCAGAAGTCATTTTGGCACAATTGAGAAGGGTCAGACATCAGTCTTTTATCCCAATATAAGCTGGAGAATAAATTGGAAAAGAGTAAGTTTTAGAAAAATAACAATTTGAAACACATAACAGGCTCAGAAGCAACTCTTCGATGCATTGCACATCACTCTGCACCTAACTGAAACAGGAACATGGGGATGATTTGCATGTTCATTCATCTAAAGGCATATGCAGTTTGTGAATTTGGTGCACCTTTCAAATACTTCATTATATATTCTCCAGACCCCATTATCATTAAAAGGCTCCTGAATATGAACATTTGATATGAACGCAATCTAATATCTATTGTTAAAGGGTGCACATTTCTTTCATGCATGAGATGCACTTTCTGCATGGGATGCAGGTTTATGAAATAAGGTTAGAGCAAGTTTTTTCTTCAAAGGAATGGAGGTTGCATTACTCAAGCATCAATATAAAAAGTCTAGACATTAACTTTGTTTTAGATCAAGAAAAACAACAAACAGGATTGTACACGTATGATTTAAGCATAGTTCTCTGTGAATTCACTGTTTGTTTCATGTAGTGGCGGCTGGAGATCTTTCTACAAATGTGTTATTAGTCAGTAGGAAAAAAATACTGCTTTAAGTTGGAGGGCACTACACTGCAGAGGTAGTTCAACACTTCACGTACTTAGGTGTAGTTATAACATCAAACCTCTCTTGGAAAGATCAGGTGGAGCATTCAATCAGAAATGTGGCAGCGACAGGGGAGCAATCATCTGTTTTGTTTGTGAGCATGCAGACAAGTTTGGTCCTGAGGTCGAAGCAATGTACCGTGTAAAGTTTGGAGGCTCAGTAGCATTTGGGGTTGAGATTTTGGGCTTTGATGAGAAACTTACCAGAGTTGGCATCTGTGAGCACCAAATATGGAAACCGCTCCTTTACCTTTTGTGAGGTTGGCATCATGAAAGGAGGCACAGACAACATATTGAAAGGTGAGCAGTCTTTTATTAAAGAAAATGTCAGGATGCATTAAGGCCTAACTTGCCCTATACTAAGGTGGGATTTCCCCAACTAAAGAAATGAAGGAAGGCCAATGCCAGTAACTTCAACATACAAATCTGTCTTTGTCCAAATCCAATACTTGCCCTCACAACTAACATCAAATAAGGTGTAGGGACATCAACTAGAACTCAAAATAGTGTTCCAAACATAACGTTCTGAGCTACTTCAAGTTCTCTCTTATTCATCAGCTTTCTCTCCCAAATGTCAATAAGTTCACCAAACAATTCAATGTCTCTTCCTGTTAGCATCAGATGAAATACAGTTTATAAAGGTTAATGTGCCCTTCCCCAAGCTCAACACAGTTCCAGGGTAACTCAGTTCCAGGACACCAACTCTTAGGGTTCCCTTTCCCAAGACCAAGGTTCATTTGAAAAGAAAGCACCCTTGAGGCTTTTGTCTATCCGATGAACTTGTTTAGCTCAGGGTCCCTTCCCCAAGTCAGATGTTTATCACCATTGGCTTTCACAATATCACCACAGCACACTTCCTTGTTAACATAGAGAAGCTCCCTGGTCAAGGCACAGTTTCAGACCACACGGTCCGCGCAGTACAGGTCACGCAACCAGGAACTTAGCATTCACTTTGCCATCAACCTTAGATTCACAATTAGTGGTTCTCTGGCCATGGCACAGTTTTAGACCACACCGTCCACACATTACTGGTCAGCAAACCAGGAGCTGCCAAGCTTCTTTCAGAGTTCAAGATTTGATTCACCAGTTTCTTAAAGCGCTGCTGCACAACTTTGTCACCTTGGTTTCATAAAGCCTTCAGTTTAGTTTCCTTGTTGAATTTCAATTCATTTTTCATCATTGGTGTTCAGCCTATATCATAGTATTCAAAGAAATAGTTAATCTGGTTATCAGATTTGTTTTCATGTAATTCAATATGTCTTTTCTTCAATCTGATATTCAGCTTAAGTTGCTTTCACTACTTTCATTTAATGGGATATTCAATTGAAGCAAATTGATTCATTTAATATTAGCACACTATGTTACTTTCATTTGTTTCATTCAGTTCTGTGATTCAATGTCACTAATCTTGTTCATTCCATATAAGTAACATTGTCCGTTTCATTCAATGGGTGAAGTTACCTTCATTAGCATCATTTAGTTTGGTATTCAATATAAGTAACGTTTTTCTCTTTGTTCCATATATAACATTGCTAGCATTTATTTAATTCTGCTCGGGATTCAGCAAAAATAACGTGCTTTGCTTCATTCATTTGACCAGTATTGTATTTTCAGACTTCTAAGAGCACCCCGGGTGTTGGGAGTGTCCCAGACACTTACACCATCTTGGCAGCTCCATCTTTCTGCTTTCGGTATCCAGGGGACATCCAAATAGCCGAACGCTTCACAATGGACTCGCCGGCTGTTCTGCAGCGCCTGCTGCCCGCCTGCCCAGTTGGGGAACCTCCAATCCACATTCACCTTCCGATGTGATTCCCAAGACTTCTGATGGCATATTGACTTCTCGGCTACTCTTCCCAGACAGCTTCCACTCTGTTCCTCTTGCTTCGGTTTCTGCCTTCGTTCTAATGCTTGTTCACAGTTTCCCTTTTTATACAACAGAGCTTTGCTAATAGATTGCAGGTGTAAGTTAAGGGTTTGCCTTGCCTGACTTGCCTGACCACAATTAAACAAATTAAGGGGACATGCATGACCTTTAGGCCGCTTCTTTATCCCAGTATTTAAATGAGAGATAATCTTCACGGCTCCTAGTTGTCTATTCCTCGTCTCAGTGCTGCCATGCATTTAAAGGGGAAGAGAAGTGGAACACATTTATAATGACCCAAAAGGGTTGGGGGAAGATCAGGCTATCCCGAGGATAAGGGGAATACCATGTCTCATTTTTACCCTTCCTTTGTTTAACCTGTCTAATGTAATACTGGTTCCTACCCTTATCAGAGATAATGGGACTGGATGAACAATATCCCATAACCTTTTCTGGTATAGGAGTTCCTTTTGGAAAGGAAGAAATGGAATACTGTGTGTCACCTATGTGAATCCCACTTCCAATCCCCAAGTACCCTCTATCCAGGTGATTCTCCCTCACTTGTCCACCCCCAGGGGCAGTACCCAAAAGCACCTGCATAGAGGATCCAATGGGAGTAGAAGAATACCCTCAGGTTTCTCACACTCCCCAAAAGCTTTCTGAATACTGCCCGGTATGCCGACGTGGGCTTCCGCATCCAACAAAGTAGGGCGAGGGATTCCTCTGCTAGACATGCGATAAAAAGAAGAAAGTCACAGAGTAAAAAGTGGGTGGAAATGGCAGGGGGAAAACACTTTCTCAAGACTTTGTCTCCACATATAAGAATCTGTTGGTAGACGATCTTATCACATTGGGCCTAGGGCATATCCTGAATCTGTCTGATCGTCCTACTGGCACATATAGGTCTTTGTTAAACAATCTGAAAAATACTCAATTGATAAGCACAAAAAGGATGGAAGAAGAGGAATTGACACACTTTGCTAAGCTAGGTTGGGCTAACATCTTTGTAATAGAAGGGCACATCAACCATATCCTTCGAACTTGTCCAATTCTGAAACCAGACACCTATTTGCTCTGGCCAGGTTAGATACTATCCCCTTGGAGAAAAAATGGAACAGTGCACTTAGAGCAAAGACCGTCAGAAGGAGGTTGAACATGTGCAACATTTCCTCTCTAAATGTCCTGCAAATTACCCTTTAAGGTCAAAACGTATTAAACCCATCTATTAAAAGAAGGTTTTACTGATAAACAGGAATGCAGAAATGTCCCTTGTTTTGGGGGACTTCAACAGTGATATCACTAAATGAATGGCTGGTTTTATTTATGGGGCTTGTGGGCAAAGACAAACTATGCTGAGAACACGCTCCTGGTTGTCCCAGGGACTGCAAGTGAGGACAACTCCAGAAAGGTCCTCTGACTCTCCCCTGGGAACTGCTGCTGCTTCTGTGCTCTGTGTGGCATAGCCTGAAAGGGTGAATTCGTATATATTACATGGCCACGGTAGTGGCCATGTAGTTATGGTTAAGTTGCTGTTTCCATAGGAAGAGCACTTTTTGGGCAGCTTATAACTTCGCTCTCCCTGGACGGATCCTCACCAAACTTTGCAGAAAAAGTATATGCGTCGCTCTGAATTTTTGTGCAAAGTTTAGTGAGGATTCGTCCAGGGGGGGCAAAGTTATAGGGGGGTCCCAAAACCTTTTTTTTTCCCCGTAGACTGATTCGGAAAAAACTTTGCGCACGGCCACAGGCCAAACCGCTGGACGGATTTACACCAAATTTGCAGCAGGAGTGGGGGCTTGGTCCCGAAAGCATCTTTTTGCAAATTTGGTGTAAATCCGTCCAGTAGTTTTTTATAAAATGACCAAAACGTAAGGCAAAAAAATTAGTGATATCTGTGTTCGCTTCGCGGACGGACTTCCCTGTTCGCTCCGCGGACAGCACCCCGATTGGCCCATGGCCTTGCGTCATGTCCACGGACATGCGACGTGTTCGCTGATTGGACGGCGAGGGGCGTGGAGCGCGTCAGATTTTCTGTGGCACCCGCCATCTTGTATTCGCCGTCGATCGCATACAGCGCAGTGAAACGTGGATAAGAAATTGTATTTAGTGCCGTGTGTTGGTGTGTAAGAGTGTTTGGGGAGGGTGGGGGAGTATGAGATAGGTTCAATGTTTTGTTTTTTTATGTGCTAGACGTTTTTTTTGCGTTCGATTTATCCGCGGAGAACACGGCTGTTCTGACATTTTGTAAATAAACTAAATGGTGGGGTGTTTAGAGGACGGAGTATGTGTCATTTTTGTTCGCAAGGAAGGTAAAAATGAACTATGAACACTCGCGGTGTAGTTAATTGTTCGTAAATACACAAACTGGGGGTGTCCTCAGGACGCTGTCCGTATTGTAATCTGTCTAGTTGAATGTGTTCTAAGAACACTCGCGGTGTCCCGAAATGGTTGCAATTACACAAAATGGGGGTGTTCTCAGAACGTTGTTTGTATTGTTCGTTGTCAGGGTGAAAGTGCTTTAAGACCACTCCTTTTGTCCGCTAATAGTACAATTTCCTATGGGCGTCAATCGACTTTTTGTCCACTAAAGAAACGATAAATCCGGCTGGTGTGCGCCGACATTATGTGATAATCCTATGACTGGCGCTATTGACCTGGCTGACTTGCTTTTGCGACACTAAATCATATCTCCGTCCCTAAGCCTAATATTATCAAAGCATTCATATTCCCCGCCTCTCTCCGTGACGTTACAGGGAGCGTCATCAAACGCGCCCAGTCCTCTGCAGTCCTAAGTGACTTTACACAGAACCCGGAAGACAACACATACTATGTCACAACACAGCGCGCCACAATTCGGAATATGAAACAGTGATTTAAAAGCAAACAGCAAGATTGTAAATTTTGTAAAGTACATTTATTTGACATCAAATGTTTAGAGAATATTCAGCAATTTGCATTTGTCTTTGTTGTCGATCCGCAAAAGTTCATGTTGAGGCACGCAATGTTCCTTTGCGGTACAGAGGGTGTTAGATCAGCTTACAACTCAGTGCGCCACAATTCGGAATATGAAACTGTGGTTTAAAAGTAAACAGCAGGATTGTACATTTGGTAAAGTACATTTATTTCACATGAAATGTTTAGTGAATATTCAGCGATTTGCTATTGTCTCTGCTGTCGATCAGCAAAAGTTTATTTTGAGCCACGCGTTGTTCCTTTGCGGTAGTAGGCTGTTGGTTTATGATAAAAGCAGTAAATGGTCGCTCTGATAATCGGAAGGTTGCTCCAACAACGAGCCATTAGACAACCCTATTGGTTGGTATGTTGTTTGTAGCCGCTAGTACTGCGTAAGGGCATATTGGTCCTTGGCGATTGTCCCATAAAATGGTGAGGGTCATGAAGTTGCATATTTGGACCTGCACCTGGCAGTTGAAGACCCCATCCGCTGGAGTCTGTAAATCGTGACATAGGCAAAATGGGGCCACATACCTGTTTTAAAAAACATAAATTAGTCTCACCAGCCGATCTTCATTAAAAATCATCCTTTTATTTATTAGGGCGTGAGAAACTATTTGCTATCGAAGATAGTGCAACGGAGTATGTTAATAATAAAATAATAATATTTTCCCATTCATATAGCGCAAAGAACCATGAGGTATCTAAGCAGTGCTTATTATTAACCACGGTGTGTGGTGCTCATTTATCGACCACGGAAGGATGAAAGGCTGAGTTTGGCCTTGCCGGGATTCGAACTTGCGTTAGCAAGGTGTGCACGGATGTCAAAGCGAGCGTTGTATTCGCTGTGCCACTTGACAGGCTACAGTGAAGTGGCACAGCGAGTAGAGCGCTTGACCGCCTAGAGACCGGTTAAATTATTTCTATTAACCCACCCTCTGTCATCTGCCTTTTTCAGAGGCCTCTAAACAACAGGGGATCAATTTGGCGGTGATAGTGCGCGGTAGAAAACATTATGCCACTTTCAACGAACAAGTTCAACTTGAGCGGTCTTTAATGCTACGCTATTGTAATTATATTTGGTATAAAATAATCTAAAGGGTTACTTACAGTACAATTGCAATTTCCATTGTCTACGAGTAGTGCAGTCCCAAAATACGACTGCGTGTGCGAACAATCTTTCGCATAGTGATATAATATATAAAAGTGGTTTCGTTTCAGAAATTTCATCCTTATCTTCTCTTACGTTTTAGCAACACTCCTTCAAGAGAAGTCTTTCATCACAATCTCTGTCTGTCAAGGTCAAAACACAATACAACCTTATAGTCCGCTTCGTGAGCCTCTCCGGGGCCCGAGAAAAAAATGGAAGCAGCTGACCTTCACTGTGAACGAGCATAAATTCTTACTTTGCAACATTCTGTGTAAAGCCATCTGTGAGAAGTTGGTTTATACACGCCATGTTTGTATATTGTTTGCGTGATATTAAAAAAAGTTTGTTTAAGGGACGTTATGGGTCTAAGTACAGCCGAAAGACCCCTGAAAATCGCAAGTTATGGTGAGCTATGAAAAATAACTTGCGCCACCACCGTGCACTGCTAAGACTAACACTCAGGACATCAAAGATGACATTGCAAATGTCATTGATGAAATCACTGATGACATCACATGTGTATGTACTTTTCATGGAATTTGTGTACTAGGGATTTTTATTATAATGTTGCGAAAAAAGTGTCAAGGATATTGCAATAAATATCATACCTTTATTAGTGCTTTGAACGATGCATTGATATAAATAGCATTGTATTATGTGATTCTATCTAGTATACTGAGCTACTAATGGAGAAACATAGCATTGTGTGCAGAGTACAAGATGAAAGTATAATGTTTGTAATGTTAATATGTTGAATAATGAAATGATAATTGTCCTGAAATGTTCGAAAATTCACAAAACGGGGGTGTTCTGAGGACGTTATTCGTATTGTGTGATTGCTTAGCTGTATGCAATGAGGGAATGGCACAGAGAGTAAAGTGGACGCCATCCGCGGACACCACGGCTGTTCGTGGACAGGGCGTGCTACATCCGGGTTTTTCCAGGAAATCCAACATGGAAAGAAGACTATACGGATCAGCCAATCAGATGTCGAGGTTGTGGATTTGTGTTGAAAGAGACTGTGTGTAGTGAAGATGGCAGAAGTGGAGAAAGTCAGGGTGTTGGTGCTCGGAGATATGTTTGTGCATGGTTTACAGCAGTATGCTCAATGCAGGCATGTTGCAAAGAACTTTGATGTGAAAGGAATGGAGGTGGTGTGGAGCACTGTGCCTGATTGCAATGTACAGGGAATTGTACAAGTTTGTGAGGATATGGCCACGATGAACAGTCCGCATGTGGTAGTTTTGCACTATGGTGCTTTCCATTTGGGCAACGTCAGTGCCCCTACTTTGTTGGCTGATTTGGAACGCTTGGTTCAAGCCGTAATGAAGATCCTTCCAAATGCGAAAGTAATTTTTTCTGGATTACTACCTAGGGCAATATGGGACAATAGTTCAGTTTTTTGTCCTCAGCAAAACATTGCTAGGTGTGTCATCAACCGAGGCATGTGTGCCTTCATGCTTAGAGCTGGTATGTTCTTCTGTAATAATGAGAATATTGATGCCAGTAATGCTGTTAATTTTAAAGAAGATGGCATTTCTTTATCTTTTATGGGAAATGCCTTTCTATTTTGGAATGTAAGGGTTGCTTTGGAGAAGGTCATGTGAAGATTTTAGGAGTAAAGTAAGAAAAAAAAACAAGAAAAAAAATACAAAATAACAGGTGTCTGTCAAGCATCTGTAAAAAAACCAAAAAAAAACGGCTCTTTTCAGAGCCAACTTCAAAGGGGAAATGGGGCACACTATTTAAATTTACATTCACCACGCTCGGATTTTCGAACTGTCCGCGGACATGGCGGTATTCCGCGGACATGAAAATCACTACGAGGGGGTTAGTATGTTCTATGTTACATGTATATGAAGTCAGGGATATTATGGTTAAGTTGTGCTACTAAAAACCTATGAAATTCAGTAAAAAAACTTTGTTAAAGGGACGTTATGGGTAAGTTGCGCTACTAAAAACCTATGAAATTCAGTGAAAAAACTTTGTTAAAGGGACGTTATGGTTCAAAGTAAAACCGAAAAACCCCTGAAATTCGGCAGTTATGGTAACATAAGCAACCATAACTCGCGCCACCGTGCACTGCTAACACTAACACCCAGGACATCAAAGATGACATCACAAATGTCATTGATGACATCACTGATGGCATCACATGGCTGGCTCTCCCTTTTTATCCTTTACTGACATATCGAAGCCACATAGTTTTCTTCAGTAATAGTCAGGAAGTAAAAATTGAAAAGGTACTATATTTGTAGACTTAGGGTCAAGTCACATCATATGAAACATAAACATATACATAGCGGAAGACACAGGCTTGAAAGAGAGCAATCCTTTCTGTGCATGAAGATAATCATTAGGGTTATCAGCACTTTCTCATAGTTTTATTTTTATTACTCTACCTTCCCTGTATATGCTCATATTTGTATACATTATACTCACTCTCCTTTCCTTTGGGTGCAGTCACATCATGTGATACACATACATATGGTAAGTAGCAGCTTTGAAACAGAGCAATAGTTTCTCTGCATAAAGACAATCAGTTAGGTTATGAACTCTTTCTGCTACTATTTCTGCTTTTTTGTTTACTTCACTGTCCCTGTATATACTCATATCTGTATGTGTTGTTGTCTCTTTGTGTTTTGTCTGTAATAATTATGTATTAAGTGGGTTTTATTATCTACTTATTACATGTTTCACAGTACGCAAAACTCTAATAAGAAAGCAGTTATCATTTCAGTATTCAACATGGCAAGATTATGAATATGGCACCTTCATCATGTATGCTGCACACACTGCCTATGTTTCTGCATGAGTAGCTTAGTATACTGGATAGAACTTCATAATAGAATGCTATTTATATCAATGCATTTCTTAATGCACCAATTAGCTCATGATATTTATCCCAATGATCCTTGACAGTTTTTGGTCAGCATTATAAGAATCCCTTGTACAGAGTTTTTATGAAAAGTAAATGCACATGTGATGTCATCAGTGATGTCATCAATGACATTTGTGATGTCATCTTTGATGTCCTGGGTGTTAGTGTTAGCAGTGCACGGTGGCGCGATTTATGGTTGCTTATGAATTCAGGGGTTTTTCGGTTTTACTTTGAACCATAACGTCCCTTTAACAAAGTTTTTTCACTGAATTTCATACGTTTTTAGTAGCGCAACTTAACCATAACGTCCCTTTAACAAAGTATTTTTACTGAATTTCATAGGTTTTTAGTAGCGCAACTTATATATATATATATATATATATATATATATATATATATATATATATATATATATATATATATATATATTGGCCACCCTATATTTAGGGTAAGACATATTTACATCGACTTTTACCAACATTCTACTGCTAATTCATTTTGACTTGTTAAACGTATCTAAATGACATTTTCAAAAGCAAAATAAAGGTGGCCTCTTCCAACTAGAAATTATTAAGGAAAATGTGTTGAACTGTAATTTTAATATAACAATAAAAAGAAAACACTGTTTTAGTCCTCCTCCCATTTATTTGCATATTGAGAAATAATGCTTACATTGAACACCAGTTGCGCGAAAACTGCTTGACAAATTTGCAACAAATAACAAACAGGTGGGGCTCAAAGAATTGCAGATGTTCCTTTTGTTGGTTTGGTGTAAATCTGTCTAGTAGTTCTCAAAATATCTGGCAGAGAAGGGGAGACTCATGTCAAATAAATGTGTATATATCTCCTATGGTGCATTTTCAGAAATGAAAAGATGCCATTGTTTATTTTTTGCTCAATGCGAAGGAATCATACGGTAATCCCAAGGGAAGCCAAAAATGTAAAGTGCTCAAGACGATCTTAGGAACAGGAAAAGGGATGGATTCATATCAGGCTACATGTGGGGAGGGGGGAAGATGACCACATGTGCAGTGGGGGAGGTAGGGTTGGGCTGAAGAGCCATTGGGGGCAGAAAGTTTTCATCTCATCAGAGGAATCCTGCAGGATTAATAAGAGATTCCTGTGGGATTCCATGCGAATGTCGCAAGATGCGATAAAAAGAAAATGCGTCACACCAACCACTGAGTGAAATGTTGCGTACCATTGTTACATCGAAGTAAATTACTCTGCAGTAATTCACTTCGGTTGTATGACTTTCAGGCAAAGTAATGTAAATAGTTATATTTGGGTGTAAGAGATAAAAGGGGATTGAAAGGCTAGGGAGGGCTGGAGGTGGGTTAAATGGTATTGGGGAACCATTATTATATATACTATATGAACAAATAAAATCACAAAGTAATTGTATTGTACCAAGCAGTAATTCACATCAACGTAACAAAATACAACTATCGAAGGGGGTACTTGGAGAAGGTTAGGGATGATTTACACATGTTAAGATGGAGGAGGGACACATGGAGAGTTGAAGTGGGGCTGGGGAAAACGTTTAGATTTTCAACAATATTTCCCATTCCTGAACAGATTCCCGCAAAAATCGCTTGCATCCAGGAAAATAAATGGAGGCTTTCAATTTCTGAAAAGCATCTGTACTGCAATGCGCCATGGGAGACATAGAAAAATGGTGGGGCACCTCCTTACCTATCATTTTTTGAATTAATGATGGTTTTACCCAATCAAAAAAGGCCCATCCACAGCACTTTGTGCCTAAATTGTTTTGTGTTTTGTGAAAATTCGAAAAGTGTTTTTTATGCTATGTGTGCTCAATAGCAGCACCTTTTTTCTCTATAGGAAAATTAAGTGGGCCGATTTATTTTCTTATGTTTTCTCAATATCTTTTGAACCGTTTAACACATTAGTTTTACCTGAACTATAAGTATTTTTATGTATCTAAACATATGTATTTACATACTTTCATTAATTAATTTAAAGTATTTGGATACATTTGTTCATTTTTTGATACTTAGTGCAAGGGTACATACATTATGATTTACAGTCAATAATTTTTTTCATTATGTACAGGCCTTTAGGCCAAATCGCAAGTATTTAAGGACCTGCTTTTTAAAAAGAAATGAAATTCACATCTGAACAGTATGTAAATTGCGGGCATTCTTAAGCTAAAATGCCATGTTGCTGTTGGGTTTGACATATTACATTAATTCCTTGTGGCAAACACAGACTCTGCTGACTCTGCTGAGCACATACACTAATTTGAGTGTTTTCTTTTTATATTGCTCTGTAGTACTACTGACAATTTACGCAGAGCTGCTTTGTGTATGTCAAATAAAAAGTAAACTGTACAAATGTACGGCATGTGATTTAGTTTGGACTATTAGGTAGCACTGAAAGCACAACCTTTAAGCAAAAACTATTGTCATTAACATAAGAGTTTTAACATTAGAGCTTCAAATAGGGGCTTTGAATGAGCGCCTGTAGTTCTTTTCCAGTGGGGATGACATTTGAGAAGGGATACAGCATTGTTTGGTTTTTGAATCCCTCCCCTTCCTTGCCCTTAGCCATGCTAATCGCTAAAGTTAATCCCACCCATCCCTGCCCATCTCAGAGTTCTTTGAGCTCTTCAGTGGAGGCAGCCATCTTGGATGACTGTCTTTAAGGAAGCTCTCAGGAAATAGCTTGAATGGGAAAGATACATTTCATCTTCTGTTCTACTTCCCAAATATTTTCACATGGCTTGTTATGAAAGGAATTGGAGCTGCCCTGACAAAAAGAGGCTTCGACTGAAGTTGACCAAAATGTGCTCAATAAAAATGTTACACTTAGCGTATGTACAAAAACTGTCTGAAAGCAACATACCTATAATATGTGTACAAAGTATCAAGGAGTAGAGACCACCACGTTCGTCCGTTGCACACCCAGAGGCCACCAGGGCCGACAGGGGGCAAGATGAATAGAAATGCGTGGCTCTCCAGATGCTCACAGTCAGAAGAACGCAGCCCATAGCCACAACCGAGGAGAAAAGAATCGGTATCGGGCTGGCCGGGCGCGCATGCGCAGTGAGCACAGCGGATTCTTCCCTCCCATATGTTTGAACAGAAAGGCGGATATGTTTGACGGTTGGTGAGGGCACAACCGCTGCCACCGCTTAAGTTGAGGGCGGCGACTGGCACTTAATGAACTTGAGAGAAAACCAGTTACAGCGGAGAGTGGTGGTGCCCCTCCTTACCCTTGCGCTGGCTCCGGGGCCAGGGATGTCAGTAGTTGTGGGGGCCACTGACAGACGTTCAGGATGCTGCTGCTGCACAGCTGAGTTAGAGTACTACGTCCTCTACGCAAAACAATGTCCAGCACCGGTGAGAGCATGGAGGCCCATTTGGGGCGGATGGATGCCACGCTGCGGGACCCCAAGAGCCAGGTTCACACTGACTGCCTGCTGGTGAGTGAGAGACTCAGGGACAGAGAAGTGCCAAAGAAAAGGGCACACAGTGGTGCTAGGCAGTGTCCAAAAAGACATGCATGGATGGAGGGTGGGTTGTAAAGATGCAACCAAGAATCAATGAGGGAGATCGGAAGCATCACCGTTTGACACTCACTAGATTACGAAATGCAGTGCTGTTGGAGTGCTCGGAGCACCTCTGACAACTTGTTGATATCTGTTGATGTCTGTTGAAAGCTAGGAGTTGTCAGTGCCTGCACTAAGATCATTGTGTGAGTTCCCCGAGCTGCTGTCAGTGTGCCCCTCCCTGGTTGGCCCCGGTGCTTTCGTCCCGCGGTATGGTAGTTCCTGGAGATCTGCCTCCGCCCCAGGGTGATACCCTACAAGCCCGGCACCTGCGGGCGGAACTGTTAACCTGCCCAGAGACTTGCACCAGCCAGGCTCCTTTGACAGGCGTCCTCCCCCTGCATCCCAAATAAACACCATGCATGTATCCTGCCCCCCGGGCTGTATCTCGCCCATGCCCAGCTCGCTTGGGTTGGGCAACTAGACCAGTTCTGTGTGGGAGAAGTTTGCACAGTTCTACGTGTACTCTACCTGACCAGTGTGATGCAATATTGCAGCCTGAAAGGTAACTGGTCTGTCTGTGAGTCAAGCTCGAACTGCTTCCGCCCTCAAAGTACATGCTGAGGGTTAGCCAAAGAAGCTTGCACGGCTGCTTTTATGGCTGCTTCAGTTCTCTGCACGAGGAATGCTCACGACGCTACTGGCTGGCAGGAAGATTGGAATTATTTGTGTTTCAGCTGGTTTGTATAATATTAGCTCCCCAAAAATGAATTATGATCCTGTTTGCTATATCCAAGGAGTCTTACAAGCTGTTGAGAACCCCAGAATTTTCTTTGGCACCCTATTTTCTGATGTCTAAAGCCAATAATGGATCATGCCCCCCGAAGCCAAACAGAGGTGAAATATCTCATTATGCAATGTTTGTGGTTGCATATTGCTATGAAATTCTGTCCAATGCGCCACTGGTACAGTACGTATGAAGAATAATGCGGGCTAATGGGAGGGCAATTTTAAAGGGCACGGTTTAGACAGTTTGTGTTTAGAACTTTGTGTACATTTGATGCGGTCCCAAAGATTATAGCACATTTAATACATTCGTTTTTCAAAGTAATAAAAACGAGTAAGTTCTTCAAAGCCCATAGGGGCACCGTAAGACTGCACCTGTCCCCGCAGCGTCTTCTATGCGGGGGTACAGGGAGTGTATCGAGAAATGCACAGTCCCAGAACATTAAACATACCCGGAGAAGAGGCTGTATTCTATCAAATGGGGGGGGTGCGCGTGTGTGTGTGTGTGTGTGTTTGTATTCGTGATTATTCCCGTTGTAAAGTGGCGCCTCTAAATGAACGTAATTTGAGTCCAGTACAAGGATGAGGTATCTGGGAAGGTGGAGGAGGAGGACCTTTTTAGTTTGGCTCATTAGATGGTGAATTCGCGTACCTATACACCAAAACAATTGCATTGGAAAACAGGTAGAAGGGAGATGACATGTGAGAAGGGATATACATCTTGTGGGTGTTGTTTGGTGATTTACCCTCCCAATGAAGGCCCATGGCCATGCTAAGCCCTATGGCCATTCCCCCCACTACCTGCACTTCCCTGCCCAAAACATCATCCTCCTGGGATCTCCTTGAGTTTACTCTATCAAGCAGTAATATCAAACCTTAGCCTGACAGTGTTTTTTTCTAAGCAGACTGCTGAGAGTTAATGACTTACTTGCAAACATAAATGGCTACCGGTGTAATAAAAATGTCTTTACTAAGTGTGCCTTCAGTCACTGGATTTATATATCTTCCATGCACTGACATTCCTATTAAAAACAAGAAACAGGGGATCCAAGATGGCCGCCGGGGTGAGGAGTCGCAGCTAATCCGCGCTCCGCCCGGGCCGCCAAAAAAACAGCACGACCGAAGCCGTGACGGACCGTCACTCGACCCCCCCGACAGTTGGAAGTCTCCCCCGCATCTCCCCCCCGGCGAGGAAACGACGCCGCGGCGGATCAATTGGCGGACGAGATCTGGGGAGAAGGCAGACCGGCCCCTCCCCCATCGGAGCCGAGGGAGACTCTCCAGTGCCGCAGAGGACCTCACAACGCGGCGCGGGGAGATCGGGAGGCGTCGGCTGGTGTGGGGCCGGATCAGGGATTCAGTGGAACCCGGAGAGAAGGCTAGCCCCCCCCTGGCGCCGCACAGACAAACGAAGAGCAGCGAGGAGGAGGGAGCCACAGCGGCAGCAGCGGCGCCGGGGAGGGGAGAGAGCAGCGCGATCGGGGCGGACCGCTGGCGTGTTGAAGCGGGGGCCGCCCAGACACATAGTGCAGGACGTGATGAGGTGAGTCAACTGGGGGTGGGGGGAGAAAAATATTCACCTGTCCACATATTTGCACCCCGGAGGGGGAGGACCCAGAGAAGAAAAAAGAGGGGAAAAAAAAAACAAAAAAAAAAAAATTAAAAAATTAAAAATTGCGGGATGAATGCGGGGAAATATATATAACAAGACAAAATTATAACAAATAACCCCGCAACGTGAAAGGGCTCCGGCATTATCTGGATCGGGGATCCTCCACGGTCTGAAAGAATCCACTACACAAGACCCCCCCTCCCCCTGCGCAAGTTGGAGAATCCTCTTCCCCCACTCACCAGGGGGCAAGGAGTGGGGGGACAGCAACTAAGGGGAAACAGCACCTGCCAAAAACATAGACACTGAGTACCGACGGGGAAAGGAGAAGAAACGCAGACTGCACGTCTGCCTAAATTGAGGACCCTCCGCCCACAGAGACATTTCAGAGGACAGGATCGGGAGAAGGGCCCTCCGGAGGGCTACAAGAAGGCGCAACAGCCCCCATAGACATTTTACCGGATCAAGCTACCATGTCTAGAGCAAAAAGTAAGGGGACAGCAGACACCAGACACCCCAATCTGTGAAGCAAGGTGCAGATATTCTGCAAATGTGGTCAACAGAGGGATCATCGCAACCGAGGGGGAGGACCCAGGGAGAATCCATGGGGGAGCCAGAGTCACTATCCCAACAACTACAACCACTGACCAGGGAAGATATGCAAACCTGGTTCATGGACTTGCAAGAAAAATTCATGTCCACAGTTCAAGAACAATTTACAACTATGAAAAATGAAATGAAACAAGTGGTACAAGACATGAGAATTGATATAAACAACTTAGAAGAAAGAAAAGACACAGTGGAAAAAACGGTGCAAAGTCTAGAAGAAGATATGAGACAAACAAGAGAAACGCAAGAACACTTGGTGTCACTCACTCACAACTTGGAACTTCAATGCGAGGACTTGGAGAACCGTTCTAGGCACTCCAACATCCGAATCAAGAATATGGCGGAAACAGTGCTAGACAAAGATCTGAAAGAGGCGGTAAAGGAGGTGTTCAGAGACATACTGGGGTCCCGAGACACGGATGAAATACGAATTGATAGAATCCACAGGGTTGGACCAAAAAGATCAGGGGCCCCAGGGGAAAGAAGATCCTCAGAAGAGCCAGAGAATTGGAACATATCAAAATGAACGGTCAAGACGTCCAATTGTATCAAGACCTTGCTCTAATAACCCTCCAAAAGAGGAGAGCAATGGCACCAGTGGTGAAAGTTCTGATAGAAAAGCAAACCCGCTATAAATGGACCTTCCCATTCGGGCTGCTATTTACGTGGGAAGGGAAACAGAGAACAGTAACCACGGTGGAGGAGGGTCTGAGCACTTTGGGTCTCCAAGAAGATGAGGACGAACGGGGGGAGACCTCAAACAGGAGGGATCGCACGAGAAGGCCAATGGGCTGGGAAACAATCACGCAAAAGAAGACTAATACAGGGAGGGACTCCCGGAGAAGAGTAACATGAAGAACCGGGAGCACGCATACAAGGGGTACGGACAAGAAAGAGCAGCTATTGAAACACTGTCGGGGTGTGGGAGGAGGGCGGAACGGAACAGACAACACACAGATGGCGGTCGGGGTAAGAATCGACGGCTTGGAACTCGGCGAAGGCCAATGGGTCATTGGGGTTTAGGACTCCCCATAACATACCCCCCGAGGGTAAGGAGGGCAGGGAGCGATGGGCGCAACGCTCTAGCGTCAATAGGACGCGGGGACTCGGGGGACAGTTTGGTTGGTACAAAGTTCAAAGTTGGGGGGGGCGGGGAAGTTCAAGGGTGGGGAAGGGATCGGAGGAATCAAAGAAATGAAACAAGAACAGAAGGGGACCCGAGGCAACGACAAACAAATGTAACACAATGGGGATGATACGCTTTGTGACATACAATATTAGGGGCATGAATCACCCAACAAGAAGGGCTAAACTGGAAAAGCACTTTAAAAGGGGGAAGGCAGACATACTACTTCTCCAGGAAACCCATGTGAGAATGAGGGATAAGCAGAAAATGCGGATGAAAGGATACAAAATATGGGCTCAGGCTACTACAACGGAAAAAAAAGCTGGGGTACTGATTGCAGTAAAAGAAGGAATAGACACTAAACTACTAGATACAAGCATAGATAAAAAGGGAGATATGCCTTCGTCAATGTGGTAATTGAAGGACTTCACATGACACTC
Organism: Ambystoma mexicanum; assembly: GCF_040938575.1. Lineage (NCBI taxonomy): Eukaryota > Metazoa > Chordata > Amphibia > Caudata > Ambystomatidae > Ambystoma > Ambystoma mexicanum. The sequence goes on along the minus strand of NC_090939.1, from coordinate 290,654,526 downwards.
GCCTCAATATATGCACCCAATCAGGGACAGGATGACTTTCTCAGAGATGTTCTATCGAAACTGGAAATCTATGCTAAAGGGGAAGTGATCATGGGGGGAGATCTTAATATGGCATGGAATCCACATATAGATAGGAGTACAGGGAACGCACATGGCCAGGGAGCACCATCAAAACGTCTGAGACAACAAATGGACCAGATGGCCCTGAATGAGGTTTGGAGGGAACTGAAGGGTGAACAGAGGGGGTACACTTACTTCTCACATGTCCACAATACTATGTCAAGAATTGACTATTTCTGGGTCTCTGTGGGAATACTGGGGAAAATCCAGGGGCTCGATAAGGGCACAATAGCCCTCTCGGACCGTGCCCCGCTATGGCTGGATATGACTCTCCCAGGGAGGAAGAATGGGCTTTGGAGGTGGAAACTACCGCATGAGCTGATTCAGGACCCAATTACAGGGGAGTCCATGGGGAAATGATAGAGGAATACTTTATACAAAATGACACGGGGGAGGTAGCATTGCAAGCAGTATGGGACGCGTTCAAAGCAGTGTTGAGGGGGGAAATGATTGCGTTGAAAATCACAAGAGACAAACAATGTTTTCAGTGGGAAAAAGACCTGGAAAAAACAATCGAAGATATCCAAGAGAAACTTCTGACACACCCCACAAAAATATTTAAAAATTCACTGAAACATACACAGGGCCAATTAGAGATGCTCCGCACGAAAGGCGCAGAGAGGAACCTACTCTATCTGAAGCAAAGATATTACATTAGAGCAAACAAAGCAGACCGACTCCTGGCGAGACAACTGAGGGCAAAACAGAAAGAAACAACGATTAAGGCCATATATGACACCAATGGAGCCCCCCAAACATGCACACAAGACATGGGGGAAGCATTAAGGCATTACTACCAAACTCTCTACTCCACTGAATTCCCTGACGCGAACGCCCAAGATTCATACTTAGAAGCCATAAAGTTCCCAAAAATCTCAGTGGAGGATAAGCAGTCACTAGAGACACCAATCAGCGAAGAGGAGGTCAGTAAATCCATAAAAGGACTCCCAAGTAACAAAGCCCCGGGCCCAGTTGGGTTTACGGCCTCATTCTATAAAAAATATGCAGACATATTGACCCCGATCCTAACTAGGCTCCTGAACTCCTTTAAAGATAGCGGTAATGTGACCCCCACTATAAACGAAGCGAAGGTTCTACTGTTTCACAAACAAGGCAAAGATCCAAAAAACCCAGCATCATATAGGCCAATTTCCCTAATTAATCTAGATGAAAAAATCTATACGAAGATCCTGGCATCGAGGCTATCCCCGCTTCTCCCTAAACTAATAAGTAGAGATCAGTCAGGCTTTATACCCGGCAGACAAACCCATGACAACACAAGGAGGCTAGCCCATTTAGTGGAAAAAATAGGTATAAATCACACCCCAGCGATACTGTTGTCTGTAGACGCCGAAAAGGCTTTTGATAGGGTGGAGTGGTCAATACTGTTCAAAATTCTGGAGCGCATGGGGTTTGGGGAACAGTATATTGCAAGCATTAGAGCGAACTACAATTCCCCATCCAGTAGAATAGTCATTAATGGCGAGGTTACGAACACAGTGAGGATATCGAGAGGAACGAAACAGGGTTGCCCCCTTTCACCTTTGTTGTACGCTCTGTTTTTAGAACCCCTCCTAATTAAAATACGGGAATCGGTACACATTAAAGGGATAGAAATGGCAGGTCAGCAACACAAAGTGATTGCCTATGCGGATGACATGTTAATAACCCTAGAGGACCCAGAATCCACGTTATCAGCTGCAGTGAGAGAATTAGAAAATTATGGGGCCATCTCAGGCCTAAAAATTAATAGGAAGAAATCAGAGATACTAATCTTGGCAGGGGACAGAGCAAATATAGAAAGGGAAGCAAAACTATTGGATCTTAAGATAGTACTGAAAGGTATAAAATATCTGGGGATAATTGTTCCTCAAAAAATAGAGCAATTCTATGGGGCAAACTACCCGCCGCTTATCATAAGCATCCGAAGGGAGCTAGGCAGATGGAACCCTCTACAGATTTCCTGGTGGGGTAGAATACAAGCTGTCAAGATGACCGTCCTCCCAAGGGTACTGTATTATTTTCAGGCTCTCCCAGTGGGTGTCCCAGACTTGTTCTTTAAATCATTAACAAAACTGATATCGTCCTTTGTATGAAAGGGGAAAACGCCTAGAATAGCCAGGATGGTCCTTACAGCCCCAACCAAAGGAGGATTGCCGCTCCCCCATTTTAAAAACTTCTATTAGGCAGCACAGCTGAAAGTCCTGAGGGAGTGGGTGGGGGAGGACCCGCAGCAGATATGGGCCAAACAAGACAGAGCAGTCGCGAGGACCCCACTGGTAGAACTCCTCTGGAAACAGAGGCAGCACAGACATGCGAATTTAGGAATAAGTGAAATTATGAAAACCACGCTAGAAGCATGGGATTCCCAAACAAGAAAAGGCATAATGTCCACAGCGATAGGACCCTTTACACCCATCTGCAGAAATCCACTATTTCCTCCGGGGATGGAACAGGGGGCATTCGATAGCTGGGAGAAGGTGGGCATCACTAAAATTGGTGAGATGTTCGCAGATAAGGAAATCAGATCCCTCGAATCCTGCTTCGCAGGCGCGAATATACCTAAAAGGGATAGATATAGATATGAGCAACTAAAACATTGGCTGAACTCCCCAATGATTACAGAGGCAGCAACCAGGGATCTTACAGGGTTCGAGAAACATATCATTTCCAACACGGGGGAAAAAAGTGGGTATCAACGCTGTACAAATACATAAACTCACAAGGGGAAAACATCAAATGGGCATGCAGAATAAAATGGGGCAGAACGCTGGGGAATGAACCATCGGACAGACAATGGGCAGACCTTTGGAAACAGATCCCCAGAATGACCCGTTCGGCACAAACCAGGGAGATGTGGGTCAAGATTATGACACAGTGGCATTACACCCCTGAGAAGCTACACTCGATGTACCCAAACACACCAAACCTCTGCTGGAGAGGATGTAATGAAGTAGGAACGTGGAGACACATATGGTGGGACTGCAAAGGCATAAAACCCTTCTGGGAAGAAGTGAAAAACGAAATTGGAAAAATTTTTCGGATGTGGGTTTGATGGGGGAGGAGGTGTGGCTCTGCGGAATCAGAGATGATACAGCAAGACAATATAGTACATCACAATGGAGAAGCTATATGGGATTGCTTAAAGCAGCATGGACCACCATTGCACAAAATTGGAAAAATAAGAATACCCCACTGACATATACATGGCTACAGAAGGTATGGTCCCATATAACAATGGAGAAAATCACCCACAAAATTCAAGAAACTGGAGACAAGTTTATTAAAGAGTGGGAAGGGGCCCTTCAATATCTCCAGTCAGACTTTATGGAACAGTGGTGCCCCCACAACATTAAAGTTTCAGACATTTTCAACGCATAATGGGAACCCGGGACAATATGATTTCATCCGATCCAAGGGGAGGGGAGAGGGAGGGGGAAGGGAAAGTTTTAAGTTGCAATGTTTATCTTTCTGTGTTATTAATGTAAAATCAATAAACATAAGTTTAAAAAAAAAAACAAGAAACAATAAAGCCAACAGTTTTGGCTTGAAGGATTAAATAAGCATTTAGCAGCTACTGACATCATATTCTCCTGTAATCACTTCATTTTCCAGATTTTGCGATCTTATGGTCGGGTAGCACCTTTATATCAGTGCCTAGCAAATGCCTACCCAAACGCCCAAATAGTTGGCTCTGCCAATGTTTGTTTTAACATGCAAAACCATTTGCTCCATGAATGCAGTTGGTATTTGTGAGTAATGCATTCATACACAAAGGTATGGGCCTGCAGACACTTTCACAATACGACTAAAATTAAAGCAATGTTTAACAATACATTATGAGGTTAAAATCAGTGTTTTGTATTTCACATGAGTATGTTTAATTTCATACGGAAAAACATGATGCAGTATTATTCTCCATTACAAGAATACATGTGAAGTCCAATTAATCTTTCAGCCATTTTGTAAAGCCAATTGCATATAGAGAAAAACATTGCTGCAAGAAGCTAAAATGGAACACTTATTTGTTTGCTCTTCCTTTTAAAACTGACAATCATCTTGTTATTTACATAACATTTAATGTGAAGTAAATTAAATAACCAGCAAGCAGGCCATGACTGGTTTTTGGAGGGGACCATTTAGATGTTTAACTCTCCATGTTCACCACACCCCCAAATCTTTCATGTTGGAGTAGAGGGCTAGGGATAAGATTGGTCTGGCTTCTACCAGATGTGCCTCACAGAGGGCAGAAATGATGTGAACCCATACGCCTTGATGAGTATCGGCTAATCAAAAAGCCCACCATCCTCCATGAACACCCATAGAATTCAGAAGCAGATTGTTGTCAGGACTACAAATCCACGACATTTGCAGACTACAAATGTACCTGAGCAAAAACCAAGAAACAGAGGATTGCGTGCACAATGCAACATCAGTCCTGGAAAGACACCCAGGCTGGCAAGACTTAAAATACCCAGAACATCGCAACATTCTTGTACATCTCCCAAAGAGTTCTCAGATGGCATGGCCCCTTGAATTGACATTCAAACCCCTCAGATACCCTCATTAGAGGTAGTCAGGCCCACCAACATCGTACCAAATCCACACAGGGGGCTCGTAATGAGGAAATGTGAGGGAGGAGGGTTTGGGGGTAACACAAATAGAGGGAATAACCAATCTGTTTCCAAGATTAATTATGAAAGGGGAATAATCTATAGAAACACAGAGTGGAAAGCCAGCTCCATTTGAGGGCTCGTAAAAAGAGCTGGAATGATTCAGTCAGGGAGGGGATTCTGAGGGCAGCAGATGTGTCTGTCCCTACTCACCTGTGTTATAGGGACAACCTGGTGGAGAGGCTGAAGGGAGTTCAGGTCACTTATGGAACAGAATACTGCAGACCTTGTAGAAGCTATGACCACAAACGTGATGGGTGGAAGGTTTTGAACTAATCTGTACCACTGGCAATGCTCTGGGCAACCTTCCACACCACCGTTTTTAGCCCGTCTGCGCCATTGCAAAAGGGGTACAGCCATATGCAAATCAGTCAGGTACTGCCACCTTTCTGTTTTGCCAAAGTCACCCCGAGTGGGACGGGTATGCCCAGACGTGGGTCCCGAGTCTGCCGGGCCTAGAGACCCAAGCTACTCCTCACTGATAACGCCCAACAAGGCTGAAACATGTCTGGGGATACTTGTGGTCTCGTGCAGAAGGGATGTGACCTAGCAGTTCGGGGTGGACTGCCCCTTTTGGGGTAGGACCAAGCCTGATTTGCATATGGATTTTTCCCCTTCTGTAAGGGCTTGGCAGGCTGAAAAACGATGGTCTGGAGGGTTGCCCAGAGCTTTGCCCGTGGTTATGATTAATTCAAAACCTTCCAGCCATCACCTTTCTGTTTTGCCATAGTAGAAGCTACCCATAACCGGGAGCATTGATTGAAAAGACTGACTAGGAGGGGGAGATCTGCACCTATAGACCTTGAGGAAACTGTAGTGTTAAGAGTATTTGTCTTCCATCAGTGACTCCAACGTAAAAGACTGACCAGTGACAGGAGGAGCATGAAGATACTTGCTACTTGATAATGACCAAGATAAAAAGCTTGACAACCTATCCCCATGCCTGAACCAAGGTCTTGCAGAAGATCTAGAGTGAAAACTGAAGAGCATGACTAGTGAAAAGTTCTAGTGTGACTACTGAATCATGATCTGGCAGAAGACCTAAGGAGAAAATGTGAATACAAGAAACAAAGGAATGTCCATTGTGAATTCTGAGAGAAGGGTCCAGTGGAAGACCCTTTTGAGAGGCAGATGATACATCATCCATAGCTTCTCCCCCTCCCCAAAGCTGCACAGGTGAGAAGCGTTTCTCACGAAGACAACAACACCACCCTTATACCAGGCAAGCACAGCAGGAGATGGGCACAAGCTAAGCTGAAGATGGCACAAGTAACCAAACTAATGTTGTGACAATACATGTGCATGCATTAGACACAAAGCAAATGTGCAGTCAACATTAAGAACACATGCACTAGGTAACATATGCACTTATACATGAAGAAATTTAACGTAGCATCCATAAGACATGAAGAATAGTAACATAAGCAATGTATAAGCTGAATTGAACATGGATGACATGCAAATATAGCATACTAACATAGAAAAACAACAGTAATAGGGCAGCCATCCTTTCCAAAATGGAAGCCATAAAATGCTTCTGATTAAATGAAAGGCCTTAAGGCTTTAAAAGAAATCAAAATGCTGAAATCACAAAAATACAGATTTGTGCACAGCTCAGGAAGGAGCTGGCAACTACAGCCAAGGTTACAGTGTATTACGGGAGAGTCAGAACGTTGCAGTGAAAGCAATTCCCAGGATGCAATAAAATACTCCCAGATTAATTAAAGTTGTATAAGAGTACAACCAGCCATTGTAATCCAGGTGCGCCACAACTATAAGCCTAAAACACAGTGGCAAGAGAAAACATAACACACACATCAATAGTAGCTAAATTCCCAATAAATGAAGGGCAAAATAATTCCAACCGGTCCCATCACACGTGACCCATAATTGAAGAAAACTGTCAATTATTGTCAATGAACACAGATAGGACACCTGCTTTACTTCTTACACACATCCCCAGACATGAAACACCACACAATGCCAAATACAAAGAGATTACCCTGGCACATGGCCTAGAAATGAGGGAGATTACCTTTGTTAATTGAAAGGAAAGCAGTTTGTAGACCTCTCTCATCCTACTCCTGTCTGGCTCGTGTCTTGATGACCTGTTAGTTGTCCAACGTTGGTTAGTAAGAAGCCAACAAAGGAAAACCTGTAATGTAACTCCACCAATGAAGCAAGGTGCTAGTCATTTACAAATTTTAGACATGATCTCTTTTTACCGCATCAATTTAGAGGTGGTCACAGAATGAGCCATCAGACAAGCGCGCCCCAATTAGAAATGTAACTACTATGGTATGCATATGCAATCACCACTATTAGCCACTTCCCATACCCTGTAGGTTTTGGTAACTAAGAGTAAAGTATTGTGTCAGCTATGACAAATGTGTAGAGAAGGAGCTAAGTACCCACACCTCAGGCATCTCGTCCATATTGCCTATATGTTGGAAACCAGAGTGTGAGACAAGTGCAGTACCAGTAAAAATGCCAATACCAAGGACAATCCTGGAAGCAAGGTTCCCATTGAGAAAGCCATACCTGCATACCCGACAGTATGATGGCCATTTGAATGAAATCCCAGAAGAAGTTGGACCAATGAATGGAAGAATGGATTATTGACATCACACACGAAGCTGAAACCGATATACATAGAAGCGATGCAGAGATAAGAGAATGAATATATTCTATAAGGCATCAAGAAAAGTAGCAAGGATAAGTGACATCTCGGGCTCAAGATGAAGAAACTTATGCTACAGAAATTATGAAGATATTAAGTCATTTTACACGTGTATATATGTAACGAAATGCAAGCAGATGAAGTATTCTTGAGGCTAGCTATGTAGTGAATAGATTGCGGCAGGCACCAACGTATACATATGTAGGAACAAGTAAGGAAAGGATGATTCCACTACGTTATATAGCAGAGCTAGACCAAAAAAAGATGGCCTCTTTTTCCAGTGTGTCGCAGCTGAAAAAGCAATGAAGTTACAGAAGCAGAGCTTAGAAAGGTGAGGCTGGATGAGCCCAAGAAGCCAAAGTCTTATCAGACTTGGATGAGCAGAAAGTAGTTACACATTGTGTGAAAGAACAAAACTCCTGTTCAGAAGGCATGGACGAAAACAAGGAAGACGTCAGAGGTCTAATAAAAAATAATATTTTAAATGCACCAGAGCTCAAATTTGTGGTCTTCAGTCATGTGGAAGGATGAAGTTGGACAGACATGATGGACCGCACCTACGCATGAAGGCAGAGCATGCCTTCACTCCCATGAATTCTCCTGAGCAAAGAACATTTCCAAGGACAAGTTCAAAGCCTTAATTGACAGCAGACCACTTAGGTGATGATAGATGATATGCTAATTGGTGGGAAGCTATGGTTATGACCAGTTCACCAGCACCTGGAAGTCTAGCCTGCGTGCTGCTAACGTAGGGGAAAAGTACTGACAAATGTGAGAGTGCCAACCAATTGTAGGGGGCTGCATAATTAAGGGCCCTATACTTTGGGTAACCAATGGGATGTCATATATTTAGTGACGTTCGTAGTGAATCATTTGAGGGGAGAGTTTAGGTGCTCCACCTCATGTTAAGGAGCCTATCACTTTCTTAGAATAGTATGGAACGTATACCTAGATGTTCCCTTAGAACCAATCACTCTCTTCAATATGTTTTAGTAGTTTGCCACGCAGGATGATGTTAGTAAATACGTAGGTACATGTCATCCATGACAAGCTTTTACTATATAACTCATGTTTTTTCTGAAGCAAATTGAGAGATCATGCAGTGAGAAGTCTGATGATGTCTGTTGTACTCCCTGTTTTAGATCATTGATATCAAAACAGTTAACCTTTCAGCCAACTACCTGAGTCATTTCAATTATTGATGTTTCAGTAACTTCTGCGTCCCCATTCATCTCATAGTATTGCTACCTCGTCTTAAAAGGCTGGGGTGACTCCAGTTCAAATGTTAAATATATAAAACTTTGCTATTGATACGCCTGTCGAGAGCACCAAGAATTCATTGCTTGTATGCTGTCCCTGCTTTATTTTGATAATAATAACGCTGGGGTTTGCCTTGCACTTTGTCTGTTTCCATTATTGAGTCTGGTTTGAACTTGCTCCAGAAGCTCTGTGTAATCTGAGACTCCCCAGGGTGTCTTAACCCAAAGGTCAAAGGCCCAGAGCAGGACCTTTTGAATCCTGACACCCTCGTCTGGAGTAAACCCTAGGGAATGTGTCAGAAATGTAAGTCTAGGTAAAGACCGTACCTGGGTGTGGAAATCCAGGCCAGTTACAAAATCCATGTCTGACCGGAATCTCATTGAAAAACAGAGAGAATTTGAATTCCAAGAGAGAGGATATGCCTGTGGTAACTGAGAAATATCAGGACCTGGAGGGTGTCTTGACATACAAAAAGAGGGCAGCTGAAGGAAATGTGGAAAAACATAAACGCCAAGTAGAGGTTCTGAAGGAGCTCTGACAAAGGGACAACACCCAGGTGCTGACACCAGAAGAAAACCTGGAGGTGGGGGAAACCTGGTGAAAGAAGAGAGGACTGAGGGAAGACCCAGACTGCAAGTTACCATACATGAATGCTGCATGAACGTACTGTTTTGATTGCTATATTAGAGATGGGATGAACTTCTGAAGAGTTGGTTTTGGACAATTTAGTTTGGTTAACTATTGGAAATGTTATTGCTAGAAAAGGCTAGCTATAAGGCTAAGGACTTTTTAAGATTACTTATTTTTTCTGTCATCAGTTTTGAGCTATACATTCTTTAGAGTAGGGAGTCTCCAAGGAGACAAATACTTATTAAAATAAGAAAAAATCTGTATGGGGTATGAAAGAATCTCTGGTGGATTTCTTTATAGATCCAACAATATAATTTATAGTGGCACTCCTAGATACAGTTAGGCCTCAATCAGCAAACTATCCAATGTTGCAGAAATAAAAGATGTTATGAAGCTAGGATATGGAGTCATGTGTCTAATCACTTAGCCTCCTACAGTATATAAAGTAATCAGCAGCCATCTAGCTGTGGTTGGTCAGGGGAAGGAACACAAATTATAGGCCATGACTTCAAGAAGTTGTTAATTTCCATTGTTTACATTAAACTATTCTATAAAATAGTAAATAGTAGAATGCTTCTCAAAGAGAAAATTAAACAATGATACTTCGATACCAAGATTGGCTGGTAGTAAACATGTAATGTCAATATAATCTTCAGTCATCTTTATATAGTAAACGAGAGTGGTTACAGAAAGCTTCCAGAAACTCCCAGAGAGCAGATTCTCTGTGGGTTGGCAGAGTTTGCCAGAATTACAGATTGCTGGTAAGAAAGTAGATGAGGCAGAAGCTTTGCAGTGAAATGTGTTCATCTGCACCCTGGCTCTACTATATTGGCATTTCAAATTCTCTTTCTATGTTTGTTTCTTTATATTGGAATCCTGATTTTGAATTTCATTACCATTTAAATAACATATTGTCTTCCACATGGTCTTTGAAAATCAAGAGAAGCCAAGATGTATGTTTGTTAGACTGGCAACCACCTGTCCTTTACTGTGTGGAAAAACACTTAGCCATGGTGTGATACAAGCCTTGGCAAAGCACATTTCCTTTCAAAACCTCTGTCCCTCTTTGTGTTTACCCAAATGCCCTGGTTCAATGACGGTATGAATCCAGCAGGTGGACTTAAGCAGATTTAACTGTACTCTTAAACCATGGCTTCAGCTTGTTTTTTAAGTCATTGCCCTTGAAGCCATGTTTTTTTTAAAATTATGTTTTAGCCCTTTTATTTGATGGGCTTATGGTGACTGGAATAGCATCGCAAGGCTACTGGCTCACCAGTGCTAACGGTCCCATGTGATATTTTCGCCGCAAAAATATTGCGATGCAAACATATCGCCATATTTTTGCGGCGAAAATAACACATGGACCCTGCGGGGGACACCCCCTCAACCCCCGCATCATATTTTTATGTGCGTGGGACACCCCCGCAACCCCCACTTAATATTTTCGACACCAAAAATATCGCCTATGGCCGTTCCCGACGACCATATCTATGGCGATATTTTGGGTGGCGAAAATATTACCAGATACCGTGCTAACAGCATTACTGTGAGAATAACTTTAGTTTCACTGTGCCATATTTTAGGTGGCAATACACATTGTTAATTGGAAGTAGGTTTTCAATTTCTAGAAAAAGCAGATGCATGGGCTATATTCCATTTCATTGCTGGTAATCCAGGTGCTCCATAGTGGTTTGAATATACCAGATGTAATGCACAGCATGTAAAATATGAACACGAGAATAACAATAAACAAATAGAAAATATATGGAGAGCATTCTTTATGCTATTCTTTAATATCATATCATATCATATGATTCCAATTTATGAGAATAAAATGGCAATATATTTGAATTTGAAATATGAGTTGTTTTAGTTATAAAACTGAGTAAGGAAGTTATTGATGACATGTTAATGTTAATTTACATAAGGGTAATAAATAACTGGTTCCCAGGCATTCTGGGAATAGGTCCACACCAATTTTGCTTTCCAATAGTGATCTTGTCAGGTGTTGAGGATTTAGATCCAACATCTCCAGAGCATTGTATTTGGTGAAACACTATATTCTGCAACAATACCTATCATTGACCCAGGTGGGCATTTTAAACTTCACCTGGGGTAGGTGGGGTATGAAGAAAATCATGCCATGCAACCTCTGGATCATAATACATGTTTTAAAAGACTCATCTTTAAAGTTCTGCACTTTTTTACCTGCGCTTCTGGTCAAAATTGACAAATTACATATACATATAACTTTATATGTGGTTTAGGGGAGTAGAGTTGTGCGAGGGTGTATGGGTGTGGGTGGATTCTCGGTGACCCCTCTATTAAAGAAAATGGAGGGTACTCACATCAACCAAACATGCACAAAGCACAGACTTTTAAAAGGAAGATCACATAGAACTCTCTAGGATAACTGGGGTATGATGAATACCACACTACTGACCTCAGACAGATTTCTTCAATGACTTGTTTGTCTACTTTATCCCCAAACTACAACAGTATGTTTCTAAACCTTTAGGATCTATCAGCAATGAGTTCAGAGTACACAACTGTAAGGCAGAGAACCCCACTTGCCCTTGGGATAGAATCAGGAAGTGGCTGTTCTATATCCTTCAGTCAATCCTCATTCCACATTGAGCCTCCTGGAAAAGGGAGTATCATTTCTACTTTTCATGTCAATGAGACAATGTAATCTCCGAAATGTTTAAAGGATTTGGCTTTCATTTTGGGATTATTTAGGGAAAATAGAGAAAATAGCTATCACATTGGTGAAATTAACAGTCAAGTAAAAGTACCAATCTCAACCATTCACTAAACTGTCATTAGTCCTGTTTTCAGAAATTATGTCTCAAATGTAAATAGATTTGGTTTGAAGAATCCCCAGTCTCAGGTCACAACCCCTCCTGTGAAATCCTTTGCCACAGCTGTTGATTGCATTAAATGTGTTTAACACCGTGCACTAACAGTTGGAGATGGACACCCCAAAGGCACAGATGGAAGTGCTTTTTTGCTGGTACCCTGCAGAGCACAAGCCCGTCTAGGTTTAATTATTAATGCATTATCTGAGCATTTTCCGAGTTGGTTCCCTAAGAGGGTACCATTTGCAGACACTGACAATGTAGTTTTGCATAATTGTCTATTAAAAAATGGAACACTTGTAGGACTTATTATGAGTATGGCGGTGCAGGGAAAAACTGGTGGTAATGTAATTATCACTACTTTTCCTGCACCACCATACAACGTGGCTCATTACAAGTGGCCACTTTTCCCCACACCGCCATACTAGGAGTTTGACCCTGGAAGGGGTGATTTATCTCCAGCATTATGCTGGCGGTAAACTCTCCCACTTTCCGCTGAAAATCGTCAAAATCGTCTGAATTACCACAGAAGTGATTTCAGCAATATTCTGCCGAATTCCCCAATGGATTCCTATGGACTTCGAATTAATGGCAACTAACACTGCCTCCAAAACGTGTAATTCGGTCAGTAAATCTGGCAGAACAAGTGGCGGTAACAGTAATTCTGGCAGATTTACCACCGGAATACTGGCCAACTCATAATGAGGTCCATTATGACTTCTTGAAGCACAGTTTTAGAAACTCATATCAAAAGACCAGTCCAATTTTAAGGTTTGAATATATAAAGCAATTCACAATGAAAAATAGTGTATTTGCCGGCTGCCACTGTAGACTTACAGGTTAGAAACGTTCTTCTGTTTAAGAGGTTAGAGTCAGCCGAAATGATGACAAGTGCTGGCTGTCACAGCAAGACAAAAAGGGACATCACAGCACTAAAGCAAATCAGGCTGGTTATGAATATGGCGTTGTGGGAAAAGAGCGTCGTAATGAAATTACCACCATATTTCCTGCACCGCCATACTACAAGTTTGGCCCTGGAATTGGTTTTTTAACTACATCATCATGTTGGAGGTAAATCCTCCCATTTATTGCTGAGAAATAGGCAAAATCAGCGGTAATTTCTCTGAAATCCCCAATTGAATCCTATGGACTCCAAATTAATGGGGACTAACACCACCACCACTTAAAATCTGGCGGTAAATCTGCCAGACCAAGTGGCAGTAATGGTAATTCCGTCGGGCAGTATTCCAGCGGATTTACTGCCGGAATTCCGCACACCTTGTAATGAGGCCCAATATAAGTACAGTTCCCCAGTTTCCCTTTTAAATTTATACTGTGACTGGCAGCCTGTGGGCAGCCTGTGTTAAGCATAGTCATAGATAGCTCATGGTCAACAGTCCTTGGAGCTGAGTGTATCTCGGCAATCAACACTGCTGCTTATCAACAACTAAAATTAACTTGAATGATAAAAGAAACTCCAGGCCTTCTAGCACGATGAGCTGGGTCATTATGAGTATGGCTGAGCTGTATTGGAATTACTGCCATTTTTCCCACACCGCCATACTACGAGTTTGACCTTGGAATGTGTAATTTGCCTCCAGAATCATGCTGGAGGTAAATCCTCCCACCTTATGCTACAAATCAGCAAAATCAGTGGAATAACCAGTGTGGTGATGCCACCACAGGTAATTCCGCCACAGTCCCCAATGGAGTCCTATGTAAGTCCTATGTATTCCTAATTAATAGGGACCACTACCAGCACTTGTAATCTGGTGGTAAATCCTCCAGACCAAATGGCGGTAAAAGAAATTCCGTTGAGCAGTGTTCCGGCAGATTTATCACCGGAATACCAGCCAACTTGTAATGAAGCTAGTAGTCTTTAATATGCCAAATACATGGTGTGGCTAGAGCTGGAAGATATCATCCAATACATTTAAAACCATAGTGGTTCATCAGCAGGGATCTGAACCCAGACACATAAGAACCATATTAGTAACCCCAATTGTTCTAACTTCCCAGGCAAGCTACATTGTTAATATGATTTGCTAGACAAGGCAACATACATGTCTCCTTGGCACAAACATTGCTTTCTTCACAAACCTACAATATACATTTTAATATTGCGTTAACTGCCTATCTATGTATGTATCACCAAAAAAGCTCCTAAATACTTCCTCAATACAGTCATTAAGAAAAACCACACCAGACTCCACAGATCCTCAGATAAGGCCCTCATTACAACTCAGGCGGTAAGGGGTTTACGGCGCCGTAAACAGCGCCGACCCTTACCGCCTGAGTACGAGGTCCCTTAGCGCCATGGCGGATTTAACACCTGCTTTTAGCAGGTGTTAAAATCCATGGCGCTAAGGGACCATGTTGTTAATTACGCCACCGTAATTTACGGTGGCGTAATTAACGCCTTCCCCACTCCCATTATGCCCTATGGGGCAAAAATGGGAATGGGGAAGGGTAAATGGGGATTGGGGACTTACCGCCCCGCCGACCTCGGAATGGGGCGGTAAGTCCGCCTACCACCATGGCGTAAACGTAGTTTACGCCATGGTGGTAAAGTCACGGCCCAGGCGGTAACTTACCGCCTGGGTCGTCTGACAGGAAGCTTTAACGTGATGCAGAGAATGCTTTCATTGTGTTGATGGATATGTGATTGACAGCGTTGTGCACTGATTAAATTTATATTTATTTTTAACTAGAACATCCGATTTGTTTTTGGTTCTTACATTTGTTAGTATAGTTTTTTTTTCTTAAATAACACAGGTAAAACGCCCAGTTTTAACAGTATATTGCCAAGTGTTGTGGTTGCTTAATAGTTCATGTATCTTTTTCGCATGCATTTCACTTGACCATTCATGATGAAGAAGAGACAACATATCACACGATGGCGGTGACATTCCTTTTTATTTCTGGGGTTATGAAAATGTCAGAGATTTCCATCCAGGGGTTTGAACCGCCATCAGCCCTAGCCAGCATAGTCAATGGTGAAGGATCATGGGAGCTGTTTTACAAAACATCTAGAGAGCCGCACTGCTTGCACCCAGGTGCTGGCTCCTCCGCTGCAGCGTCACTAGGAAGCGATAACCAGACATAAGATGGAAAATGAATGGAGAGTGGGGAACTCCCAAAAAGAGTCTGTGTCGTGCATGTAAACAAAGTAGGGACAATGGCAGAAAAGTACGTGGGTGCGGATCACTCAGCATGAAGCTCCCCTTCCTGGTCTGTGGGAGGGGCAGTGCACACGTTTTGAATTGTATAACCCACTTTTGTAGTTCTCCCTTGCTTTTTGCAGTTAAAAATAATGGCAAAAACAGTCATAAATAATGCAGCGAAATGTAATTTGGCAAAAACAGTTGGTATAAACCAAATAAATGGACTGGTTAGGAAAGTATTCAACCAATGGCTGAAGACATGATAGTGATAGGGCAGCGTGGGCCAGTTTTCTTGACCATTGCTGGTCGGTTTCAGTTTAACAGAGAGAGAGAGAACGCTGCCCAGCAGAACGCACAGCGTGGATAGGCTGAGCAGCAGCCAATGATGGGGAACGCTGTGAAGTTCTGCATACACGGCTGGCCAGATCATTGATACTGCATCCAAGAGCAGGGTCAGCCAAGTGCGAGCACATTACTGCAGCTAGCTGCACCTGCTTGGTGCTTACTGTCTTCCTGCCATTGCACGCTGCTGAAATCTTGCTGCACAGGCTGTAGAAAAAACAAAGCCTCTATTAAAGCACTCTTCGTGCTGGACAATCACAGTCATGTATACCTGGACTCCTGACCTTTATATCTGTGTTCGTCTGCCTATTTGTCTGTGCGTGGGTGTATGCGCGCACACACCTGTACACCACAATATTTCTGTCGCAGAATGCTGCTGTCACTGCCAGCTTGTGTTCCTCTGAACCTGTTTGTATATCTGCGTGGTACTAACGTGTTTTTGTTTCCTGAGAATTGTGAAAACCGTTTGAACATGGACATTACGTTAATATAGGGAAGATTGTAAATCTATGTTTACATTGTCACTACACAAACATACTGGCAATGTCCGCCGAAGGACATTGTGCTGATTGAGCACTACATTGCTGACATTAAGGATATTTTGTTTTGACGTTGACAATTAGTACCTCTTAGGGATTGGTAGTGTCTGGGGCCATTATATGCGAACATGGCACAGGTGTAATTAGGTACTGGCATGTATTACCAATTGAAGGTCTTGCAGTAATTAAACAGTGTACAACTCTGTCCTATGTGCTGATACTCACTAGCACTGATTAGTCCCCTCCTGAATGAAGATGGCTTATATGGGAAGTCATTAGAACCATTTAACTATCAACCATGAGCCCCTTTGAAGCCTCATACCATGTTCATGAATGTGCTCAGGTCAAATGCCCCATTTATCATTTAATTTCCGAACAGAATACACAAAATATGGACTTTATTCATTTATGTATTGTGCCATAGTTAATTTAAACTTTTAACTATTTTTTTAACAAATCAACATCCCTAACAAAATAACTTCATACAGTATTCCTATAAAAACACAATTAATCTAAATATGTACTTGTTGGGGTGAGGGTGGGTTGGGGAAGTGCTGGATGAGGTTTAAGGTTGAGGTTGTTTATGGTGAGGTGCTCAGGTGAGGTTGAGTTGGTGATGTGTTGGGTGAGGTGAGGTGCTTAGGAGGGGTTTGTTGGGTTAGGTTCTTTGGTGAGGCTGAGAGAGTGTCGTGAGGAAAATTGGCGTGTTTGTGGTGGTGTACTCCTGTGTGTGGTCTGTTTGCTGGGGTGCTGGGATGAGGGTTTCTAATGTGGTGGATCTAGGAAGAGGGTGAGTGAATAAGTAGTAGTATGTTAATGTTAATGTTAAAGGACATTTGTACCGCGCACTATCACCATCGGAGTGGTCCCCTGGCGCTCTGGCGGCTCTGACAAAAGGAAGCGAGGGGGGTTAGTGGGAGGAAGTTGGAAAAGTGCAAGAGAGCAGTGATGTGCTGTTGGCAGTCTCAGCCCGGTGGGTCCGTTGGCTGGGCCTGGGGTGTTTGCGGCCGGTAGTCGTCGTGTACTGTTGTGCGAGTCTATGTGTGTTTTTTGTTTTGTTGTTGCAATGTGGTGAAGTTTGTGCGGTTTGTTGTGCTGTAGGTTTGTGGTTGTGTTTGGTTTGTAATTTTGAGAGGAGTATGCAGAGGGGGGAATTGTTAGTGCAATTGGTTAGTTGGCATCTTTATCCTGAATTGAGGTGCTGAGCTTCTGTAATGTCCCCAGGAGGGGTTCGGGAGCATCCGTGTGCCTCTGTCCTGATCTGGGTCTGTCCGGCCTTCAAGTTCCTTTTCACATCTGGCCCCCTCCTCTCCCAGCCTCCCTTGCAGCCTTACCTGTCCTCCCTTCCCACTTGTACGGCTAGTATACCTGCCAGTGTCCACAGCTCAGCTAGTGTGTTGATTGCCAATATCCCGACAATTCCACAACACTGTGGTAACTGGTGGCAACTAAGGGGCGAGTGCGGGTATTGCTGAGATTAGGGTGGGGGTTGTTGACTCCTTCTCCATGGGTGTCGCCTGTGTTCCACTCTACCCGGTGTCCTTCCTCCAGGTGCTGTGGGAACTTCTCCACATAGGGAGCTGTTCACAATCGGTTCTGTGAGTTGTCCGTGTCCCCTCCAGTTTAGTCATCCCTTTTCTTTCTGTTTTCGTTTTCAGTTTTAGTCTGTGGTGTTGAAGAGCCGGGTTTTTAGTATTTTCCTAAATTTTTGGTGATTCTTGGTGTTTCTTATTTCTTTTGGGATGTTGTTCCAGGTTTTTGCAGCTAAGTGGTAGAAGGAAGTGCCTCCAAGTTTTTTTTTTTTGAGGTATGGTTTTGGTTCCAGGCAGATTTTGTTGCTTGACCTGAGGAGTCTTGTTGGCTTGTAGATTGTTATTTTCTTTTGAAGGAATTCTGCTCCTTCCACTGACTGCCCTGTGCGTTATGCACATTGTTTTGAAGGTGATTTGATTTGTTGCTGGAAGCCAGTGTAGTGTTTTTAGGGCCGTAGTGATGTGTTCTCTTCTAGATAGTTTGAGGAGTAGTCTGGCTGCTGTAATTTGGATCCGTTGTAGTTTCTTCAGGAGGTATTCTGGTATTCCGAGGTAGAGGCTGTTTGCATAGTCTATTCTTGACAAGATGAGGGAGACGATAGTGAGTGTTTTGTGCATGAAGGAGAGGAAAGTTAGGATGTTGTCCATCAGGACTCCCAGATTTTTTACTACCTTAGATGGTGATGGTGCGGTTGCCATTTCCGTTGGCCACTGGATGGCGGTTTTGTTCTCTTGGTCTTTGGATATGATCATGATTTCTATCTTTCCTGGGTTGATTTTCAGGTTGTTGGCAGTCATCCAGTTGAAGACTTCTTTTAGACACTCGATTAGGCTTAAGTGATCAGGTTGGATGTCTTTGATTTTGTAGATGATTTGAGTATCATCTGCATAGTTGTAGCATCTAATGTTGTACTTTTTGAAGATTATGATAACTGGAGTCTGGTAGATGTTGAAGTACAGTGGTGATAGTGAGGATCCTTGTGGTACTCCACAGTCATTAACTCATGGAGTGGATTTGAAGGGTTTAATCCATACGGTTTCTGTTCTGTCTGCTAGGAATGATTTAGTCCAGAGTAGTGCTGTCTCTGTTATGCCTATTTCTTCTAGTCTTTTGGTTAGGGTGTCGTGTCTTACTGTGTTCAAGGCTGCAGAGAGGTCGAGTAGAATGAGGGCTGAGGTTGTGTTTGAGTCTGCATTGCTTTTTAGGTCATCCCAGATGGATAGTAGTGCTGTTTCTGTTCCTCTTGCGGGTCTGAAACCGACTTGAGCTTTGTCTAGCAGGTGGTGTTTTTCTACGTATTCTTGGGTTAGTTTATATACATAGGTTTCCAGGAGTTTAGCCGGGTAGGGAATGTTTGAAATCGGCCTGCAGTTGAAGAGGTCTCCTATGTCGCTACTTGTTTTTTTCATAAGTGGTTTGATATATGCTGATTTGAAGGTCCTCGGTACAGTTCCTGTTGCTAGTTATAGGTTCAGAAGATTTCTGTAGTATTGTGCTGGTGTTCCTTGTGCGAGGATTGATTTGTAGATGTCTGGGGGACAGGGATCCATGGGTGATCCAGCTTTCTTGCTGTGATTTACCAGCATTGCGAATGCCTCTGCTGATATTTCAGGAAAGTTTCTGAGTTTGTGCTGAGGTTCTGTGATAGGTTTGTTTGGTAGTATGTTGTGGTCAGTTGGTATGTTTTGTATGGTTTGTCGGATGTCATTGATTTTCTTCTTTAAATGGTCTGCCAGGTCCTTGCATAGTTTCTCTGAGGGGGTTGGGGTGTTGTCACAGCTTGGTGGGTTTCTCATCTCTATAATGATGTTAAACATTTCTTTTTGTGTGTTGGTGGCATTGGTGATTCCGTCATCATAATACCTTATCTTCGCCTTTTGAATTTCCTTCTTGTATGCGCGGATTTGTCTCTGGAACAGTGTTTTTTTGTCTGGGTTGTATTCTTTCCTCCATTCTAGTTCCTTCTTTTTGTTTTCCTTTTTCATGGTGCTTAATAGTGGGGTGAACCATTTTGCCATTGCTCTTTTTTTTGATTGGGTGAATGGTTTTTCTGAGGCGATCTTGTCAATTGTGTCTGCAATCCATTTGTCTAGTAGCTCCACTTTCCCATCTAGGTCAGCTAGCTCTAGTTCTGTAATTGAGGGTTTGGTTAACTCCAGTTGTTCGAATAGGTTGCTTTCTTTGACGTGTTTCCAGTTTCTTTTTGTGGTGATTGTAAGTTTAGGAGGTTGGTGCAGACTTGAGTAGGCAGAGTGATCACGAATGGGATGATGAGAAGGTCGCTCCACAGTATTTGTATCAGTGGTGCTGTGATGAGTTTTTCCTTTGAGAAAATTGCGTTGAGGGTGTATCCTGCCGAGTGTGTTGCCCCTTTGATTAGTTGTCATAGTTTCATGGTATTGAGTTGTTCAATCAGTGAGTTTTGGGAGTTGGCATGAATGTCTTCAAACCAGATATTGAAGTCCCCGAGTTTGATTAGGTGTTCGTGGTCGATGGCTATGTTGGTGATGGCTTCTATGAAGTTGTCGACGAAGGTTGCATCACATGTCAGTGATCTGTACACCAGGATGAATGTGATGTTGGTTTTTGGGCTTGCGGTTAGGTGTATATTCCATGGTTTTGCAGTTGAGGATGTTGAGCGGTTTGTCTGTTTTTATTGTCAGGTGTCTTTTGAATGCTATTGCGATGACTCCTCCTTTTTTGTTTTTCCTGTTTATTTGAAGGCATTTGAAGTTGGTTGGGAGGCAGCTTTGGAGTGTGATTTTGTAGTTGTCGTCCAGCCATGTTTCTGTGATGAACAGGATGTCAATGCCATTGTCGTCAAGTAGGTCGAAGATTTCTGTTGAGTGTTTTGACATTGATCTTGCGTTAATAAGATTGTAGCAGAGGTGTTGTTTGGTTTGGACTTTCTTGTTGAGGTCATCTTCTGATCGTTTTGGGGTTTCCTTCCTGGTCGATCTCTTGTTGAGGTGTAGGTTTTGGGGTGTCAGCGTCTTTGAAGGTTCTGTCGTGGGTTTTTGTTTTCATCGTGTTCGTCTTCCATGAGTTGTGGTTGTCGATTGGATGTTCTTCTTGCTTTGGTGATGTAAGGTATTATCGCATCGGTTGTGTGTTTGTAGTTTCTTGTGTTGTTCATCCTTTTTCTATGCGTTTGTGTTGGGTAGTTTGATGTTGCTGCTTCTAGCGTTGGGTTGGTTTGCTCAGGTGACTAGTTGTCAGCGAGGTAAGGAGTTAAGTAGAGGGATTTGTCTGTTCTGTCATTGTTGGTTCGATTCTTGTTCCTGATTGCAGGGGTGCATTCTGTAGTTGTGGTTCTTAGTTGCTGTTCCGGAGTGTTTGTTCTTTCTTCTCTTTTTCTTTCCCTCGGAATGGGTTGTTTGCGTGGCATTATGAGAGGTTGTTTAGTCTTTATTTGTTTGCTGATATCTGGTTGGTTCTGTTTTGGTCTAGTTGTCTTGTGGTATAGTAATGGGTGTGGAGGCTGTCCGCTAACAGTTAGGGCTCTGTCTGTCGGTGGTATTTCCGGCTGATGCTGCTGACTCATTCAGTCGCTGTCTTGAGAGGGTAAGGGAGATGGTTAGGGGTTATTTAGTTGGTGTTATCGGTGGGTCGCTTTAGTGTTCGTCTCCCTATACAGGGTTCACTGCAGTGAACAAACAGTGGGGTTTAAGGAGGATTATCTACTAGTTGAAGTGTGATCTGGAGGGGTGCAGCTAGGACTTGTGCCTTATGAGGCGTGAGCCTCACATCGGGGTGTCACTCCACAGTAATTCACTGGTGTGTTCTGTCTTAAGGGGTGAGTTGGTCAGCAGGATTTGAGAGACCTGTCTGGAGGTGTGTCAATGAGATCTGAATATCTACTATGCAGTGTAGAAATAGAACTCCTTCTAAACGTGAAAGACCTGTATGGTGGGAGAGAGGCCTATCAATGCAGTCTGAATATCACCCAATGCAATATGGAGACAGAGCCCTTAATAAATTTGAGAGATCTGTATAGTGGGAGAGAGGCCTATCAATGCAATCTGAATATCACACAATGCAATATGGGTACAGAGCCCTTACTAGACTTAAGAGACCTGTATAGTGGGAGAGAGGCTTATCAATGCCATCTGGATATCACACAATGCAATATGGAGGCAGAGCCCTTATTATATTTGAAAGACATGTATGGTGGGAGAGAGGCCTATCAATGCAGTCTGAATATCGCCCACTGCAATATGGAGGCAGAGCCCTGATTACGTTTGAGAGACCTGTATAGTGGCAGAGAGGCCTATCAATTCAGTCTGAATATCACCCAATGCAGTATGGAGACAGAGCCCTTATTAAATTTGAGGGGCCTGTATAGTGGGAGAGAGGCCTATCATTGTGATCTGAATATCACACAATGCAATATGGTGACAGAGCCCTTACTAGATTTGAGAGATCTGTATAGTGGAAGAAAGTCCTATCAATGCAGTCTGAATATCACATAATGCAATATGAAGACAGAGCTCTTATTAAATTTGAGACCTGTATAGTGGGAGAGAGGCCTATCAATGCAATCTGAGTATCACACAATGCAATATGGAGACAAAGCCCCTACCAAATTTGAGAGACTTGTATAATTGGGGAGAGGGATATCAATGCAATCTGAAAATCTCACAATGCAATAAGGAGACATAGCCCTTATTAAATTTGAGAGACCTGTATGGTGTCAGAGAGGCCCATCTATGCAATCAGAATATCACACACTGCAATATGGGGATAGAGCCCTTACTAGATTTGAGAGATCTGTATAGTGGGAGAGTGGCCTATCAATGCTGTCTAAATATCACACAATGCAGTTTGGACCCCTACTAGATTTCAGATACCCGTATAGTGGGAGAGAGGCCTATCAATGCTGTCTAAATATCACACAATGCAGTTTGACCCCTACTAGATTTGAGAGACCTGTATAGTGGGAGAGAGGCCTATCGATACTGTCTAAATATATCGCACAATGCAGTTTGAACACAGACCCATACTAGATTTGAGACCTTTATCAATGCAGTTTAGATGTTACACAATGCGATTTGGGAACGCCTGCTCTATTTGAGAGACCTGTGTGGAGAGGGGAGGTCTATGTCCAGCGGGTCAGGTTAGTCCAATGATTTAATTTTTTTTTGAGTTGAGGGTGAGGGCAAGAGATGTAGCAGGGAGTAATTGCCTTGTTTAATATAGGTTAGGTAAGTGGCCAGGGTTATAGGGTAGAGTTGTGGCTCTGCCCTAACCCCGGCCACTCCTACCTTAATGGTCCTTGTAGCTGATGGTTGACGGCTGGCCAATGGCTTTCCCTGCTGACACTTCCTGGAGCCGCCTCTGTTGGTGCCGCCCTTGGACTTAGGGTCCTTAGCCGCAGGGTGGCAGAGGGCTGCCCTGGGAAGACCAGTGATGCAGGCCGAGGAGACCAATGAGAGCGCAGATGGGCAGGTCGGGAGGCGGGAGGGCAGGGAAAGCAGGAACTGGGCGTGGGTGGGAGCGGGCTGCTAGGGGCTCTCAGAGGGCCTTGGGCCTGATAAGTTTAATGAAAATGGTCACCAGGAAGGGCCAGGCATTTGCTGCGCTCCGCTGCAAATGGAGCCGGTGATGCTTGCAGCGAGGCTAGGTTCCCCACAACACGGTCCAAAGGACCAGTGAGAGTGTGGATGGGCGGATCGGGAGTCGGGAGGGCAGGGAAAGCAGGAACTGGACGCAGGGTGGGAGCCAGCTGCTGGGGGCTCTCAGAGGGTCTTGGGGCCTGATAAGTTTAATGAAAATGCTCACCAGGAAGGGCCAGGCGTTGGCTGCACTCTGCTGCAAATGGAGCCGGTGATGCTTGCAGCGAGGCTAGGTTCCCCACAACACGGCCCAAAGCACCAATGAGAGCGGGAATGGATGGATCGGGAGGCGGGAGGCGGGGGGGCAGGGAAAGCAGGAACTGGGCACGGGGTGGGAGCAAGCTGCTGGGGCCTCTCCGAGGGCCTTGGGGCCTGATAAGTTTAAGGAAAATGCTCACCAGGAAGGGCCAGGCGTTTGCTGCGCTCCACTGCAAATGGAGCCAGTGATGCTTGCAGCGAGGCTAGGTTCCCCACAACACGGTCCAAAGGACCAATGAGAGCGTGGATGGGCGGACCGGGAGCCGCGAGGCAGGGAAAGCAGGAACTGGGCGCGGGGTGGGAGCGGGCTGCTAGCGGCTCTCAGAGGGCCTTGGGGCCAGATAAGTTTAATGAAAATGCTTACCAGGAAGGGCCAGGCGTTTGCTGTGCTCTGCTGCAAATGGAGCCGGTGATCCTTGCAGCAAGGCTAGGTTCCCCAAATCACGGTCCAAAGGACCAAAGAGAGCGCGGATGGGCGGGCGGGAGGTGGGAGAGCAGGAAAGCAGGAACTGGGCACGGGGTGGGAGCGGGCTGCTGAGAGCTCTCAGAGGGCCTTGGGGCCTGATAAGTTTAATGAAGATGCTCACCAGGAAGGGCCAGGCATTTGCTGCGCTATGCTGCAAATGGAGCCAGTGATGCTTGCAGCAAGGCTAGGTTCCCCACAACACGGTCCAAAGGACCAATGAGAGCATGGATGGGCGGGTCAGGAGGCGGGAGCACAGGGACAGCAGGAACTGGGCGCGGGGTGGGAGCGGGCTGCTGAGGCCTCTCAGAGGGCCTTGGGGCCTGATAAGTTTAATGAAAATGCTCACCAGGAAGGTCCAGGCATTTGCTGCACTCCGCTGCAAATAGAGCCAGTGATGCTTGCAGCGAGGCTAGGTTCCCCAAATCACGGTCCAAGGGACCAATGAGAGCGCGGATGGGCGGGGCGGGAGGTGGGAGAGCAGGGAAAGCAGGAACTGGGCACGGGGTGGGAGCGGGCTGCTGGGAGCTCTCAGAGGGCTTTGGGGCCTGATAAGTTTAATGAAGATGCTCACCAGGAAGGGCCAGGCGTTTGCTGCGCTATGCTGCAAATGGAGCCAGTGATGCTTGCAGTGAGGCTAGATTCCGCACAACACGGTCCAAAGGACCAATGAGAGCAAGGATGGGTGGGTCGGGAGGCAGGAGGGCAGGGAAAGCAGGAACTGGGCGCGGGGTGGGAGCGGGCTGCTGGGGGATCTAAGAGGGCCTTAGGGCCTGATAGGTTTCATGAAAATGCTCACCAAGAAGGGCCAGGCATTTGCTGCGCTCCGCTGCAAATGGAGCCGGTGAAGCTTGCAGCAAGGCTAGGTTCCCCAAATCACGGTCCAAAGGACCAATGAGAGCGCGGATGGGCGGGGCGAGAGGCAGGAGGCAGGGAAAGCAGGAACTGGGCGCGGGGTGGGAGCAGGCTGCTGGGGGCTCTCAGAGGGCCTTGGGGCCCGATAAGTTTAATGAAGATGCTCACCAGGAAGGGCCAGGCGTTTGCTGCGCTATGCTGCAAATGGAGCCAGTGATGCTTGCAGCAAGACTAGGTTCCCCACAACACGGTCCAAAGGACCAATGAGAGCAGGGATGGGCGGGTCGGGAGGCGGGAGCAAAGGGACAGCAGGAACTGTGCGCGGGGTGGGAGCGGGCTGCTGACGCCTCTCAGAGGGCCTTGGGGCCTGATAAGTTTAATGAAAATGCTCACCAGGAAGGTCCAGGCATTTGCTGCACTCTGCTGTAAATGGAGCCAGTGATGCTTGCAGCGAGGCTAGGTTCCCCACATCACGGTGCAAAGGACCAATGAGAGCGCGGATGGGCGGGTCGGGAGGTGGGAGGGCAGGGAAAGCAGGAACTGGGCACGGGGTGGGAGCGGGCTGCTGAGGCCTCTCAGAGGGCCTTGGGGTCTGATAAGTTTAAAGAAAATTCTCACCAGGAAGGGCCAGGCGTTTGCTGCGCTCCGCTGCAAATGGAGCTGGTGATGCTTGCAGCAAGGCTAGGTTCCCCACAACACGGTCCAAAGGACCAATGAGAGTGCGGATGGGTGGGTCGGGAGGCGGGGGGGCAGGGAAAGCAGGAACTGGGCGCGGGGTGGGAGCAGGCTGCTGGGGCCTCTCAGAGGGCCTTGGGGCCTGATAAGTTTAATGAAAATGCTCACCACGAAGGGCCTTAATGGGGAGGGAATCACTCATAGATGATTTTTTTTTTTTGCGTTGTACTCTTCTCTAGCCGACTGGACTCCCATCTTGGTATGTTGGTGCCAGTCACATGTAATGAGCATCTGCACTGTGTGACCCTAACAAGGCAAGACCAATAGCAATAATAGGCATACGCCTGACGCTAACATTTGCGATCAGGGACAACGGGCAACACAGCTGTGGAATGCCCAGGATCTGCATCTGCTTTCCAAATGCCAATCCTCTCTATCTAGCTGTAGCAATACTTTTGTGCTACTGAAATGAACCAAACCTCAAAATGATAAGAAACAGACAATGTAATGGGACGAAGAAAAACTCCTAGGCATGTTCATATTTTTGCTTTCCCCGTAAGAGGTCCATCTTGTTGAATTTGTCTTTCTTGTGAGCTTAGCTGCTTTTTTCCTATGATATGGATTTTCATCCAGTTGTCAGGATTCAACATCTCAGCCATCAAGTGGCGGTACTTCGCGGTTTGAGTTGACGTGGTAATGGGAGGAAAATTAGCACCTGACATCCCCTTTGATTCATTTTAGATTCAGCATGCTTTCATGAATACAGGCTTGAAATGAAAACGGCTTCTGCATTGAAAATTGGAAGAATGCTTTAGTTGCTAGAAACTTGCATGCCGGCCACAGATACACAGTGTCTGCTTCCACCTGTTTGATATTTTCTGAAACAGAAAATATCTATGTACTCATCTGCCCCTGTTTTTTACATTCAGGATTGCTGCAGCACAGTGCTTTAAGTGGGGTAAGAAATTGAGGGGGGGGGCGCTCATGTGGGGGTGTGGCTTTAATGATAGGCATGGCCAAAGACTTGATGGGCGTGGCCTAAAGAAGTACATGTACAAATACACAGGGGTGGTCTGGTCTCCATAACCAAGTGTATATCGCAACACAGTCTGCACGATACATTCCTTAAAGTTCAACCCAAGTGGGATTTGTTAGGCTTACATTAATCTGCATGATGCTATTGTGACTTTGTATGCAAGAAGAGGAGAATACAACTAAAGCCATACTCTTATTGCTAAAAATATTTCTAGGACAATGTATATACCGTATAGTTGGTTTACTTTGAAAGGCTAGTTTATTATGTACTGTGGTTTGCTTCCAACTTACATGGGTCCAGCAATCGATGAATATTCCCTTCACAAATAACGCTGGCAACTTGTAAATATTTTTGGAAATGGTTTCAGGAAATCACCAAGTCCATACCGCAGGGTCAGGGTGTAACCCTGTGTTGCAAATGACCGCATTTCCAGAAAGCACGTGGGAATGCGAGATAATGGGGGTCATTCCGATCCTGGTGGTAGGGGCTTAACGGCACCGGTAAGGATGCCGGTCCCATTAACCCCCTACCGTCCTATTACGAGGTCCTTTAGCGGGTCCCACCATGACCGGCTGGTTTTACTAGCCTGTTTTAGCGGGACCTGTTAAGGTACCATGGAGCTAATAAAAGGGCCGCAATTTGCGGGCCGTTATTAGCTCCTTCCCCAATCCCATTGAGACCTATGGGGGCTCAATGGGAATGGGGAATGGTTTTCTGAATGCGGATTTACCGGGTCCTCCAAGGTTGGAATGACCCAGAAAGTCCCCATTCAGAGACCCAGGGCCCGGGTTTGGAGGCAGCCATGGTGCTAAGAGCACCATGGCTGCCTCCAAACTCGGAATGACCCCCAATGACATTTTAGGCCAAAATCCAGAAGACACAGCAACGAGTTGTGCAAACTTGCACTGAAACATTGGAGTAAAGCAATGAGAAATACGAGAATGCCGCACACAGATGCCCACCCCCTCAGCCCAAACAAAAATATCCAAGCAAACGAAACGAGCAAACACCAGTGGCTTCCGCAGTTGACAAACAGATTAAGGGCACAGGCACACAGGAAGTTGGGAAGCGTCATATACTGTGTGACGAGGGCTGTGTCCGCACCTTTCATGGGGTTTGTAAATCCAGATGGGATGGAAGAAAAATACACGTGCATCGCTGTAGCTATATGCAGGCACCAGTATAGGTTGTGATCCAGATGTAAGAGCAGTACAGAGTTAAAAGTAAGCCTTCGAAATGAACTGACTTGTGGGCATGGCAATATAGAGTATTCCCGTAGGCGGTTAGGGCTGGGACAGGGTAATTTGCATGACTGGACATATGAGTTGACTTTTCAAAGCAAGCTGGTTCCAGTTACCACATAGATCATCAGTTTCTGGTGCCGAAGGCACTATCTCTTGGTGTGGTCAGGGTTGGTGTGTGCCGCAGTGTTCAGAGTGCTGGAGTCAATGGTTTCATCCCCTGTGGTGAGGGTGGGTGTTGGCTGCATTGTACATTGTGGCGGATGCTCAGGCTTTTCACTTCACCAACAGCTTCAAAAGTACTTGATGCAAAATGGCCGCACTGCAGGCGGGACTGATGCTGATGCCGTCTTTGAACCTTAGCTGATGCGGAAGACAGCATTGATTGGCCCATTGTTAGGTGCCAGCGTTTCCTTTATTTATCATCATCGAGTTCAGAAGTGCACATTTTTGTTAACCATTATTTAGCATTCATGAAAATTTGGAAATATAGTTCCGCAACAGCAGGATAAGTAATGTTAGAATAAATCAGGCGATGTTACCACTGAACCTTAAAACTGACGGTTGATATGATGGGTGCAAAAGCGCAATGAAGACAGAAATGGAACAACATGCTTCATGGTACATACTCCCTCTTGCCAAGTGAGAAGCCTGCTCCATGATGCTGATTCAGAAAATCTTGGCGCAAGCCGGCGCAAGCGTGAAAAAGCAAGCGCACGCGCACGCGTGCGTTTCATGGAAGGGCCTGCGTGTGTTTAATGCGGGATGTGCGCCAAATCCAAGCGTGGCGCGCATGGGTGCACACATCACAGCAACATCCCGAACGCCGTGTGCGATGCGCACAGCAAAAGCGCGCAACGTCGGCGCACACACCAAAAGGGGCGGGACACGGGGCGTAACATGCGGAATGGGGAACAACGAGTGAAAAAGAAGGCGTCACTGGGGAAGTACTGCAGGCAAATACACGAAACGCCCACACGCACGCAAACAACATATATTCATGGAATCAAATACGGGAACGACGCGCACAGGCGTCAACACGTCCGGCACATGAAGGCAGGCGGAAGCGTCCCCGTGCACAGTATAAAAGTGCACGCAAGCAACAAACACGTATATACAGCTACAATGAATGCCCCATTTGTCGCAGCACTGATTGTGGGGCACTGCAGGAGGAGGAGAATATCCAGGCCCCGCATATTTTTGCCCCGGACCAGCCTTTTTGGGATGCCTGACAACCAGGTCTATGGCAGGTATAGGTTTCCACCTCGTATCATCCTAGACCTGGTCAGGGAGTGGGAAGATGACCTTACAACCCCCACCCTGTGCTCCCAAGCATTGAGCCCCTTGGAGAAGGTGCTCAATGGCCTGCATTTTTTGGCCACTGGGTCATTTCAGCAGACAACTGCCATAGTGGGGGGGGTCTCAAAGGCCACGCAGTCATGCTGCCTGCACCAGGTGTTGGCAATCATGACTGCGCGCCCCTCAGTCCGCAGGCACATATACATGCACAGAACACCAGCAGAAAGGCAGGCTATGGTCCAAGACTTTTACAGGGTGGCACACTTCCCCAAAGTGCTTGGTGCCATAGATTGCACCCATGTGGCCCTACGTCCACCTAGGGCCACTGAGCACATCTATCGGAACCGCAAGCACTGGCATTCCATCAACATGCAGGTTGTATGCGATGCCAAGGGAATCATCACCTCTGTCTATGCAAACTACCCTGGCTCGACCCATGACAGTTTCATATACAGAATGTCCGCCCTGAGCCGGGCCCTGAAAGCTGGGAAGCATGGTGACACATGGCTCCTAGGTGAGTACAAATGCCTGTGCACATGCATGCATGTCACACACAGACAAATACACAAACCCAACTAATCACAACCATTATCACCTCCCCAGGGGACAGTGCCTACCCTCTGAGCAACCACTTGATGACGCCAATCAGGATCCCCACCACACCACCCCAGGTAATATACAACTCTGCCCATATTGCAACCAGGGGCATAGTGGAGGGCACATTCGGAGTGCTCAAGTCACGCTTCCGCTCCCTTGATCGCTCTGGCGGCCAGCTACTATATGCACCCCTAGTAGTGTGCAGGACCATTGTGGCAGCATGCACAATGTTGCAACACGGCGGCACCTACCGTTGGACATGGTGGCACCCCCACATGCCCAACCACATGCACAGGCGCTGCCCATGGGAGGGGAAAGGGCACGTGGCAAGGCAGCCCGGACCCAGCTTGTGGCCAAATTTTTCCCCTTAACTCCCACCCCTGCGGAGTGCACACAGGCCTGGCACATGCCAGGTGACAATCGATGATGACAAAAAGACAGTGAACTGTCACAACCTTACCACCCTGAGAATGTTGCCACGGAAGTGCTACATTGTGTGCATCCCTAGCTACTTAAACATAACCAATCCTGTGTGACCAAAAGGAACACATGCAAGGTGTGTATCACACCACCCCCTGCAAAACAGGCCATGACAATCACTGGTATGTCACCCAAACCCTCCCAACCCATATCACCCTTGTCTGCCACAGCATGACATGGCATGCAACAGCAAAAGCCCAACACATGACCAATAAGATACGAAGTGACATGTGATAAATGGAAAGTGGCCCGAGACAATGACGCCTGACATGGAATCAGATGAAATGACTGACCAACTACCTCCGCACATACCAAGTCATACAGAAATGCTTTCCACCAGTGGTAGCATGAACAAAAGACTGAATGCCTGTTCACATGCACATTGGGCAAGCCAAAATCGCTGCTCCCTATACCGTGTGCTGTGTGTGTCTCCTGCAACACACTGCTCAGCACACAGCACAGTGAGCTGTCATTGTGTCATTGTGTTGGGGTTACACCTTGAGCATCACATCAAAAGGACAAACAATATAAATAACCTATTGACACATGTGCATGATGCCCAAATGGCAATTGATCATGCGCTGCAATGACACAGTGTGCCCGAGAAGCCAATCTGTGTGCACCTGTGGGCATGGAAGGGTGGTTGTACGTGTGGTGGAGCATTGAGTAACTGTGTGTGTCAGTAGGGACATGCATTCAATATATGCATGTGAAATCAAGTGACCCTCAGTGTCCTGTACACATCACATGCAAGCATTGCCCATGTGTACACCCCAGCATGTCAAACCACAACAATCCCCTGACACCTGAAAAGTAAATAAAACACAGGAACAGCCTTTAACCAGCAGAACACATCATGTACATAGTACCCCACAAAGACAATGTCAGAGAGTGCCTAAATACTGTAGCCCAAGCTTACTGTCCAACAACAAAAGGGCCTCCCTCATTTACACATCACCATGACCTTCTGAACAACTGTCTCTGGGGTATGTAGCCTTCTTCCTTCTAGTCTAACTGGCTACAGGTTCCCCTTACCCCTTGGTCTTCATGTTCCACCTTGTGTGTAAATGGAGTCCAGCCCCCTCAGAGGCCACCTTGACTGGTAAAAATACCAAATCGCAGAGAATTCCAAGGAGCCAAACCCCAAACCAGGGAAAAAGGCTCTAGGCAGAAAAAAAACCCTGGAAGAGTCTGCAGTGGATGACTTGAAGTTGCAAAATATGTACAAGCAGAATGCTAGAACAACCAAGGTAGCACAGTTCAATAATGGTTCAACAGGATGGGTACCATTTTCAGGACACAATATACAATGAGGATGCAACAACTGATGGGTAGTGTCACAACTCCGGTCTCCAGGCGCAGGAGTGGCACGAGCCAACCACCCCCTCAATGGTCTGGGCACCTGCAAGGTAAAACTTACACAGGCCTCCGAGACCCCTGTGGGGAAAGAGGGTCAGGGATCCGTTGTTTGGACAGGCATTGGTATTCAGGATAATCAGAAGGAGGGGCAGGAGAGGGGAGTTGGATTGGCAAGGGAAAGCAGGCAACATACAAAATACATCTATTGACAATAACACATACTCAATCAGAGAAACCATGTTCTTCATGCACATTGTACTAAATGAGTCAAATTCAAGCCAAAGAGAGACTTATCTCTGGGGTGAGTGCTGGCCTCCTGCCTGCACACTCTCAGGTCCGGTAACAGGAGCAGTTCAATGCTGCAAAGAGAGCGTGAGTTACTAATCTGTGTGTGTCTACAACACACAAACACCATTCATGCCCCAAACTAAGTGACTTCTCCACAAACAAACACTCTTGTCTGCTGCTTTGTACGTATCGGTTAGCTTGCCCCTGTGATGGTTCATACACTGTCAAAGCAGTAAGGCAGGCGCACGTGGGCGCACGGTAAATGGAAGACCAATGTCTCAAGAATCACACATGATAGAATGGTCCCTGGGTGAGCTGCTAGACGTGTATAGTGAGGTGCGACTTCAGTACAAGTCGTGTTCTGGCAGCTGCGGATTTCAATAGGTAGTGCACTTGGCAATTTGCACATGCAAATGATATGCACTGCACTCGAGTCTGTGCCTCACTGGGTGTCCATGTGCGCTGTATTCGTTTCTGGCTAGGAACGCTACTGCACCAATAACTCAGCTTCTATGGAGCAGGGGGGACTCAAGGATATGTGCGACGGCCCCTGTGTGTGCCCCTGACAACTTGTAAAGCTACTTGGCAATTTTAAACTATAATAACTAATTAAACTAACTATAAAAAACCTATATTACCTAATTAAACTAAATATAAAAAACATATTAACTAATTAAACGAACTATAAAAATCAAAAATTGCCACATACGACCCTGGGAGGGGAGAGGCACCAAGGAGGGGGGAGGTACAGGGTGCACTTCAACACCCACATGCGATGATGTTGCATCATCAACCACCATGGGCTCAACGCCTGCACAGCCTGACCTGTGTGGGAGATAACTCGTCTTCCTCATCACCCTCTGGCTGAAAAGGTTGACGTGGCACAGTACCCCGAACACGCCTAGGTACAGCTTGCCCGTCGTCGGCAACATGTCTGTGGGACGGGTGAGCCTGGTTATGTGCAGCGATGACACGTAGGTCAGCATGTAGAACCTCGCGTGATACACGTGCCTCCTCTTGCAAGGTAACACGTGTAACACAGAGTTCTTCCTGCATGGCCTGGCTGGACAACTGGTACACCTCCCGGCAAGCACGTATGGTATTCTCTAGCTGCTCCAACCTCTCCTCTGACCGCGTCTTCTGGGACATCAAGAGCACTGCCAGAGTAGATTTGAGGGATTCATAGTCAACCCTCATGGCCTCCATGTGTGCCTCTGCGTGAGCAGCAATTGTTTGACGTAAAGACACCATTTCAGCCCGGCGTGCCCTGTCTGAGGCTGCCATGCCCAGCCAGAGCGAGCGGGCCGTGGACTGTGCCACCCACTACTGGAGTTCCACCTCCTAGCAGGGGGCAGCATGGATTGGGCCACACTTTCCATGCTTTCAGCGAAGTTATCAATTGCTGCCCTCCGGTGTTCTGAATTGGCAACCATGGCTTGCTCCCACTCAGTATACCCCAGTGGCGTGCGGCCACCATGTTGCTGGGCTTTACACCTGTGGGGTCCAAGGAGCTGACGTCCTTGTTGGGTTGGCACCACCTGCGGCTGCAGGACTAAATTCCTCAATTGACGTGATGCCCCAGGCACATCAGCAACTGGTGTGGAGGGTGACCCTGCATCCCGATCCACCACAGGCAGAGGTCCCACCACCATCTGGCCACTCAGTGCAGGTGTCACGGACAGAGGAGTATCCACATCAGAATCACTCACCCCTGACAAATGGACCCGATGCACATCCAACTCGACATTGTCGTCAGAGTGATCATCCGGGCTAGACTCATTGCCAGCCGTAGACAAGATGGTCTGAAACACAAGTGGGTTCTCATGGTCTACAGCTCCACAACCCCCACTTGTGCTGGGTTGCTGGTGTGATAGCAACCCTGTGCCTGGCATGACAGCACCATCCTCTGGCTCCATTGCGTCATCATCTGAAAAGTGGAGAAAAATGTACATTAATACACATGTTAGAAGCACATAACACACACACACACACATAGAGATCACATAGACAGTCAACACATGAAGCAGACATGTCACACACTAATGAGAACCTGGCATGCATCCAGTGGCCTTAATATGCAAACACATCCCAAAAGCAGAAATGGATGTGTCTAAATAGCAAAGCCTACACAAGTACAAAATGTAGTATATGAACTCCATCAGACACCATCTCTGTCAGGCACTTGTCACAGGCAGAAAAGACAGATGACAACTAAGAGATGCAACACACCATAAGCATTTCTGAACTGCAGATTGACCACTGCTGCAAGTGAATCCAAACACACAATGACACAGGTAACATGCATGTAGACATGCATCACTAAAGCACGATCATCAATATAGCTCCATCCACCTGCAGCTCGGCCCGTACCGGGTGGCATGGGCCATGTAGATATAGTGAATGTCCCAAGCAAAGCAAGGGCCTGCAACCAGGCATCAGGGACCATAACGCCCAGTACCGTCTGAGCTTCAGGACATGAGGCCTCCACAACACCCCTCAGGGCCTCTATTGAGCACATTGGGCTATGAATATGCCCTATTACATCATTCCTTGTGGAAATCTCCACGCCCAGGACCCACCATAGTAGCTACGTGGGCCTGGGCATACACATACTGCACTACAGTGAACCTTCGAGATCATGCCAGATCCACATAACGTGCGCAATGCAGAAATCTCACCAGCATAAACGTCAATCAACTAAATATTAGTCAGTCAACAAAAAAGCTGCGGAAGACACATGTGTAAATGAACACTTTCACAAACACATAAGTGAGTACTCGCAATGTTGCACTAAACAATGTTGAAGCTGCTTGCATATGTACATGTGAAAAACACCCATTTCCCCATACACCTCTATTGTGAACATGACCAGCATCCAATACACCAAAGCAAGCAGCTACAACGCTGCTTGCTTTGATGTATGTGGAAGTACACACATACACACGTGAAGGAAGCTCCACAGTCATTACAACCCGATTGGCAGGCTACATCCAATCAGTGCCCTATGCCAGTTTGTATAGGCCGCAGATTGACCAATCAACTCATCTAAACAACCACTAGGGAGTTCCAATACTGAGTACATGTGTCACAGGATGCACCTGTGCCCGTCGCATTCATGACAGAGAAGGGATGAAAAACTGGCCATACATGCCAGGTCACTTTGACATTGCATCAGTGAGAAGGCATGTAGAATGGTGTAACACGGCTCAGAAGTGGGTTGATGCAGTGCAGAAAATGTGTACGTTACCCACTATCTACATGAACAAGTAAATTATGATGTCTATCAATAAACGTGAAGGCAGTGCAAGGGCAAGTTCAGGCATCACGTGCAATGTGCATGCAATGGGTTGCATGGCTACAAGCAAACCCCCCACAACCCCTAAGTGAAAATGCAGGGAGGCATTGCATGGCAGTGAAAGGGTGACCAGAGACCTGTGTATTGGCAGACAGTGTTGACTAGCGTCAATTGCATCATCTGAGTCAACTGACAACACAGCAGATGATAATGGGACAGTAAGCAGGACACATGATAAACCCTCAGTAGTACACCCACATGTGCAGAAGCCACTACACCAGTTGAACAGAGTCAGTGGGCCTGAAACAGAGGGAGGCCTGTGCCTCACACAGACTGTGACACCCTAAACCTGTGTGTGATGCTGGACTGAGCCAGAGTGGGCATGGAATGGATGATCAAATGCCATGAAATGTAGGTCATCCTGGGCACGCACTACAATGATCATCCAGTCAAGGACACATAGGAGCATGCATGGAATGCACATGGAGCATGAATGGGCACTCATGTCCCTGCAGAGCATCTGCCATCAGCACAGTCCAAGTGAGACACCCTGCATCAAGGACAGAGGATGTACCCCACTGTATGTGTCTGGCAGGTTGGCTGGTGGAAGTTTGCATGTACACAGGAGCCTTGAACAGGCCATTGCAGTACGCCAACATGATGCACACCAGTGCCATGGTCAATATTGGGTGCAGGTGGCGTGGAGGGGCAAGGGAGCATGTCTACATGGAGTACCCGCATGCAGGCAGAAGACACATGCACGTCAGTCATGCAATGACATAGTCCCAGTGCTGAGAGGAAAGACACCCCAGGCTACATGTAGAAGGGCCAGTGAGCTGGAACATGGACCGGAGGGGCAGCCGGGTGAGTAGCATGTGAGTAGGGTGCAAGTGTGGCGCTGAGGACAGTCCCCATCTGCTCCACATGTCCAGCATCCTGCACAGCATGCACGCATCAGTGAAGCATTGCATGACTTGCAAATGAGAACCATGTACACATGACATGTAGTGGCAGTCATGCACAACACATCACACAAGCAAACCACACATGGCCTCGACAAACACGCAACAACACTCACTGGATGGGGCATCAAAGTCCAACATCTCTCCCACTCCTTCGACCATTCCAGCCAGTATGAACCCCGCAACGACTGACTCGTGCAAAGTGAGGTCTTCCTCCTCAGGTGGTGGCCCACTGCCAGTCACCAGAGTCATGTTGTAATTAGAGGCACACTTCGCCTTAGTATTGCGTTTGAGGTCATCCCAATGCTTTTTGCACTCTTGAGCTGTGCGCACCTCATGGCCGAATGCACTCACACAATCTGCAACTTGCTTCCAGTGGGACATACGATGGGCAGCCGTAGTTTGACAATTAGGCCCCACTAGCATATCACGGTTGTGGTCCTGCACGTAGTCCTCAAGGAAGTCCAGTTCCTGCACGCAGAAAGGCTTTTTCCTCGACGTGCCGGAGGCCGGAGCTGTGTCTGGGGTCCCAGCCTCTACTGCAGGTGCAACCTTCCTCCTCTTGGACAGTGGTCCGGACCCTGGCTGGCAAATGCCGCCCTGATCATTATGGGCAGTGGCGCTGGTGGATTGAACCGAGGGAGTGGCAGGTGGAACAAGGACGGAAGCCCTGACTTGCGTCAGTGGCTGCTGGGTGCCCTGGAATGGACCCTGCGTAGCAACATCCGCTGTGCCAGGGTCATTGACCGGGACTGTCCTGGATGGTAGACTCACAACCAGGGTGGTGTGGGCTGCATCTGCCCATGCACTTGCCAACACCCGGCTGGTCGGGGCAGCAGATGACATTACTGCCCCAGGGACACGTGCTCGGTCAGGGCAGCCCTGCGTGCACATACGGTGTGCCTCCTGACCTCCTGGAAATCTTCCTGGGACTCTTCAGGTGCCAACGCAGCCTGCGCTGGTAGACCCTGAGCCTGGGTGGTGATGTCCACAGCTGCACCTGCAGCTACCACTACCCTTGGGTCCGTGGCAGTCGATGAAACGTACTGCTGTGTCACATGGGCGCCAGTGCCAAATGCAAGAACTGCATCTCCCAGAGCCGCAGTGGGTGGTGGCATGACTGACCAACACTTGGCACAACATCGTGTTGAAGTGCTGCACCCCTGCCTCTTCCCCCTCTGCAGCCACCCTGGACACCCTGGAGTCCCCCTACTCCCTGGTCACCCCAGCCACGTCCCTGACAACGCCCGCCACGTGGAGTACGCCCAGCTGAAGCGCCCCTCACCTTTTGTGGCCTCCCAGCCATGGCACAGATGTAGTAGTGCCGGCACAGATGTAGTAGTGCCAATGGGAGGTGTACACGACAATTGTCCTTGGCAATTGGGGTGAAGGGTGTGGGATACAAGATGATTACAGCACCCCTGCACCTGCAAGGCTGTATGTGACCCTGGTGATAAAGTGACAGGTCACACAACGCTCAGGCACCCCAAAACATCAGTAATACCGTGCACACAACTCCGGTAGCCCACGTGTGTGTAATTAACCTCCCGCAGTACGTGGTGGCACCCAGTGTTAGGAAAGATTTCATAATTGTATGTAATTTCCCCTCCATGTGTCAGCCCCCAAACTTTTTTTGCTGATGTTTTAACACCAATGACTGACTTTGCCAGAGAAGCACAACCCTCACCTGCACTCCTCTGGGCTTTCGCTCACTTCGTATGGGGAAACTGACATGCCCTTAAGACAGTCAGTCATTGGAGACTTTGTTTCCCTTAGTCCTTTCCTCATGTTGCAGCTTTTGTGCAACATGTAACAAGTGTGCAATGTAACTTAACTTTCAGCACACCTGGGCCTCTAGTCATTTCTAAAGGCCATAGAACCTCTCGCTGGACTTGTTATGAACTGTGCAGATGTGTCAGGGACAGGACTGGTGGCAGCTATCGTTTTCATATATTTTTAACCTTTTCTTGCCATGTTAACCCATCTTGCACCTTCACCTTCCCCAGGTCGAGTTGACCGGTGTCAGTCGTTATTTGGTCAGGCACTTTCCCGCGAAACCCAATGATTTCGTGGGCTTCTGCATGTCTTGTGTGTGTGCCTCCAGGATGTGGGCTGGGATGTCTGTTCACAATACACATCCTGGGTGCCAGAGAGTCTCGAGTGTCCTGAATTCCTGGGACCATCGTGGTCCATGATTGGTCCACGTATGGAGTGAGTGTTTGTGAGCAGATCTCCCATTGGGTCCTCTCCGTTTTGGAGCGAAGGGAACTTTGGATAAGAGGAGGCTGAAAACACCACTACCATGTCGATCTCCTGAGTTCACACCGAACAAGGGATAAGGAGTCAAGTATCCTGCAACAAGAAGCCGAGTCAAGGAACCGCTGGTGACCCGCTGGAAGGTTTGGCACCCTGATCCCGCTGTCGTTCCGTGGGACCCCTCTGCATCTGATCGTCCTAGAAGGTCTGCGAAGATGCTTCCACCCTTTGGAATAGTGTGATCAACTATTCTCGACACCTTCAACAAACCCTGCAAGTAAGCCTATTCGGAAGTGTCCCTGGGCCAACCAGTGGGCTGACCAGCTTACACGGGACGTTTGCTCTGTTACCGCCGCTGTTATGAGGAGGCCCTCGAAACTTGGTATTCTGCTTGCTCTGTGTCCTTCGTACCTTCACACCAAATTACATACACTTGGCATTCCCAGGTTTGAAGTGAGACGAGTGCGCCCGGACCGCAGTAAACGTGGTTACCATGTTGCCCTGCTGTGGCAACGACCTGTTCAAGTTCACTGCATTTGTGACCCTCTTGCCCCTGAAGACTGCTGCTGTGGAATTGGGCTGATTACTCCACCCATAGTGGAGAAATTGCCACTGTCCCATTTGGGTATCCTCGCTGTATCTCGGGAACTAAACGGTGTCGAGATGTCCTGATTGTCGCATTCGAACCTGTCAGCGAAGTGGACTGTACTGGCAAAGTTTGGGTCCGCCTGCGTCGGGGACCGGTGAGTAGTCCATACCCCAACCGGTGGCCCCTAGCGCAGGAGCCCATTTTCACGCACAAAGGGACCCCTGAGGCTCCCTTTCCTTTCCACAGCTATTGCGAAATAGCGACTCTATCCCGCACTCTCAAACCACCTCTGCCCTCAAGTTGAGGTCCTGCTTGAATACTGGGAACTTGTTCTTCATCGCCTTATCCACCTTCCTGAGCTGCTAGAGACTCTTGAAGAGACCCTATTTTGTCCATTGGCACGAGCGAGTGCAGGTACTATTGAGCATAAGGCTACTCTCTTCGTAGGGTTGGACTGCCTCTTAGTTAGGTGTATTCTGAATGTAGAACTGGGTCTAAAGATTACTTGCACTGCCTGTTTTCCTCCCCCTCTAGGTGGTCTACATATTTTGTGCTTTTAACCCCTCATACCCCATTGGTCTTGTATATATATATATTGTGTTGATAATGATGTATTGGTTTAGGTTAGTGTTACTGTGATTCTTTGCTATGTTCTATGTTACAAAGGCCTTGTAATAAATGTTTCTATATTTTTAATATAACACCTGTATGGAGTAATTTGTAAGTGTCCTTGCTTTGTGTGCTCATTGAGGTCTTTCAGTCACCCTCACCCCTCCTGAGACTTAGTCTTGACCGCCTGCCATAGCTACCCTGATTGGTCTGGCTTGTCCAGAGGTTACCCTGTTCCAAGAAACTAGGTTGGCCTTTTGAACCTCTGCCCCTCCAGGTCAGAGTTCAGAAATCCTTCTTAACACCCAGCAACATGAAAAACAGGTACGCGTGGGACACGCAGGCTACTATGACCTCAAACGGGTACGCGATACACAGGGGCACCCGCAGTGGGAAAAATAGCATGCGCGACTCACTGTCAGACTAGCGTGATAATGAAAAACACGCATAGCCAATACCCCCGCCAAAAGATGAGATACGTCCTTGATCCACTGTGAAGTTGTGATTGCGCGTGACACAACTCGAAGTAGCAACACGCACGTCAGTCTCCACGAAAGGCACGTGCAGCAAACTGCTGGCCCCGCTCAACTTTAACCCGTGCTGAGGGAAACGCCTGTGCGTGTCACTTCTCTTATGCGCTTTGGCCTTTTCCTTGGATTACATGCATTAACACGCATATGTGATTTATTTGCACGTACGGATGCACCCGTGCTGAGGGAAAAAAAAACCCGCGCATATCACGTCACATACGCGCTTACGCGCTAAGGGCCTTTCCTCGAATTACACGCTGACGTGCAGTTTTTTCACATGCCAAATCACTTCGTATCAAGCTGGCCACGCGACAACACACAGAAGACCACGCTCCTGCCCAGAAGGCCATTATCCTGCCCCCCAGAGCCCCGATCACGCTCTCACATGCCATCTGCTGCTGCCTGCCTGCCTGCTGGCCACGTTCCCTGCTATTTGGTGCCTGCACGTCAGCCATCTGCAGGGGTACAGTTGCTGTGACCACCCCTGCTGGAACAGAAGACTCCCGACTGGTATTCCATCGCTCCACAGCCCAGCCCCAGGACCCAGTTGCCCACCCACACCTGCCTCTGGGGTTGCCATGTCCGACACAACACCATCTGGCACCAGCGGCAACCCCCCGTCAGAGAGGCAGCGGGCTGCCAGCTTCACTGCCAATGAAGTTGGCATCCTGGTGGAGCAAGTCCTGGGGCATTATGATGCCCTCTTTGGAAGTTCACGTGCCGACAATGAAGGACAGAAGAGAATCTGGAAGGACACCGTGGCTGCCCTCAAAGTGGAGGGGGTGGCAGCCCGCGACATGCAACACGTCCGGAAGCGCTGGGAGGACTTCAGGTCCAGGACCCTCAGCATGGCCTGGCACCTCTTGGAGGCAAAGCATGCAGAGGGGTGCCGGGTCTGCCTTACCAACATCCAGATGAGGGTCCTGGAACACATACACCAAGCGCTCCCCCTCCAGATCCTTCAGAGGCAGACCAGACCGGATTCGAGCAGCAAGTGAGCATGCGTACTGATTGGACACTGTGCATGTTGAGGTGTGGCAGGAGTGTGCAGGTTGAACATATGTCTTGGAAGCCCCATGTATGGATGTGTATGTACAGGGACATGAGCCTGCCGCATGTGAGTCCTGTCATGTGTGAGGCACATCAATGGTGTATGTGTTCAAATGCATGGTGCGCAAATGTATGTGTAGGTGCACACATGTTTACATTTCTGTGTATGTACTGTGGCATGGTTGTGGTGTGACACATGGATGCTGGTTCCACCTTCTTGTATGTGCACAATGTACATGTGCGTGTGTGTGTATTTGACATGTGTGCCACTGTGATACACCATGGATGCATTTGACACCGACATATTGGAGGCTGATTGGCAGATGTGACATTGATGCCGATGATTTCACTGCGACAGGTGGTGGAGATGTACAGATGCATGTATGTCTGGTGGCATGTGTGCATGTGTTCGGCAGTCCCCGTGTTGCATGTGATGTCAGGCTAACCTACGGATGCTCATGCTGTTGTATGTGTATGGATGGTGCTGCCTGCTGCAACATTCCTGTTAATTTGCGCATGTGTGTGGGATCAAATGATATGTGTGTTGGGGAGTGTGATGCCATGTGTGAAGTTTGAGACTGCCACTCATGTCCAACTGTCATGTGTGTATCAGACCATTGTAGAGTGCCCTGGTGCCTGTGTTCTGTCTCTCCCTGTCAGCAGCATCAACTGATGAAGAGGGCGGAGACGGTGCTGTGGAGGACAGCGGCAGGGATCCCACGGCCAGACGGAGACGCAAGGCCCAGCTCCTCTCCCATGTTGTCATCTCGTCGGGGAGTGAGGAGTCTGGTGCCGCGTCCACAGCTGCCGAGGGTAGGTCCAAGAGGCAGAGGTCGGAGGTGGACTCCTCGGCAGCAGAAGGGGCAGCTGAGACCCCACAGGGGCCTAAGAAGGAAGATGGCACAGAGTCATCCAGGTTGGTGGAGGGTTTGGTTGAGGAGGAGGCCATGGAAGGGCCACACACAGAGTCTGGAGGGAGGGGGATTCCACTGTTGCTAGTGGTGCAGTACAGGGGCAGGGACAGAAGGCAGCACAGGTGGCCGCGGAGGTGACTGTGTGTATTCCTGTCCCCGATCCTGTGACTGCATCATCCCACACCAGCCAGTATCCCTTCTTCCAGACCCGTTTTCAGTGAGGGAATCCGCTAACAACAACTGGCCTTCCTCTCCCTGTGGACGTGGCAATCCGGGACCGTGTTGAGCCTGTCCTGGCTGGGGTGACGTAGTGTCAACTTGGCATCTGGGATGACATGCAGGGTTCTCGTGTGGATGCTGCACGTTATTTCAGATGCCTCGTTGACCGCGTTGACCTACTAGGACAGGTCACCGGTGCTGGGTTCCTCTGTGTGCTGGACCTTCTACTGACCCCCTCCTGAACTGAACGCCCAATGCGCCAGTCATCCTCCTTGCCATCTTCCTGCTCAAGTATCACCTGGGCA
The DNA here is from genome assembly GCF_040938575.1 of Ambystoma mexicanum. Classification (NCBI taxonomy): domain Eukaryota; kingdom Metazoa; phylum Chordata; class Amphibia; order Caudata; family Ambystomatidae; genus Ambystoma; species Ambystoma mexicanum. Next base: position 290,611,832 of record NC_090939.1, on the reverse strand, counting down.
CCCTGTGGAGCTGCCTTTGACCCGGCGGCCAGGCTGGTGGAGGACATATCCCTGCCACAGTCGGAAGTCGGAGGTCCAGCAGGGGTGGCAACCCCAACAACTGGACCCCAGCAGTAGGAGGACATGCAGGCATCAACAGGCAGGGCACATGCACGGCAGCAGCAGGCTCAAGGTGGGAGCAATGATGACTCGGGCCATCAACATCAGAGGGGCAGGCATCGGCAGGAGGGCAGGAGGACCCTGGATTGGGAGTGTCTTCCGTGTGGCAGCGGTTGAGCCGGCAAATAGATGCAGAGCGGCGGCGGGCGGAAGAGGCACGGCTCACTATGGTCAGGGTGGAAAACTCCATGCGCAGGGCGTTGAGGCGGGCTGAGTGCCTCGAGGAAATTCGCAGGGAGTTGGAGGCGGACATGGCTTTATCCCTGCGAGACCTCAGGGCCAGGGAACAGGCCTGCCTCCAGGACGTTGAAGAGGAGTTCGATGATGCCCTGGCCCGGGACATCAACAAGTGAGCCGTTGGACTTGCCCACCGCCTTTGTAAATAGTTCTGTAGGTGTAAGTTTCCTTTCAATTTTTTTTTCCTTTTGGGCGCATGGACTATGCGCTGCCTTTTTGTATATAGTTATTTGTTAGGCTCGCTTTTTGGTAGGTTTCCTTTGGATTGTTGGGCTCATGGACCCTGGATTTTTACATTGTATATAGTTCTGGACTGGTTTTTGGGGGTGGTGTGGGGACACATCAGTTAGGTACTGCTGGCAGTTGCCCGTCACTGGGGGTGGGTAGATGGATAGATGGGTGGGGACATGAATCGGGGCCTGCTGGCAGGTGCCCGTCACTGGGGGTGGGGTGGGGGAACATGAGTCGGGGCCTGCTGGCAGGTGCCCGTTACTGGGGGTGGGTGGATGGGTGGGGGACATGAGTCGGGGCGTGCTGGCAGGTGCCCGTCACTGGGGGTGGGTGGATGGGTGGGGGACATGAGTCGGGGCCTGCTGGCAGGTGCCCGTCAATGGTGGGTGGGTGATAGGGTGGGGGACATGAGTTGGGGCACACAAGTGTGCTCACAAGTGCATGGTGCCATGTGGGCTGCCTGCAGGGCATGGTGAGGGTTGTAGGGTAGTCCCCTGTGGTGTGGGCTGTCTGCAGGGCATGGGGTGGGGGAACCGCACACCCGGGAGGGCCCACAATGCCAAATTGTGTGTGAAACTCCCCGTGTACCCCCCAAATACACGTACTCCGCTCTCACCTGGAGTATCGCATGTGAAACTTCCCGCGCACCCCTGAAATACATGTACCACGCTTGCCCAAGGCCTATCGTGTGTGAAACTCCCTGCGTACCCCCCAAATACACATACCCCGCTTGCACAGGGCCTATCGTGTGTGAAACTCCCCGTGTACCCCCCAAATACACGTACCCCGCTCGCACAGGGCCTATCGCGTGTGAAACTCCCAGCGTACCCCCCAAATATACGTACCCCGCTCATGCCGGGAGTATCGCGTGTGAAAAAGCCTGTGTACCCTCAAATACACGTATCTCGCTCGCACAGGGCCTATCGCGTGTGAAATTCTACGCATACCCCCCAAATACATGTACCCCGCTCTAGCCTGGAGTATCGCGTGTGAAACTTCCCACGCACCCCCGTAAATATGCGCAGGCAGCCCATCCACCCTCCTCGTTCCCCACAGGCAGCCCATACCTTGGCCATGCCCCACAGGCAGCTCACACCACAGGGGGGACTTTTTCCACACAATTTCCCTGGCGCGAGCGGGGTACGTGTATTAGGAGGGGTGCGCGGGGAGTTTTACACGTAATAGGCCTGGTGCGAGTGGGGTACGTGTATTCCGAGGGGTGCGCGTGGAGTTTTACACGCGATGGGCCTGGCACGAGTGGGGTACGTGTATTCTGGGGCATGCGCGGGGGTTTTACACGCTTTTTCATGGTTGGGGGGTTGTATGCTGGTCCACTGGCCTTTGCACCATGTACTGGATTTGTGCGATGTTTTTGGCGCACGAGGTGGGGTGGGGGGCATAACTGGCACTGCTGCAGGGTCGCAGTGCCACTCTGTGCCATGGCAGCTTATGGATGTATTAGTCCATGAATACGCTGTGCGCCTAAATGGGTTTTGGAGCACGCGGCTGGCGCAGACTGCCGGACGCGCACTCTGTGCGCCAGCCGCGTGCGCCACTTGTGCGCTGAATTCTATGAATTATCCCCATTGTGTATCCGACAGATCAGAGTGGGTACAATTCTTGGACAAGAGGAAGAGGGAATGGGTCTAGAGGAGGAGGACACGGTAGATGTTGTTAGGGAGAATTCCCTGTTTAGGCTGAATTTCCTAACCTAGTGAGTCCCCCAGCAGCTTTGCTGGATTTCTGGAGTTTGTTTTTTTCTATCCTGCCAAGAGTGAGACTCTTTTCCTCCCACTCTTGGACATGTATGTGTGTAATTCCTTTGAATGTCAATGTGTTCTATGGGCTATGGGGTCTTTTACTCCATAGGGTCTCATATGTTTTTCTATGTGTGTTACACCGCACCCTACGTGCCGTAACACTGGGGCATCCTAGCGGACCTCCACCATAGACTCCATACCCGGGGACTGACTACTGTCTCCCCGGGCATGTAAAGTCACCATTGGCTTTACTAGACCTAAATTTACTAACAGAACTAGTACAAACCATCGTATTGTGGATGTACAAGTAGGGGTAATTCGATTACTCCTGGATGTGTTATTCGAGGGGGCACTGTCCCGTCCCCCCTCGTCGAGTTTTGGTTGGTGGCAGTGGAAAGTACTTGTTACGTTCGACCCCGAACATAACCCTATGGGATTCGTCCCATTGTTGGAGATTGATACTTTTCCTCGTTAATCTCTAACGTACCACCGATCTACTTATCTTAAATAAGTTTATCGGATGGTATTTTCTGCCAGAACTCGGTTTGTAAAATGGCTTCTGTGTTCGTCTCTGTGACTCCTAAACCAAAGGTCGAGCCCTTTGTTCCAGTTTTGGCGGGCTCTGTACAGAGACCCTCCAAAGTGGTGCCATTCAGTCTGGGTTACCACAGGGGTTACCACAGGGGTGTGGGAGGGGGTTTAGGCACCCTGGACCGAGTTGCCTTGCCAACTCCGGTCGCACTCTGGAGTGATTGGCCCAAGTGGTGAGCCTCCCCGCTCACCACTTAGCATGTGTTGATTGACAGCTAGGCTGAATGAATGGGGGTTTTCTGCATAAAAGCAGGGCTTTTGGGACTGGATCTTCAGAAGTCACCACAGGACCTAAGAATCCGACGAGGGTAACGCTGAGCCGACCTGCACGACGACACCTCCGGTGGAGCCCTGCGGAACCGACTCACCACTTCCCGACGACAGAGGAGATCTCCCTGCCGGAGAGTCTCTTCCCCTGGCTGGTGGGAACAACCAGTCTCCTTTGCTTTTTATTCGCCTCAGGACGCAGTGGTCGAATTGCCCGTGCAGAGCACCTCGGCAACCAGATAGCCACTACCCCTGTACCGCGACCAAAAGGTGGTGCCTTGTGACGGAGCACTCCGCGGCTGGTCTCTTCCCTGGTGGTGCACCGGACTCCACTTTTCTTCGACGACGAGATCATCTCTACTCTTGGCAAAGACCCGACGTGCATCCACCACCAGGAACAACTGCCCCCGCCGGAGCTGCCCTCCACAACAAGGTACCGTGTCTGCCTGGCTTCCCTTTCGGTCGGTTCGAGTGAGGTGTCTTAATCCTCTCCGTTCCGTTGGGTCGCCTCCAAGCTTTCTCACGTATTGTTCTGAACTAGTTCAATCTGCCGATAACAATTTGCTACCAAGACTCGAACGCATTTCTACTAGAGACTTTTGGGACACACCGCCTTGCCTCTCTCCGAGTGGGCCTGGCCTCTGAACTTCATGATCTATGTGGTTCTTGCCTTCTTGCCTTGCATTTTTCCCGCGAAGTGTTGAACTGTGTTGATTTCGTAACCTGCCTATTTTTCTCTCCAGTCCTAACTAATATTAGAGTGCCATCTAGGTTGAGGCATACACCTCTGTCTGTAAATAAGTGGTGCCGGTAGAACCTAGACTTGTCGAAATATTGTTAGAGGGATCGATCGTTTCTTCTCGTAGAGTAATTGTGATTGAAGTGTTTGCCGTGATAGTGCCCTAGTGTTTTTATAGATGTTTCGTTATAAATAAATACCTTAATATCTTTACACTGAGTCTCGTTGCGTGTTTGCTTGTCTTACTGTGAAGAATTGCCCTATTTTGTATACTCCACATACTGCTTAACTCTTCTTGAGAGAAGTCTGACTGCTCAGCCACAGCTACCAACAGTGAATCTGTGTGGTGCAGACTGCTACCAAATGGGTTTACTGCCAAACACCTGTAGTCCTAAATCTTTTGCAGTGGTCCCAGAGGGAGCTGCACAGGTTTCCGCCTAACAATGGTGTACAGCGGTGGGATTTGTATCGAGTATACAGTTTAGAGTGCTTTTCGACACTTTAGGATAACTAACCACAAAACTTAGCGCTAAAAAGCAACTTTCAGAAACATGTCTACGATGGAAACTTACAGTCAAGAGTCCTTGTCAGGTGAAAATACTGAGAGTTTGCGAGCTCTCTGTAGGCAAGAGAATATTCCTGTACGAGGCAAGAAGTTAGAACTAATAGAGAGATTGCTGGCGAACCAAAGTCTGGGTACTGGTTCAGAGGAACCAATCTCTCCAGCAAATGTAGATAACAGTGATGGTGTTGATCTAAATCGTAATTCTGATGATAGCGATGAAGAGGCTGCTCCTCTACCTGCCTTACCAGCTGTGCCTACGGGGCCCATACCAGGTCCCACAAGTAACCCTGCTTATTTTGAACTTGAAAAAATGAAGCTCGAATTAGAAAACAAACGGTTCTTGGCTCAATCTGAACGAAACCAAGAGCTCGAGTTCAGACGGATGAATGCACAGGCTGAGCAGAAGCAAGCTGAGTTAAGACTCAGGGAAATAGAACATAATCAAGAGTTAGAGATGAAAAAGTTGTCTATGGAAAATGCTTCTCTCTCCTCTGGTTCCTCTAGGAGCTCCAGTCCCAAAAGACCCCGGATGCCGAAGGAATTAGTGGGTATGTATGAACCGGGATTGGATGTGTTGGATTGGTTGAAACTGTTTGAGTACAATCATGGGCTCCAGGACATCACCGGGAATGCTTTGCTTCCCTGGTTGTTCTCTAGGCTCCCTCCTGTTGCGACTGATGTGGTAATGGAATTGGGGGAGGCGGATAAGACGGATTACGAAAGTGTGAAGCTAGCTTTGATAGTTAGATTCGGGAAGACCCCTTCCCAGTATCTTAAGAGGTTTAAAACCCTCAAAAAGCATGATTGTACCCCTTGGGCTACCTGGGTGAGTGAAATGGATTAAGGGTTACAAAGTGAACACGTATGAGGGTATGAGGAATCTTTTTATGTTGGAGTCTATTTATGATGCCTGTTCTCCTGAGCTCAGACAGCACTTGGCTGATTCGAAGGAATGGGATTCCCGGAAGCTAGCTAAGGCTGCTGATTTATGGGTTGCCAACAGGGCTACTCATAAGGATTCTCGGGCAACTCAGAAAAAGGATGAGGGAAAACAGCCTAAAAAAGACTCAAAAGAGAATTCTAATAACCCAAATTCCAAAGAGGGCCCCAAACAAAACCAGAAGGGTAAGCCACAAGGAAAACCACAGCAGAATAGTGTGTCTTCTGGTGCCAAACCGGAAGGAGGTCAGAACAAGCCACCATTCCAGAAAGCATTCGGTAAATGCTTTGTTTGTGGCTCGACTGACCACGTGAAAGGAGATCCCAGATGTAAGGGTAAACCTTCAGGGGTCCAGCTTGTCTCCTTAGCCTTCGCTCCAGAGGAGGAAGTCCAAAAGGCAAGTGGAAACTTTCTACTGCTAGCTGACGAACCCACTGGAGTCTCAGCCAGCGTTTCTTTAGTATCTCTGGGGTTGTGGGAACAACAGAATTTAGATGTCTATAATTATATCCCCGATAATACTAAAGAGTATTATAAGGACAGTGTCCAGGTGAATGGTCAGGAGACTCCTGCCATTAGGGACACTGGGGCCAGCATAACTGTGGTGGATAAATCGTTTTTTCAGGCTGAGGATGTTGCTAAGGCACCCAAACGCCTCACCAAGTTAGCTGGAGGGCCTGTGCAGATGCTTCCCCAATTACCAGTTCTCATCCAGTGTAACGACATGACTGTGAAGATACCTGTCAGCATACAGAGTGAGGTACCAGGACGCATACTGTTGGGTAACGATTTGAAAACTCTCAGAGTTGTATCGCATACTCCCAGACCTCTTAGTAAACGGTTACAGGAGCTAACCAGACCCGCAAGAGAGAGGACCATGCGCGGTACTCTCCAGGAGATGATGAAGAAGGAAATCACTCCTGCTCCACTGGAATTGTCGGCCGCTGTCTCCAAGAAATCAGAAGCAAAAGGGCAACCTAAGACTTCTATCCCGAAACCAGCAGCCAGCATTCCAGTGCAGCTAACACAGACTTCCATGCGGTTGTCCAAAGTTACACCCGTAACTCCACCTCCAGCCGAGGCTGAGAGGGAGGTACAACCCTGTGTGGTAGAATTAGACTCTGAGGAAGAGCTAATGGAAGGCCAGGAACTCATTGGAGATCTGGATCCTGTTGACCATCCTGAGCTGCAGTCTTTACTGGCAGAAGGTGGACCCAGCAGGGCAGACTTCAGTAAGGGACAGAGGGAATGTCCAACTCTGGAAGGTCTTCGCCACCAGGCAGAAGCTCAGGCTGAAGGGCAAGAGCCTGGGAAATACAGGTTGCACTGGGATGATGGCCTCTTCTACATTGAACCGACCGAGTCTGCACCTGGAGACTACAAACGCCTTGTAGTACCCCAAGAGAACAAACCACATTTCTTGCAGTTAGCCCACGAGATTCCTTTGGCTGGTCACTTGAGTTTCAAGAAGACTAAGGAAAGGCTCTCCCTCTACTTCTATTGGCCAAAGATGGGGGCCGAAGTGGAAAAACACTGCAGGAGCTGCCACACCTGCCAGACCTCTGGTAAGGTTGGCTCCAAGAATGTGGCACCTTTAGTGCCTCTCCCAGTCGTGGGAGTCCCATTTGAGAGAGTAGGGATTGACATTGTTGGTCCCCTTGATCCTCCAACCTCCTCAGTCAACAGGTTTATCCTTGTTGTAGTAGACCATGCTACTAGGTATCCTGAGGCAATTCCTATGAGGACTGTTACAGCTCCGGCTGTGGCTAAGGCCCTCCTTGGTATTTTTACTAGGGTCGGGTTTCCTAAGGAAGTAATCTCTGACAGGGGGTCAAACTTTATGTCCCACTACATGAAAGCCATGTGGAAAACCTGCGGAGTTACTTACAAGTTCTCAACAGCGTACCACCCACAAACCAATGGGTTGGTAGAACGGTTCAACCGAACCATGAAGAGCATGATAGGTGCTTTAGAAGAACCCCTTAAGCGTAAGTGAGACCTTCTACTGCCATGCCTTCTCTTTGCTTATAGAGAAGTCCCTCAGGAGGGAGTAGGTTACTCTCCCTTCGAGCTTCTCTATGGTCATCCCGTCAGAGGTCCATTGGCCTTGATTAAGGAGGGGTTGGAGAGTGCTCCTTCCCCCAAGCCAGTCAGAGTGACTGACTACGTGATAGGTCTCCGGAGGAGAATGTCGCACATGATGATGGAAGCAAGCGATAACTTGAAAGCTGGACAAGCATTGGTCAAGCACTGGCACGATCAAAAGGGTAACATGGTTGAGTTTGCTCAAGACCAGCTCGTTCTCGTTATGATCCCAACAAGGCAGAGGGCCTTGCAAGATAAGTGGATGGGACCCTTCAGAGTTGTGGGTAAACTCGGAGAGGTCAACTATCTGGTGGACTTGGGCAATCCCAAGGAGGCTCCGACAGTCTTCCACACCAACTGACTTAAAGCGTATTTCTCCCGACCTGATGTAGGAGCTTTGCTTCTAGCATCATCCGAGGAAGAAGAAGAGAGTGAAGCTCTTCAGGATCTCCTCAGAGGCTTACCTTTAGATGAAAACATTGAAGGAGTAAATCTCTCCTCCAATCTGACACCCGAGCAACAAGAAGAGTGCAAATCTATGTTGAATCAGTTTGCCTCTCTGTTCTCGCTTTCGCCAGGCTTGACCCCTTGGGGCCAGCACAACATACTCACTGGTGACTGTCTGCCAGTCAAAAGCAGAGGATACAGAATGTCAGAGAACGTACGAACCCACATCAAAGGTGAGGTCAGCAAGATGCTTGATCTCGGCGTAATAGAGCCCTCTACTAGTCCATGGTCTAGCCCAGTTGTGTTAGTGCCAAAGGCCGGATCTAAAGAACTTAGATTCTGTGTGGATTATAGAGCTCTTAATGCAGTCAGCACGACTCATGTCCACCCTTTGCCAAGAACAGATGAGTTAGTGGATAAACTTGGCGCCGCCAAGTTCCTCAGCACATTTGACTTGACATCAGGCTATTGGCAAATAGCCCTGACAGACCATGCCAAGGAGAAAACTGCATTTTCTACCCCCGTTGGCTTATACCAGTTTGAGGTAATGCCTTTCGGATTGAAGAATGCACCTGCTACGTTTCAACGGATAGTAAACCAGGTTCTGAATGGGATGGAGGACTTCTGCATGGCATACTTGGATGACATCGCAGTGTTCAGCAATTCCTGGGAAGAACATGTAACCCACCTGAGAGATGTTTTGCAGGCTCTTGGACGAGCCAATCTGACCATAAAGGCGAGTAAATGCCAAATTGGACAGAGTAAGGTAGTCTATCTTGGACATGAGGTAGGAGGTGGAGAAATAAGGCCTTTGCTCAGTAAGATTGAAGCTGTGCAAAATTGGACAACGCCTACTACTCAAACCCAAGTGAGAGCCTTCCTAGGCCTCACTGGGTATTACAGGAATTTCATAGAGAACTATGGGACCATAGCTTCTCCACTGAATGTCATCTCCTCGCCCAAATTTCCTAAAAATGTTAGATGGAACGAGGAGTGCCATCAGGCTTTTGAAAACCTGAAAAAGGCTGTTTCCCAAGCCCCAGTACTCAGAGCTCCGGATTACCGCCAACACTTCATTGTGCAGACAGATGCTTCAAATGTAGGAATAGGTGCCGTACTCAGTCAACTGGATGGGAAAGGTAGGGAACACCCCGTTTGCTTCATCAGCCGCAAGCTGAAGGATCCTGAAACAAGGTGGGCAACAATCGAAAGAGAGTGCTTTGCTATCGTGTGGGCTCTGAAGAAGTTTAGGCCGTACTTGTATGGTTCTACTTGTGTCATTCAGACTGACCACCAACCCTTGAGATGGTTAAAGCAAATGAAAGGGGAAAACCCAAAACTACTGAGATGGTCGATCTGCCTGCAAGGGTTTGATTTCACCATTGAGCACAAGTCAGGGTGTCACCACCAAAATGCTGATGGTCTCTCTAGGATGTATGTCATCGACTAGAGGTATGAGATTCACCCAGGAGTGGATTAAATCCTCCTGTCCCTTAGTATGGGGGGGCGAGTGTTAGGGAGAATTCTCTGTTTAGGCTGAATTTCCTAACCTAGTGAGTCCCCCAGCAGCTTTGCTGGATTTCTGGAGTTTGTTTTTTTCCATCCTGCCAAGAGTGAGACTCTTTTCCTCCCACTCTTGGACATGTATGTGTGTAATTCCTTTGAATGTCAATGTGTTCTATGGGCTATGGGGTCTTTTACTCCATAGGGTCTCATATGTTTTTCTATGTGTGTTACACTGCAACCCTACGTGCCGTAACACTGGGGCGTCCTAGCGGACCTCCACCATAGACTCCATACCCGGGGACTGACTACTGTCTCCCTGGGCATGTAAAGTCACCATTGGCTTTACTAGACCTAAATTTACTAACAGAACTAGTACAAACCATTGTATTGTGGACGTACTAGTAGGGGTAATTCGATTACTCCTGGATCTGTTATTCGAGGGGGCACTGTCCCGTCCCCCCTCGTCGAGTTTTGGCTGGTGGCAGTGGAAACTACTTGTTACGTTCGACCCCGAACATAACCCTATGGGATTCATCCCATTGTTGGAGATTGATACTTTTCCTCGTTAATCTCTAACGTACCACCGATCTACTTATCTTAAATAAGTTTATCGGATGGTATTTTCTGCCAGAACTCGGTTTATAAAATGGCGTCTGTGTTCGTCTCTGTGACTCCTAAACCAAAGGTCGAGCCCTTTGTTCCACTTTTGGCGGGGTCTGTACAGAGACCCTCCAAAGTGGTGCCATTCTGTCTGGGTTACCACAGGGGTGTGGGAGGGGGTTTAGGCACCCTGGACCGAGTTGCCTTGCCAACTCCGGTCGCACTCTGGAGTGATTGGCCCAAGTGGTGAGCCTCCCCGCTCACCACTTAGCATGTGTTGATTGACAGCTAGGCTGAATGAATAGGGGTTTTCTGCATAAAAGCAGGGCTTTTGGGACTGGATCTTCAGAAGTCGCCACAGGAAGTAAGAATCCGACGAGGGTAACGCTGAGCCGACCTGCACAACGACACCTCCGGTGGAGCCCTGCGGAACTGACTCACCACTTCCCGACGACAGAGGAGATCTCCCTGCCGGAGAGTCTCTTCCCCTCGCTGGTGGGAACAACCAGTCTCCTTTGCTTTTTATTCGCCTCAGGACGCAGTGGTCGAATTGCCCGTGCAGAGCACCTCGGCAACCGGATAGCCACTACCCCTGTACCGTGACCAAAAGGTGGTGCCTTGTGACGGAGCACTCCGCGGCTGGTCTCTTCCCTGGTGGTGCACCGGACTCCATTTTTCTTCAACGACGAGATCATCTCTACTCTTGGCAAAGACCCGACATGCATCCACCACCAGGAACAACTGCCCCTGCCGTAGCTGCCCTCCACAACAAGGTACCGGGTCCGCCTGGCTTCCCTTTTGGTCGGTTCGAGTGAGGTGTCTTAATCCTCTCCGTTCTGTTGGGTCGCCTCCAAGCTTTCTCACGTATTGTTCTGAACTAGTTCAATCTGCCGATAACAATTTGCTACCGAGACTCGAACGCATTTCTACTAGAGACTTTTGGGACACACCGCCTTGCCTCTCTCAGAGTGGGCCTGCCCTCTGAACTTTATGATCTATGTGGTTCTTGCCTTCTTGCTTTGCATTTTTCCCGCTAAGTATTGAACTGTGTTGATTTCGTAACCTGCCTATTTTTCTCTCCCGTCCTAACTAATATTAGAGTGCCATCTAGGTTGAGGCATACACCTCTGTCTGTAAATAAGTGGTGCCTGTAGAACCTAGACTTGTCGAAATATTGTTAGAGGGATCAATCATTTCTTCTCGTAGAGTAATTGTGATTGAAGTGTTTGCCGTGATAGTGCCATAGTGTTTTTGATAGATGTTTCGTTATAAATAAATACCTTAATATCTTTACACTGAGTCTCGTTGCGTGTTTGCTTGTCTTACTGTGAAGAATTGCCCTATTTTGTATACTCCACATGCTGCTTAACTCTTCTTGAGAGAAGTCTGACTGCTCAGCCACAGCTACCAACAGTGAATCTGTGTGGTGCAGACTGCTACCAAGTGGGTTTACTGCCAAACACCTGTAGTCCTAAATCTTTTGCAGTGGTCCCAGAAGGAGCTGCACAAGTTTCCACCTAACAGATGTCAAAACCCTAAGAGAAGAGGAGGATTTAATGGTGGACAGCAGCATCAATGCTTGAATTGCGGAAGAATAGGACACATAGTCAGAACATGTAGAAGCAGTGGAGGCATGCAGTAGTGTTGGAAAGTTGAAGGGGGGAAGCGCTATGTTCTGCAACATAATACAGAATCGCAGGAGTATTATGTCCAAGATCACACGCAGGCTCAGTACATATGCGCTGCAACCACAGCAAATACAGCAGGTGCCATTACAAATGCAATGACCACAAGGACAATTGCAGCAAGTACCCATGCAGACACAACATGCCATGGTACCACAACGGAATATGAATACAGGAGTGCAGCAAGCACCCACACTCAAATTGGTGAGTGCAGTCATGGTAGGAGGAAATTCTTTCACAGGGATGAATTTATATCCACAATAGTACAGCCCACAGAGCAAACTGATGTGCTCAGTACAATCTGTGAGACCAGACCCCCAAGAGGAACCAAGGGTCAAGGTGATGATAGGAGGCAAGGCATATTCATTTCTTATAGACACTGGAGCAACTTGTTCCTGCATCCGTGAGGGAACATATGCAATGTCACTTACTGCCATGAATGCACAGGGATTCTCTGGGGTGATACGTTTAGTTCCTTTTACAGATGAATTACCAATCTCTATAGGTGAACGCAACATGTCAATGCCATTATTATATTCTAGGCAGATGCCAGTATATATATTAGGGGGTGGGACTTAATGACAAAAATAACTTGACAATATCTTTTACTGATGAAGGAATGTGTTCCACCCCAGGGATACATTATATGAATGTGAGAGTGTTTATGTTAGCCTTTACAGTCCAGAAGACATTTCGAGGAGTTCCCTTAGACACAGACGTATTTTTGTATTGAGTGACTGTTTCATTATCCTGGTTACCCAGTTTGATAGGTAAACTATTAAGAATACCTGATGAGTTTCTGTTTGGACCAGAAATCCCTATGGATGATGAAGAAGAGTAGATTATACCCTTGGAGTTAGAAGCATTAGTGGGTAGAGAAGAAAGGATGGTTCTTCATGGGACAGATGATGAGGGAAGAGGATGGAGAACAGTGATAGCTCTCAGTGAAGGATAGAGGCTGACAGATTTTACAGATGAGTTGTTTAAGGATGTGTACTCAGATAATGAATTAGTATTTTTCATAGGTCTCACTTATTGGATTAAAGTAGAGAATAGAAAAATACCACAGACTATGGCACTAGTAAAAATGACACCGTCATTTTTCTAGGAAGATTTAGAGAAAGTAGCAAATATTTTATGGACTGCAAGTCCATATGACGTGGGTCTTTTGAAAGGAGTAGAAACAGTTGAAATCAAACTTAAACCAGGAGTCCTTTTGCGATGTGCAAAGCAATATCCCATGTCCAGAGAGGCAGATGAAAGTTTATTCGAGACCATTTCTGCTTTAATGAAGCAAAGAATATTAGTGCAATCCGATTCTCCATGTAACACGGCTACCCAGTGGGAAAATCAACGGGTGGTTGTGGAGATTTATACAGGACATTCAGCCCCTAGAGAATATAGTTGAAGCTGAGATTCCCTTAGTTCCAAACCCTACAACAATATTGTGCAACATCCCATCTAGGGCCAGATATTTTACAGTCATAGATTTAAATAGC